>NC_136067.1:151003768-151489538 GCF_964261635.1 Lissotriton helveticus | reverse complement strand
CACATCAGCGCGCATAAACCCGAAAAGGCTTTTACTTACTACATACTCGGCCTATCTCCACGGAACGCAGTCCTTGCCAACTCGGCATTTAAGCCCAGATGGACCTTTTAGTGTGGGAGAGATGATTATCGGAAGCCGATGGATAGCATAGGTCACCCAAGTGTGGTATTACGGATCGTATGTAGGGAGGCCAGATGGCACTCCTTCGGGGCGACTCAGGGGTATTTTTAGCACAATTTTCCTGATACAGGTAGCATATAAAGTATAGGCTGAATTCCAGGGTCTTTTAGCGGCTGCTTTAGGCTGTACAAAAATGTGCAAAGTACATACAACAAAAACCTGGACCATTCATATTTGCAATATTTCTGCGTACTATACTTTTTTTAACCCTTAACTAATCGAGCTGAGCCTTTTCACCTGTAATTCAGTTATATCGGAAACAGTGGTCATTTATTCGAAACTCACCAATTTACACGTGACAACTACGTACGTTTCTCTCCAAAAATCTTTAATAAAAAATGTCGGTGCATAGATACGGGCCTACAACCCCGTGGGCCGGCCAGAACTGTACAGGTGGGGATACTTATTAGTGGAAAACCTAATGGAGTCGGTGGTCGTTGATTTCATAATAAAAGTGCGACAAGTGCAATAAAATCATATCGAAACTTCAGTGTGAGCAAGTATCATAAGTGTTGAAATTTGAACTTTCAATAATCATGATGCGCCAAACTTATCAACAATTCATTTTCCGAATGTTCAATCAGCACCCATCTCACTTCAATTCATTGTCCGAACACATAATCAGTACCCATCCCATATCAATTCATTGTTTTAAAAACTGTATACATATTTCATGACACCAAGGTTGAGCAATCGGGGTACAACAAGGAGTTGAAAGTTTCATTTGTACCAGCGCCATTTTGGGTGCAGCCAGGCAGATCCAGGCATAGTCAAAAACTTCTACCAACTCGTGGTTGGCCCAGAGCCTCTTTCGGCAGTCCAAAAAGTTCCGTTAAAGGGCAACAGAAAGGGATCGGCAGTATGAACCATGAGTCAAAAGGGGGGAGGGAGGCAACATTTTTCCCTACCGGGTCATACTGGGTTTTTCACCGGAACTGATCCGAACTGTAGTCTGCAGGATTTTAGTCATTCAAATTGAGGCTGGCGTCAGCATGGGAGCGCCGACGTCCCGCGGCTACATTTTCATCGTTCCGCGGGCAATTATGGCAGTCATTCCCCATCGGGGGTATCTGCGGGGGTCGGGGACTCCCGCGGCTCCTATAGAATCTTCAAGGTCGAGGAGAACTTTTATGATGGTGGGACTCGTTTCTTAATCAACAAGCAACCGGGCCATTCCTTCATGCTGGGCTCGCTCTTGCAGGGTCGACCGCCATTTTGAGAGTTCGGCAGCTACCGGCAATCGCGGGGTCAAATGAGCAGACGGGCTCCAACGTGTCGGGTGAGGCGTCGCAGCACCGCCACAGTGGACGAGACCCTGCTGGGTGAGTGGAGCGTCGCTGCACCGTAAGAGTGGACGAACCCTTTGCCGGGTGCGAGGAGCGTTGGGGGTGCAGCTGGGGAGCCTTCACCTGGGGAGGTGGGAGAGGCTCGTTCGCGCCGCCTCTCCCTCCCGGTGCACCCCACGGCGTCTCGCTTGACATTTGTTATGGCCGGACCAGGCGATGAGGACGAGGGGGGGGGTCGGAGGCATGTGCAAGACACCCCCCCCAGTGTTGTCGCAGCCATTATTGAAGAAGTGGGGACGTCTGGCACGTTTCGGGCCGGGCCTACAGCCGATGGCGGCCGGACGCTTCTTCGCCCTGGCCCCAGGAACGGGTCCCTTGGTTCATCCGGGGGACAGGCCTTGGCGCGTGGTGCCGCCTTCGGGCTATTCGCGTAGTGGTCCTTCCACCCCAGGCCACCCCTGACGGTTTTTGTAGACTTTAAAACGCCCAAAAACTACTAGAAAGTAGCCCAAAGTAGCCCAACATTGCTACTTTGGGGAAGGAAGGACTGGAACGGCGTCAGGCAGACGGCGAAATGCATTGTGGGTTTCGTTTGTCGATGCAGCCGTTTGTCATGTAAATAGTTGCTTAAATGTTTTTTTTGTTTGTTAAAAAAAATAAAACGTGTTCACCTGTTACTTCGCTATAGTGTTGTATATTTTCTTATTATTCGCCTAAGGTTTGTCGTTAATTGGGCGGGGTGGGTGGTGGAGCCAAGCTGTCACGAAGTCATAGCGTTGAGTTCGGCTTTCCTCACCAGTTTCATATTTCCTGAGGGGTTTTTCCCTATGTTTCCATTTCAGCGAGGTTGAAAAGAGATCTCATCAGCGGCCTACTGATTTCACTCGATTCCTTTTCTTTTCCCTAACGATTTTTATATATATATATTTTTTTCTCTCTTCCTTTTTTTTTATTTGCTAGCACGATGCAGCGGCTAATCCGCATTTTTTTTCTTTATATTTGTCCTTTTGTATTAGGGGTTGCCCTCCTGGCCGAGCCAGATGACCTACCTCTAATAAATGGTCCGGGTGGAACTAGTTTACCAATCAGTGGGGAGTAGATAGGCATGACAGATTACAACGGGGGACAAAGGTCCGTATTACCTACCCTTCATTACTTGCAAAGACTAGACAGAACATTTCTATTCCACGTTATTTGCAAACAGAGAATGCCTCAAAAGAACTATTCCTTGAACAATAAATGTCCAGACAATCAATCAATCAGTGGGGAGAAAAACAGGCATGACGGATTACAACGGGGACAAAAGTCTGCATTACCTATCCTTCACTATCTGCAAAGGGGGTGGCAGAATATTTCTATTCCTCCCTGTTTGTAGACAGGGAATATCTCAAAGAGCAATAATCGATAAAAATCGATAACAAACAGTCAATGGGGAGAAAGATAGGCATGACGGATTACAACGGGGACAAAAGTCTGCATTACCTACCCTTCACTATCTGCAAAGGGAGGCAGAATATTCCTATTCTTCCCCGTTTGTAGACAGCGAATGTCTCAAAGAGCAACAGAGCAACCAATCAATCAGTGGGGAGAAAAATAGGCATGACGGATTACAACGGGGGACAAAAGTCCGCATTACCTATCCTTCACTATTTGCAAAGAGAGAGGAACGTTCCTATTCGTCGCTGTTTGCAAACAGAGAATGTCTCAAAGAGAACCAATACTTCAAGTAGCAACCGAGGCTAAATGAACCAATCAATGAACAATACCAGTATTTTAAATACTGATTCCAAAACAATCAATCAATCAATCAATCAGATGGATAAAGCCATCCTACCAATCGGACGTAAAGACGTCCTACTTAACCTTACCCGGACCGGACCATGTGGGCAATTCTTCGCCTTCCTTTTTCCAGCGCCCCATCGTTCTCTTTCTCCATGTTTTTACCGCAGCATTTCTGTGGGATTCCAGCCAGGACAGTAGGTCACTCGAGAGAGAGGTCCGTTCGGAATCAGTGAAGTTCATTCAATCGGCAGCCGGACGAGGGCCCTCTCAAGGCAGGTATACTCCAATCGTTTAGATGTTCACCCCATCGTCTGGACCTCTCTTACCGGACCTTTATGTCGCTGATGGACCCCGCGTTGGGGCGCCAATTGAGGAAAAGTCAGCCCATAACGCACCTGATGCCCAGGCTGCTGGCGCAGGACGCCTCTTAGTTTCCATCTTGAACAATTACCAAATAAAGAGACGGGCGCTGGAAGCAGGAAGACAAGAATAGAGTTTTATTTCTCATGAGGAGAGCCTGTCATTTCGGACACTCGCATAGTGTCTTCAGGAGGTGCTCTAACAAGTTCTCTGAGGCTTCGTCTTTTATACACATGTTTATGATGCACAAACATTCCTTATTACAATAAAGACGCTTTGAAGTAGAAAAAGGCATGCTTGGAATCCCAGCTTCAGGCCTATTCCCATACCAGTCGCTCAGATGTCATCCTCCCCTCTTGAATGTAACAAGAGAGATTGTGATCTCTCAGCCGGACATTCCTACAGGACACGAGGGCAGGAGGGGATGATCAGGTCAAAGGTTGGTCAAGTGATAAGGTCGGACACTTCGGTTGGTGTATCACGGTTTTGTTATGCTGGGCAGGGAAAAGGGGGATGTACATCCACGAGGCTTGGTCTTAGGACTTGGGACCGGGTCGAGAGGCCAAGTGCAGCCGGGGGGGGGGGGGTTGTCAGCTGAGGGGAAGGGTGTTCTTGGGAGGAAATGGGGGGTGTGGGTCAAGCAGGAGTGCTATGCTACTTCTAGAGCAGGGTCACGCAGAGGGAGAGGGTCTTGTGGCTGATGCATGAGCAGTGCGCGCGGGGAGGGGTGCCGGGGACAGATGGGCAGAGAGGCCATGGTGTCTAAAATGGCTGTCGTGTACGTGTGTGCATGGGTCTATGCTGGCGGGATAACACAGTCAGTGTTTAGCGATATCCGTTCTGCTTACAACAAGGGGTACAGTGAACACAAATGAACGCCGCTTATGTACATATACATTGCCATTTTCAACAACCTTGTCAGGTAAGCCCATGAACCACGTTTTCTGTCTTTTATTTATTTCCACGTCATGGAAATGAAAGAGCGACAGCAGCGCCTGACTTGCGCTCTTCTTGCAATAAAGCTGGCACTTTCACTGATGCAAAAGAAACACTTGATGGACGGAATGCTGGACAATGCAAACATTCACCCACAGTCACAAGGATCTGGGTTTAATCCATCACTGATGTCACAACAAGACGAAATACCTTTGGGAGGCTGGAAAGCATGGTGCACTCCTGATTATGCTACTGAGGTCTGACTTTTCAACACTGCTGAAAAATCGCCCCCCAGTAACATATTCAGCCCCCAGCCTTCCAGCCTCCCAGGGAAACTCCTGGTGCGTGGTACTGCCAGTCCGGCGCTGGTTATGGGCTACTAACAAACTTTCAGACTTTAGCTCATAGGGTTGTACACATTGGTTTGAATATCAGCTTTGTAACTTGACTCATTTTTGTGAATCTAGATTCTAGGCTGACTACTGCCTCAGCTCCTTCATCTGTCAAATACATTGAACAAAGGGTCTGATGCACTAAGATTCCTAATAAGAATTCGTAAATTGCATCAAGTACTGATTCTTAATTTGCAATTTCTCATTAGGAATCTACTAAAATGGAGTCGGTAGAAGTGAGTACAAATTGCACACTGACTTCTATCGAAAGCACTGCTATGTTGTGAACCAACCTATCTATGATTAGGTTGATTTGCAAAATATCTTAGTGGGTGTCAATTTGACGTATCTCATTAATAATTCGCATGAGGGAGTTCACAAATTGGTTAGAGTCACAGGCATGGTGGCCTGCTGGGGTTGGCAGACCAACATATCTGTGATTGCTTTAAATAAAGTAATCTTTTTTTTATTTTTTAAGATTTATATAGCACAAACTCGACCCAAAGGTATTGGAGCGCTTTACATGAGCACTAGTTACGTTACACAAGGACACATTCATTTTTTTTATTTTTGGTAGGCACTGGGAGATTAAGTGATTTGCCCAGAATCACAGGATGTGGAGTCGACCCCGAGACTCGAACCTTGGTTTCCCAGCTCCAATATTACCAAACAGTCTAGCCATGAGACCACATCCTTTCCCTAATCATAGCACCTTTATGCAACTGTTCTCCTAAAAAGAAAACGGGATACATTTAAAACACAAATGTTTTTTGTCAACATTCACAAAAAGGAAATGGGTCCCTTGTGAACACCTTCCTTTTTACGAATGGTTACCACGAATGTGGATTTGGTGGTGAAGTTGTGTGACCGAAATCTGGTTAAGGAATCAGTATTTGAAGGGACGACTTTTACACGCCACTTTAAAATAACAATTCTGTATTTAGTCTGAAATCCAAATTGCATTTTTGGCAACATGATTAGTGAATTACATTTTGGGTTTTGCACATTTACAAAAGCACATTTGTGGTCACAAAGTGTCAGACTTGACCTCAGCCACCGTAACGGTAATGAATCTGTTAATGTATATGGGATTAAGGTGGTCTGAAGCCCATGCGTTAGTCAAAGGTTCTCTTGCTAAACTACAGAATGTGATCATGGTCACTTTTCTCTTTGTCTAAATTGTCACCTATTGCATAATTTTCCTGTTCCATATCTAATCAGGTATTTAAAGCGCATTTTATTTTATTCAATGGTGTATTTGTTAAGATTAACGTTTGGTAATTCTTTTATCCTCCCATTTCTCATTTGCTCCATGTATTTTTGTTTTTGTGTTTTTTCGTAAGTCATATAATTTGTAACACATTGGTTGTGCATTCATCACATAAAATTAGGACTTACTGAGAGGGATTTCCAAATGACGTGTAATAGATTACACTAATCCTTTGAGCCAGGGCCTCAGCAAGTGATAATATTATTAAAATACCAAGAATTATCATTAATTTGCCAGTGCAAGTATGAAACCAATAATCAGAAAAACTGCTCTATGCACACATAAATGCAACTGTCATCTTGAAACCATTCACGCAATTGCTGCTGCACTAAGTGGGGAACATTCGTAGAAGTTTTCACATGAAATTTCAAGATGGCTGTCTCACTCATCCGGAAGCGTTGGCGCATTTATTGAAATCGCTGAGCAAAATCGGATAATTACACTAAGAAGAATGCCAGTTGTTCTCTCTCAACACTTGTTAAGAATTACAGTGCAGCTTGTTGGGCTAATTAAAGTGGTGGCTCCTACTTTCTCAGTAAGTCGGAAACATTCCATGGAGTATGCAGTGAAGTTCACCTTCTGTGTCAAAAGACCATCCCAATATGTTTTTTTTTATTTTGTTGATTTTTCAAAAACCTTTATTGCTTACGTCTGTAAACATACACAGCCCGAGGCCTACAACCCGGAGGCCGGCAGCGGCGGGATCTTTAAGCCACAAGCATATACGTTCATAATTTACACAGCCATATAGCCGACAACCCTGGGGTCCGGCGGCGTAACACACTTATCGTTTATACCTCTGAGCGCACTTGTTCTATTCGTAGGATAGTCTATTGTTCCTCCCTAAGGGAAGCAACGTTACCCTAAGTCCCAACCCATGTGTCTGCCCAATCCTACTCCTTTCTACAATGGCCATGTCATCCTATATCTAAAAACCTAACCAAGAAACAAACCTAAGCCCCCACCCCATCCCTATGCACACCTAGCCCCCCCAGCTTCACACATATCTGTGGTTGTAGCATGTCGTATATCCCTGTCACTCCTGTGATTTCTTATGACCCCACCATGTGCCTATTTCATCCTGTATGTGCCCTCCACTGTGTGTCCTAACCCGCCGCTCCTTAGAAGGACCCCTGATGTGTCTCAGCGTGTTACTATCAGGTCGTCTCTCCTCCCCTCCGATGTCGTTCTCCCCTCCCTAGGGGCTACGTCCACCCATATCCCTCTGCAGTGATAATTTACTATACTACATTACTACCCTACCCCTGTGGCCGGCATTATGACTGACAGTGTACTATCCAGATCTGCCTCCTCACCCGCTGCACTCCCTGTGTCTCTGGCTCTCAGACGTGTTTGATATAAGCCCCAAAAATTCTTCGGTCAGCTCGTGGGGGGTAGCATCTCGCTGTAATGTTCGGATTGCGTGCAGCAATACAGCATATCATGTGCCCACCTCTTGGCCGTAGGCAGTGGACCTCTCATCCAGCATAGGGCTACCAGACGCCTTGCCATTAGCATTCCCATATCGACGAGTCGCCTAACCGCTACTGGCAGTCTTCTGGAATAGCCGAGTAGAGCTAACACCGGATCCGGAACCAGCTCTAGTTCCAGTATCTTACTCAGCTCTGTAAATATGCTGTCCCAGTATTTCTGGAACCCCGGGCACCACCATGCTAGATGCATGAAATCCGCTGTTGGTTCGTGGCATCTCTCGCATTCTTCCGTCTGCCTGAGACCGTACCTGTGAAGCCTCTGGCGTGTAATATACTCTTTGGAGAAACTTGAAGTGTACTAGCCTGTGCCTCCTGTTCAGCGATAACTTTTTAGTGTTCGCACAGCAGTATCTCCACATGCCGTCATCTATCGTGACCTGTAGGTCTCTCTGCCATGCCACTCTGGCTTTCATGAGCTGCTGCTCTCTATGCGTCTGTGGGCGTGGGAGTAGGGACGACCGTGACACCAGGTAGTGCAGGTAAAGAGGGTTTTATTTTTAGAGTACTTTTGTACACAAATGTCTTTCGCCTCCGCTGGGTCAATCGATCACGGGAGAACGCGCTTGGATCCGTGGCGGTGGTCTTCTCTCGTCTGTTGGTGGGCTTCGGGGAGTTGCCTCGCTGGACGAACGCCGGCTCCGTGACATGCAAGAGACCAACAAAGAGGGAGGCCGTTAGTTCAAGTCCTCTTGGAGTAAGTGCACCTAGAGGGACCGGGTAATGTGAGGGCAGACTCAGTGTACAGTGCTCTCTCTTTGTACAGTGCATGGTGAACGAGGGGGGAGGTTAGGAGGTGAGGTACAGGGGAGGAAAAGGGGAATGGAGGTAAGGAAAAGAACCACAAGGGTGAATGACGAACAGGGATTTTTACACTATTTACACTCGAGCACTCCGGCTCCCCACCCAGGCTGCCCAACGCCGCCGTACCTGTGACAGCCACACTCCTCCCTCGGGAGTGTGGCACGGCGGTTCACGGGGTCGTTGGCCTCCTGGCTCTCCTTCCTTCTCCGCCTCTCCGTCTTCTCCGCGATGTTCCTTCGGGTGGTGTATATCGCCGTCTCCTCCGCTCTGCTCCGTGGTCGCTTCCGCCTTCCGCTCCTCCGGGGTGATCACACACCCCGAGTACATCACTTCCCGGCTTTTGTCCAATCCGGCCTCGCGGACGTCCTCCGGGGGCGGTTCCTCCTCCTCGGTTATGGATGCCCAATTAAAGGGGCCGCTGTGTTCGTCTTCTTCTTCGTGGTCGATCGGACCGTCCTACCACCGGTCAGTCTGGAAAGAAGGAGGCGGTGTAGGGTCAGCAGGGCAAGGACTCCACCATTCCCGAGGGGCCTGCCTTCCTACCTCTACCTCGTTACAGCGTCATTGCCGTTTTGTATAAGTTTGTGATTAACTTGCACGGGGCTTCTGTTTTGATAACGTACGTGAGTTCCGGTACCTCAGGCGGTTCTGCTAGATCTGGGCCCAAAAGGTCCAGTAGTGCGCTGCGCACTCTGTGATATTGAACACGGAGCTGCAATGGGGTGTCGCAGTGCTCCGCCACCACCTGTTCCCATGTTTTCGCTTGCCCTTCCAAGAATAAATCTCCTGCCTCGTTGATTCCCAGTTTATGTAGCGCTTGCACCACCCCTCTTTCTAAAACTGGTGCTAGCCATATAGCCCACTCTAAGGGCATGCAAGGGGTATAGAGAATCGTGCAGTGCTGAGCTTGCAGGAGGGAGTGCCAAGCATTGTTCATGGCTGTTATGGAATCTAATATGCCCGTTCTGCGATCTACTGGTCTGAATACCGTGGTCGGTTGTGGGAGAGGATCCGCGAAGACTCGTTCCATGCGTACATGGGGGATATGCGCGTCTCCGTGTATCCACTTGTGTAGGTGTGCTGCCTGCGCGACTCTGTAGTACAGCTCCAGATCCGGAGCCCCCAATCCGCCCATATCATATGGTAGAGTTAGAAGAGTCCACTGCGCTCTGGGTTGTTTGCCTCCCCATGCTAGTTTAATCATGAGTTGTGTCATAGTCCTGAAGAAAGCTTTCGATAGGACCATCGGTATAGCACTGAACAGAAAAAGGAATCTGGGCAGCACCACCATTTTCATGATGGCTATTCGCCCCATTAGGGATAGCGGCAGCCTGCACCACTTCTCCACATCATCTTCCAGCTTGCTGTACGCCACTGTTGTACCCCTAAATATCTAACCGACTCCTGGGTCCATTGCAGCGGGAATTCCATGTCGAACCTACTGGTCGCTGGGGTTAGGGGAAAGGCCACTGACTTCGACCAATTCACCCGCAGTCCAGAAAGTGCCCCAAATCGCACTACTTCCCTGAGCATTGATGACAGGTTGTTCTCTGGATCCCGGACATACAGCAGTGTGTCATCAGCGTACGTCGATACCACAATCTTATATGTCGGAAAGCTGACACCTTTGTTGCCATGGTACTCACGCAGCGCACAGGCAAGAGGCTCTGCCACTAGCGCGTAAAGCAGCGGCGACAATGGGCAGCCCTGTCTATTTCCTCGGCCAATCGGGAATGTGTCAGTCACTAGGTCGCCTAGACGAAGCCTCGCTGTCGGGCCATGGTATAGAGCGCCAAGCATCTGGTGAAACGGCTCGCCCAAGCCAAAGCGCTGCAATACTCGGGTCATGAACGGCCACTCAACGGAATCAAAAGCCTTCTCCATATTGAGGAAGACTGCTATGGCCTTCGCGTCCTGTTTAACATGTTGCATAGTGCCCAACACCGTGCGGATATTATAGGTGAGGTTCCGACCAGGAATAAATCCCGCCTGCTCTGGTGCAACTAACTGAGGAGCGAGCAGCGGCAGCCGTGTCACCAATACCTTTGCATATATCTTAGCATCTACATTGAGTAGGGACATGGGCCTATATGAACTGCACTCGTTGTGGGGCTTGCCGGGCTTGAGTATCGTGACTATCAGCGCTCCCCTCATGGATTGTGGCATTCTGCCTTCTACACAAATGTCGTCGTATAGTGTGGACAAGTGTGGGATCAACTTTTCCTGGAATGCTTTATAGAAGCCTACCGTAAGTCCATCGGCACCGGGTGCGCTACCGGAATGCATACTCGCTAATCACTCTGTTATCTCATCTTTGCCTATAGGCTGCATGAGGAACCGACGATGCGTATTCGTGAGCATGGGCTCCAGGTAGTCCGCTTTATCGTATGTGAGGTCGCCACCTCTAGAGGAGTACAGGTCCGAGTAGTAACTTCTAAACCCGTTTGCAATCTCAGCCTCATCTGTGACGACGCTGCCGTCAGATGCCCTTAACTCCGTGATCTGTGTTTTACCTCTTGTGCCTTTTAGCACTTTGGCAAGCAGTGAGCTAGGACGCTCCCCCTCGCCATATGTCCGAGCCGTCGCATATTTCCCCATATGCTGAGCTTCCCTGTCTGCCTCCTCATTGTACTCGGTAATTAGTGTTTTGATTTCCTAAGCTAATGCCGAGTCAGCACTGCTCTGTTGCCAACTCTCAAGTGATGCCAGCTGCTGTTCTAATAGCGATAGTCGTTGTCGAATAGATTTGAGCACGCTCAAGTGTTTAGACATAGCAATGCCTCTTATGTAAACATTAAAGGCCTCCCATACAGATTGAAAACTGTCCACTGAACCTATATTAGTCTCGAAAAAGACCACAATCTCTTCCGCTAGTTCCCCCCGAAATTGCTCGTCTAACAGGGAATATGGAGGAAAACGCCATGTAAATGGTGGGATCACTTTCGCAGGGGAATCAAGTACCAAGAGGAGCGGCGAGTGGTCCGAGAGAGTCCGAGCCAGGACTGTACACTCCTTGATACGTCCCAACATGGCGGAAGATGCCAGCCAGTAGTCAATTCTGGTGTGGATATCGTGGTAGGCGGAATAGTGTGTGTAACCCCCCTGTGTTGAGTGTCTGTTCCTCCAGACATCCTCTAGATCCAGGTTGATAAACTCTGTTTATAGTGTTTGCGCAGCAGCTGTGGGTCTACGTGGCGGGCCAGCTGATCTGTCAAGCGCCGGGTTTAACACTAGGTTAAAGTCCCCCCCCCAAAGCATCTGTGAAGTAGTGTATGTGCGGGCGGTGTGCGCCAGCTTGCTATAAAATTCCGGGGAGTCATAATTAGGGCCATAAACATTAATGACTATTAGATCCCAGCCCTTTGCATCGTGATATTACAAAGCAGCCCTCCAGATCCGCCTGTAGTAGAGTCAGAGTCAACTTCGATCTAGGGTTGACCCATGTCAACACACCCCTGGAATGAGTCGTGAATCCAGCCGCTGCTGCATTTCCCACCAACCCTCTACTGAGTAGCATTCTGCTTGTGAGCGGCAGGTGCGTCTCCTGTAGGAGTGCCAAATCAACCTTCTGTCTCTGTAAATAGCTCAGTACCTTCCTAAGTTTGCAGTAGTCATTGAGCCCTCTCACATTCCATGTGAGGGCCCAAAGTACAGCTGGCTTATCATTTGGAATCACTTCAGTTGTGCTTGTCATTGCTCCAATTTGCGTGCAACTGGTGTGACAGAACATTGTGTAAGTCCGGTGCAGGCAGTGTGTGCAGACATAATCCTAACAATCTCCCCCCCTCTACCTTGCAAAACTGTTAACCACAAAACTTTCCCTCCCCCAACCCACAGCAGACCTCCCCAACCTGGCCTTGCCAGACCCGTGCCCACCCAGCCCTCCCCTTCATCCCAACCCTCAACTTTGTCAAAGAAAACTCCGGAGTGCATTGCGCGCGGGGGGCAAGCAGCCTAAGTACTCTATTGTTGGCCATTTCTCTTGTCGAGCCACGCCCCCGCCGCCGCCACACCCTGCGGTGTGCATCATTAGAACACTGTAATAATACTTATCATTACTCTCATTGAGCCCCTTCTCAGTCCCCCCCCCGTCTGAAAGTAGACCCTCCCTTGTGGACCCAGGGGGTGTAAAGTAGGTAGACATCTAGTTTTCAGATAAGTCCTGTATATCGACCGGTCTCCAGCCCCTCTCCCCTGGGTCAGCAGTCTCATTACCTCTGCTTCCAACCTTTGGCATCATACCCAAAACTGCCACATGTATCGTTCACAATCACTCCCTCTGGGGAGTCAGCTCACATGTACATAGTTCCATTCGCCATTGGCGAGTCTTACCATACTCTCCGCAGTTCAAGGTCACTCCTGTTCATCAAGCTGGCTGCTTCCTTCGCCTTCTTCCAGCGATCTGTTGGCGCCACTGTTCTGCTCCCTAGTCCAGCTTTTCAGTGCCTGTTGTAGCGCCCGTGGGTCGGTGAAGAGGTGCGAGCGGCCCTGCCGGTTCACCCGTAGTTTAGCCGGGGATAAAATCGCGTAATCCAGGCCAAGTTCTCTGAGTTGTTTCTTGAAGGGAATAAAGTGCTTGCGCGCTTCCTGGACCCTAGCTGTGAAATCCGGATATAGCGAAATCTCCGATCCCTCAAATTGCAGTGATGCTTTGGCCCTTGCCAACCTGAGGGCAGTGTCTCTGTCGCGATAATTAAGTAGCTTAGCGATTATGGGGCGAGGAGGAGCTCCGTGGCGCAGAAGTGGGCCCAGCGAGCGGTGTGCCCGTTCTACCACAAACATTGTAGAGAACACCCCTTCGCCCAGAAGTGTGGTGAGGAGTCTTTCCACAAACGTTTCCATTGTGCCCGTCTGAGTGGTTTCTGGCAGGCCCGTGATGTAAATGTAAATGTAAATGTACAGGAATTTATATAGCGCAAATCACCAAGCGGTTTCTAAGCGCTTGCTTAGGGAACCCGTCCTGGTATTCCCCTGTGAGATAACCCCGGCAGGGTATCCGCAAGGTGAAAGCCAGGCATCCCGCCGCGAGGGGCCGTTGTGGAGATTAAGCAAGCTATTGCCCAGAGTCACAGAGTGTGAACCTGTGAATCGAGTAGGCACCGGAGCGAGAATTGTCGAGTCCATGGACATTTTAGGACTTAAGACCCCGCCGAGGCGGGAATTGAACCCTGGTCCCGGGCTGAACTCTGCTTCCAGGTCTACCTCCTCTAACCAGTGAGCCACACTTCTCCACGTGGAGGTTGCAGCGTCGTGAGCGGGCTTCCAAATCCTCCGTCTTGTCTTGCAGTGCTTGCATGATCTTCTCCAGCTTCTTGTGTCCTGTGTCGAGTTCCGTCTGGGCCTCCTCCACCTCTGTTATTCTCCTCTCCGACATGTCAAGTCTCTTGGCATGTTGATCAAGGCGTTCCGCCATACGATCCATCCGATAAGTTAATGCATCAATCTTCGAGCCCAACGATGACATGCTAGTTTGTAGGCCTTTTTCCATAGATAAGAGCATGTTCTTTATATCAGATCCCGCTGTCTGCTCCTCCTCTGATTGTGTGTGCGTACTGTCCACAGCAGGGGCACTGCGAGCGCCTCTGCGTAAAGGGCAATTTGCTCTGCGTTTTGTCCCCCTTCACCATTTTGGCTGTCTGGTCTCACCACAGACAAAAATCCTGTGTAGACAACAAGCTGCCAGGTTCTATGACGCAGCTATCTGCAGTCCCACTATGCAGGGTAGGCGAGCTATCTCCACTTTCTTACTCAGGGCCCTGGCAATGCAACTCACAGCTGCTGTATCGGGTCTGCGCAGCCTGTACACCATTACCGGGTCCACCACGTGGCGCAGACCGCCGTCCGCCAAACCCCGAGGCTCCTGGTTTATTCGTGGCATATCCCCTCCTGTGCATGCGCCTTACTGTGTCTCCAGTTGGCGACTGTGAGGTCGCCAGTGTTCGCTCAACAGGCGGGGGGCCCAACCGAGTGGCACAACTCACTGCGTGGGCCACTCTATCTCTCCACCGCCCCACTTCGCCACACTGTATGTCAGCCATCCTAGAGGGCACCCGCCGCAGTCAGGCACGTTCCTCTGTCTTTTTTTTGGGGGGGGGGGCTCTCGCTGTGCTCAATGGTCCCACTCCGGTGGCCTACTCCTTGGTTTCACGCCACTGCATAAATGGGGGCACTCGGGAAGTCTCCAACAATAGGGATAGAGTGACCCCGTGTCGCGAGGGCGAGGCAGCACTCTCGGCGCTACTCTCCCCCCGCCGTCGCGTAGTAGGTGCCCCCGCGCTCTAAGCGCCCTGTGTTCCTGGCCTGTTTGCGTGCTTGGGAGTGTTATGCCTCAGGCACTACCCCGATCCGCGACGGGCTCACCTCGATGCCTCCGCGCTGCAGCAAATCACACAGGCACTGGGGCCAGGAGGGGGGCCCAGTGGGGTCGCTGTAGTCACCGCGTAGAGATCCCCTGCCACTCCGAGCACCCCAGCCGTGTCGGTCGCTCCAGGGTCCTCGGCCGCTACGTCTTCTCTCCCCCGGCGATGGTGCTCACACTACCCGTACGTCACGTGACGTACTCCGGCCTCCCGGCTCACTTTAGGTCGCGGCTTCAAGGCCTACCCAGACGCGGTCTGCAGCCGTGTAGTTCCCGGTTCAGGCGCCTCCGAATCTCGGGGGAAAAAGGCTCCGCTGCCAGCGTCGTTAGTTCACGGTTCAGTGGGGGGTCTGAGACTCTAATTTGGCGTGTTCGTTTGCAGGATACTGTAGGATAGGCTGATCGGCGTGGCGGAGCTGCAGGTTCAGGCGGCCATCGCGGTTGCTGGCAAGCTCCGCCCCCCGACCATCCCAATATGTTTTCTCTGATTCTTTAGACTCCTCTTAAGTAGCCCCGTCCCCTCCAGCGTCACATTGCAGCTCTGTATTCACGTAAGAGCATCAGTGATTCAGTCAGTGGCAGCCTCAGTGAAACAGTAAGGTACATGCCAACATTTATTTACAAGAGGAAAGTCCAGTGTAAGATTCTAAAAAAAAATAATTAGGAAAGTGCATTTTCCCCACTGACGTCAGTTGCGCGAGAGGTAATTTCAGGTAGGTGACAGCTAAAAATAAGTCATTTTTTGCTATAAAATCGAGTCTCCCGCCTGAATCGGATTTATTTTCATGTATGCATTAATGTCTAATTTCAAGATTGCCCACACATTCAGGAACAGTCGCAGCAACCGCACGTGGCAGACTGGAGAAACTACAATAATTTTCAGAGTCATTTGTTTAGCATTTTATAAAGGGGAGAGCACTGCCTGGCATACACGCATACAATGCACACAGATGCATTGTGGTACGTGTAGTTCATGCTAACACTCACTTCAGTTGAAAGTCTTAAACATTCCCTGTTGTTGTTGCACAAAGTACTGTGCATCTCTAGACACGTGCTTCAAGATATGTGTCCTTCAGTAGAGAGTAACGCTTTAAATGTGGAATACTGGCAATGCTGCTCATAGTCTTCTCAGGTTTCTGTAGCACCGCCAGAGCGCAGGTGCATTCTAATGAGCTTCTCTGTCCAGCAGCTCAACAAGGAGCCAATCAAAAGTGGGGAGAGCGCACACTGCTTGGCATACCAGCACACAATTCACCCAAATGTATTGTGGTAAGTGCATTGCATGATGACACTTACTTTAGTTGAAAGTTTTAGAGTGGGCACCATTCTGGGGACATGCCAGGCAGTGTTTCTGAAAACGCAGGCATTTTTAAATGAAACACAATTTATTTTCCATAAGTAAGCTAATTTAAGACCAACAGAGGCTTGCTATTTTCATGAAAAAGAATAGCAGTTTTGGTCCCAAAACATCAGTGTAATTTCCGCTAAGAATTTGTACTACTGTCACACTAGGTCATACTCTGCTTTGCATGCCTGTCTGTCATATAATAGGGATAGTAAATCCAGAATGACCACATTATGTCATGGATAGGCCCCTATCAATGTGCATAGCTGGAATGCTTATAGCATATCAGACAGCAAGACAGAGGTGCTGGTGGTGGGGAGAGCCCAGTCTGCCTGGTCATCGGCGTGGTGGCCATCCTGTTTAGGACCAACTCCCGCCCCTTGTCAGGAGGCAAAAAGTTTAGGAGTATGGTTTGACGCGGGCCTTACTTTTGGGCCCCAGATCAACCGGGTGGTAGGCGTATGTTTTGGGGTCCTGAAAAGGATGAGGAAAGTCCTCGACTTACTGCCGATGGAAGCCCGTCAAACCCTAGTACATGCATTGGTGACCTCAAGGCTGGACTATGCGAACCTGCTATACTTGGGGGCACCGGGGAAAGCTGTTGGTCGCCTTCAAGTGCTGCAAAATGCGGCAGCACGTTTGATCCTCAGGTTGCCCAAAAGGGCGCCCTCGAAGGTGGCCCTGCAGAAGCTACATTGGCTTCCGGTGAAGAGCAGAGTTGAATACAAGGCCCTCTGCACCTGTCATCGGATTTTGAATGGCAGGGCACCTAGACCACTGCAGAAACTGATCGAAGTTTATGAACCTGCCCGGGCGCTTAGATCTGCGGGTGGGGGACTGCTGAGGATCCCCAAAGTGAAGAAAGCTCTATGGGAGGCAGATCCTTTAGGTATTTAGCGGCATATCACTGGAATAAACTCCCAGTAGACCTACGCCAGGAACCATTAGAAACGAGGTTTCGAGCTAAACTAAAAACCTACTTCTTTGTCAGATAACGGTCTGCCTGGTAGCTAAATTTCCCTGTTATCCGCCTCTCCCACTGTCAGCGCGGGGACACGCCGGTGTGCGTAACTCAGCGCTTTACAAATGCCCCTATTATTATTATTATTATCATGAATAGCCTCTGTGAGGTTTTTGACTGACAGCGGAGACGTACATTGCGACCTGCGTCAGTAAACAATACCTGACGGTCAGTACCTAGTTAGTAGACACTCCATCATCAATATATAAATATTCGGTCACAAACTCAAATGAGACAACATAAAAATCCTCTGTCTTTAAAACAACTTGTTTTATATTGTGCATTTTACTGCACACTGACCGGTTCTATGCATTGGAAGTAACACCTAGTACTGATAGCCAATTCAGTGGGACTCTTTTTGGTTTGAGTGGAATCCTTAGATATGACCAAACTTCCTGGAACCTTCACTTGTGACTGTGCAACTCAATGAGGGGACAGCAGTAGCAATGCCTCCCCATTCTGGTAAAGAAGTGACTGATGTCACTGCATAAGGTTGACAGAGGTTATTGTGCACAAGGAGATTGCTGGGAAGGCAGGAGGAGGGGGTTGGTGACTTGAAAAGGTCTGGGGCTGTCTTCACCTTTGGGCCAAATCAGGGGAATTGGAGGGGTTTCCATGCTATTGTGCACGAGGGGCAAGCACCATTTATCCGCACATGCATTAACACTACTTCTCCTCACTGATTAATTTCTGAAGAAGGCTCCCGAATTAAAGATAATCCCAACAAATCCGGCTTTCCTTTGGATTAGTATATTAATCGCTGGTATAAAAGACAAATTACAGGATGTAGTGGTATAGGGTTAAACTCTTCTGTGCAGAATTTCTATGGCCTGATCGCCCAACACGGTGGCAGCAATTTCTTGAGACCCTGAGCTATGTATTCATCCTGCACCACGCAAACTGAGGAGCTGTGCCAACTTACTGTTGTGGTCACTCTCACAATTGGCTGGTAGTTTTAAGCTGTAGGCACAGGATTGACCGCTCCAAGATTTACCTCTGCACTAGGCAGAACATAAGGGCCTTGTGGCTAAATGAAAAGTGGACTGCAGAGGCCCTGTAAAACAGATGCCATGCTCTCCTGGTAAAGTCTGGTGGAACTGGCCAGGAGGGCTGGCCCAGTCAGGGCAATGCTGCTGGCCAGAGCTGTGAAGTTGGGGCCTGAATCCAGGGACAGGATCCAGACTACCTTTGGGCACATGTGCTCCTGAGGCCGACCACCACATTGGTCGTGCTGGTTCTTTTTTTTTCACCCTCCCCATTACTCCTGGTGCAGCACCGGTCTGGTACCTCCTGTGCTCCTTTGCCTCTCTGGCTGGTCATGCTAGCACTGTGGCCTTATCTGTAAAGAGGCCGAGGTGGGTCAGTGAGCAAGTGGACAGTGAGGCATGTGCAGGTAGCAACTGACCCTCTGTGGTGGAACCTTTACTTTAATTGCTAAATCATAGAAGGACCGATGCTGACATTTAGGGGGGCCTGGTTTTCTCCAAAATGCCAAAAAAGCATCCTAAGACACATGTACATACTCAATTTCATGTACATATCAATTGCGTCTTGTGGAGGCAGGCCCAGAGAGAAACACCTCAAAGAAGAAAATTGCTATCTCATAGAAGAACCACCGCTGACATGTAGAGGAGCCTGGTTTCCTCCAAAATGCCAGAAAAGCATCCTGAGACAAATGTACATACTCAATTGCACCTTGTGGAGGCAAGCCCAGAGAGAAACACCTCTTTTTTTTTTATTGAAGTCCTTTAGTGACATTACTGATCAACAACACAAAAGCAAAATTCCTCATAAAACACATCCAACCTGCAGATGCAACAAATAATTACAGTTAGCTTCCCTCCTCAGTATCCTATATAAAACTTAATCAAAATAAGATCCCCAGATTTTATCAAATTTTATCAAATTTTCTTACTCCCCCTACCCGCAAAGCATAAATTTGTTCACTTTTCTTAACTCTCCTCATTTTCTGTAGCCAGTCCTGCATGGATGGGATCTGTTCTGACCGCCAATACTGCAATAGCAAAGATCTGGCCACTGCCATTGCAATGTACGCTAATTTGGCTAGCTGATCGGAGAGTTTGAGATCCGGATCGAAACCATAAAACATCAATTTTACATTTAAAGAAATCATAATATTATAATAGATTTGAAAAAAAGCAAATATTTCATCCCAAAATACCCCAATTCTAGTACAGTGGACCATTACATGGGACCAATTGGCCGGAACATGTTTTAGACATCTAAAGCAGTTGGATGGATGATTTACATACATTTGAGAAATGGCCGCGGGTGTACGGTACAACAACCATTTACCAAAGAATAGCATTCTACGCCAATTGGCGCCCCGCAGTGTGTTGAAATTAAATTTGTTAATAGTCCTCCAGGTATTCAAAGACAATACATGATTTTCCTGTTCCTGCCATTTTTTGATTGCTTTTTGGCTTAAATCCACCTCCCTACTCTGCGCTAAACAATGCTTCCAGTCCCCGGGTTTCCTTACATTTCCTTACTTTTCATTCACAAAAAGGTCATTGGCCAATTGGGTTGTTTGATTGAGCTGTAGGACATCCAATTGCCCCAAAAATGTATAAATCATATTATAAGACCCTAACAGCATAAAATTCCTGTGAATTGAACGTGCCATCTCTATCGGGGTTATCCATAATCCATTTCTCAAAAAATCGATTACTTTAATAAATCCTGCCCTGGCCCAATTTTTCACTATCTCTGATCCTCTTTTAATCCCTATTAACGGAAATATGTCAGACAACAGAGTTGTTGAGTTAATCAAGGGAAGTGAATAGCTTTTAAACATAGCGCAGCGTTTTTAAAGAACCATAGCAATGTCTTATAACAAACTAATTTGGGAGATTTAAGTACCTGCAGGGGGGGAGGTATCTGATTTTCAAGGCAAATTAACTCGAAAAAAAAAATTATAAGTAGGTTTTTACCTTGAGTTTGGCTTTTAAATCTCGATAAATACTGTGCGAAATATGCATTATAGTAATCCCTAAGATTTGGCAGAGAGAGACCTCTTTGATCCGATTCCTCATAAAGAGTGCCTATTGCGATGCAAGGTGTTTTTTTTGCCCAGACAAAGGCCGAAAACAAAGATACTACCCTAGAAAAAAAGACTCCTGGCAAAGAACAAGAAATAGTGGAGAACAAAAAATTGAATAAAGGAAGAACGGACATTTTTATCAAGGCGACCCGGCCAAGGATCGATAATGGCAGTGAATTCCACCGGGCAAACATTGCTCGAATCTTTTGAAGAAGGGGATCAAACTTAAGCCTATACAGGTCTTTAACTGATGCTGAAAAAAAAAACAAGGTATCTTTTAGGTTTAGTATTGATACAACAACTTATATCAGGATGCAGTTCTGGATCTCCACCCCCACATACCAAAATTTCTGTTTTCTTTTTATTAATACGATTTCCCCCCAAGGCTTTAAATTCCTCAAAAATCTGGAGTACCCTCACTTGCGATTGTAATTCGGGCTTAATTAGCAGCATAATGTCATCCGCGTATAATTTGATCTTAGCCATTAAGGGAACAGGAGGAAGAATATTCGCGCAATTCCTTATTGTGACTGCTAAGGGTTCAATAAAAAACGCAAAAAGAACTGGTGATAATGGGCAGCCTTGCCTCGTGCCACGCTTGACTAGGACTGACCCAACCATTACCGTATTTATGATGACATTAGCTTTGGCACCAGTATAGAGATTTCAGATTAGGTTTATAATTTTATCTGGAATATCAAAATACTCCAAAAAGTTCTTTTTGCGTTTTTTATTGAACCCTTAGCAGAGAGAAACACCTCAAAGTCGAAAGCACACCAAACTTCCTTGTAACTATCAATTCTCCATGATGCTGAGCTCGAAAAGGACAAGGAAGTAAGTAGAGTACAGTAGTACTAAAGGCGTGGTTGCTCCCACCCACTTTCCCCTGCACTCTCAGGGACAGAAGAAAACTTGCCCCGACCTACTAAGAGAGAAAAATTGATAAGTATGCCAAACCTACGATTGCTCCAGAACACCATTAGAATGCTGAGGAAAAGCTTGCATAAACTAAAGGAAACCTCACTGGGGCAATCATCCAACCAATGCAGGGCAATAGCACCTTACTGGAAGGTAAAATAGGAGAGATAGGCTTGAAGGCTCCATCTTTCTGCATGATCTCAGAAAGGTGGTGGACCATGTGACTGACGATGAAGCCTGGACCCAGTAGACCCAGTCCAGTGATCTGTCTACTAAAAACAACCAAGGGCATGGAGAACTGGGTGGAGAATGCCAAAGGGATATTACAGCGTAACAATCTCTGCTTCATGATATGCCCAGACGGAGCTGAGAGTTTATACCCCGGAATAATTTCTACATACCTGGCTTCAGTCTTTGATGCCTGTTCCTCTACTTCATCATTGAATGCACCCACTATGCTTTTACAACAGCACCACAGTTTTTGTCATCCAGAGCACCCCTGGTCACTAATTGCAAGGTTTCTTAACTATATGGACCTGAAAAGCATGCTAATAGCTCATCAAGAGGGAGAAGTTTTCCTTGATTCACCCAAAACAATGACTGTAAGAAAGTGGATTTTTATTTGGGGTGTACAGTCTCCCACTGCAAGGAATAATAACACTAACTTGTCTGGGTGAACCCCAAAGTCTCCAAATTAACCTGAGCTCAACACCTGGTAGCTATGGCATAGAACAGATAGTCTTAACCTATGCCAGTGCGTAAAGTATTTATGCAGCACCAGAATAGTAATAAGTAACAAGTAAAATACCAAACTATAAAAATCCAAATCCAAATTAGAAAAATAGAGCAGATTTCACTAAACAAAATGACACCAAACAACAAAAATCCCATTAGGGGAACTGGCGATATTAATTTGAAAAGTTTTAAGTAAAAACTGCTCCAAAAGATGATAGTCTATTCAAGCAAGAGACCGGTAACCTATGCGTTTTTAGGCTGAGCAAGCATATTTGTCCTGATGAAAGATTTTACCTTCTGCCTTACTCTTTTTCTATAGAGTTCAACTCCTCCTGTGTCCCTAGTACATAGTAGGGCAGGGGGTTTAAAACTACCTCTAAGTCCCTAGTACATAGTAGGGCATGATAGTTTAGAGGCCAGCAGCCTTAGTTGCACTTGCATGTGTGCACTGCTGGGAGTCTGAGGTCATTATAAAAGCAGCCATGTGTTGCAGCACTGCTTTTTAAATGTAAATTGTGCTTAAACTCAACTTTGGTGGTAAGGGCACTTCAAAAGTGATAAACTGCAATATTTTGGCATATTAGGGTCTCCCCTATGTGTCCCAGGGGTGGGGAGTCATGTACCTACATGGATAACCCTTATAAAAGAGAGGCTTGATGTGACCTGGGGATAGAGTAATTGAACATTTCACTTCCTCAATTGTAGTAAAGAGCTACCCAAATTTGACTTTTGTGCTAGGAGCACTGTGGAGTGAGGATCTACACTATTTGTACATATTCAGAACCTCTAACGTCTCCCCTAGGTGTCCCAGGGGTGGGGATCCTGCAGATATAAGAAGGGTCCTTATAAAAGATGCTTTGTAGGCCCTGGTGTTGGAGAAATTGAACATTTAATTTTCCCCATTGTAGATCTCCAGCCACATAGGTTATCATTGCAATAGCTTATAAACTCATAACTATCACTAGGGATTACCAAAAAACATAATTCAAGGACTTAGAGAATGGTATTGATAAATCCAACTATATGTTATTGTTGAGTTTATCCTTAAATATACATAAATTAAGTTATAAGACTTTTTTTGTCTGTAAGCCAAAATTCGGCCTTCCTGTGGTCTGCCCTGATTGGTCAGAGTTAAGAGCAATAGCCAGGCTGCTTTGATGAAGTGATAAGTGTCACCTGGAGAGAGAGGCTATCTCTTGTAAGAAGACCCTGCTCCACAGGAATGCCAGAGCAGGGGGCAGGGTCGTAAACCATGGAGTTTCAAAGGTGGTTAGGACAGGCAGGGAATACCTGGTCCAGCTACCCCCAGCCCTCTGAACACAGCCAGATGGCAGGCTTAAGGAAAGAGTTTGCAGATGTCAGAGGGAGGAGATCTGTGGAAATGAGCCATACATGAGGTTGGTTTAACGAGGTCTTGTTCCTCTGCTGAGACTTCAGCCATATAGAATTCGGGAGAAATAGTGCTTCTCGGGAGACCATTATGCCACATTTGGGAGGAAGTGGTCATGCTCTGCGGTGTTGCCTTGCAACTCATTAGACAGGAGTGACCTCCTGCTTGACCTCAGAGAACACTGAATAATTATCTGAGAGGGGCAGATTCTCTTAGATCTGCTGCTTGAAACTAAGAGAAGAAGAAGAGTTCATGCTAGAAGTTTGATTTGCACCAACCAGGTCCTGCACTCTGACTGACTGCCCCTGCTGCACAATCTGGAACTACAACCCTGTGGACCTAACTGGCTTCAAGAGAAATAAAGACTGGACTTCCTGCAAGCTACAGGTTAACAGGACTCACCTGGACCATCACCACCAAGAATCCCCAAACTTGAGTGCGTCCAGAGGATTTGTAATGGCTTTGTCCAAGTGAATTGTGGGAACTGAAGTACCATACTTTCAAGGACCATCTTGGAGATTCTAGACCCTTGGATTGTGTTTTGGACACTTTGGAACCCCCAGAGGTACTTCAGGAAGAAGTTCCAGAAGTTTGGAGAAGTTTGGACCAAATTTTGAAAAAAGCTCCATAAGTGAACTGACTAAAACTGAGGAGCCAAGCTGGCGACCCTCAACCGCGAGCCTGCCTGGCCTGCTGGTTTGTCTAGCTGAAAAGCTCCAGAAGTCCAACTTCCAGAGTTTGACCGGGAGCTCCCTGGAAAGCAAGCCGGCAAATCCTCACCGAACCTGGCTTGGTGAAGAGCATCAAGGGGCCCGGCAGAAAAAGCTCTAGAAAGGTTTCTTAGCCTGAAGGTAAAAAGGTGACCGGCTCCACCACGAGAGTCAAGTGGCCCAACTTCAACTGCGAGCCGGCCTGGATCCCTGGTTCATCACGCTGAGAAGCTCCGGAGGTCTGACTTCCAGAGTTTGAACGAGAGTTTGTCAAAAGTAAAGCTGGCAACCCCTCACCAAACACGGACTAAGAAGAAGAAGAAGAAGAATTCTTTATTGCTCAGTTAATTAAAACCATTGCAATCAGCATATTTACATGTAGATGAACTTAAAATAAAACGTTTGTCTAATAAAATATTACTATCAGGCATTTCAGTTAAATAAACTTTAAAATGTTCTAAGAACTTACGTGAGCAAAAAAAAATTATGTTGGAAGGCGATTAGGCTTTCGATTATCTAAATGCTTAGTCATTATGTGAGCAGGAAATAAAAGGCAAGCTCACAGGCTCCCTGCGGCCTTTACAGATTCTTTGGAGTTTGTAATCTGTCCATGGTGATTGTGGCTTGAGTTTGTGGTAGAGGCTTGCTGGGGCGGTAATCAGAGTTAAATGTTATGTGGGTTGGTGTCTTCCGGGCTCTCCCTTCTGTCGTTCTGCTTCTTACCAGCTTTTTCCAGGAATTTTACCAGGACTGGTGAAAAGCTTCAAGAGACACGTGCAGAAAATGCACCAGAAAACTTTCTAAGTCAGAAGATAAAAATTTTGACCAAGGGCTACAAGGAGGGGTAGCCATGCAGGGCTCCATCGCAGTTGCCCTGAAACTTTGTCTTTCTCCAGGTCTAGAGGGACCAGAGTCCCAATAGGTGCTATAGTTTTCTATGTGCTATATGGTGCTAAATCTTTAAAAAATTAATAACTCCGGTTCCCTACATTGGATGTTTGTCATTTCGGTGTCATTTTAAAGATAAAACTATTTACTATTGTTATAAACTGGTGTTGGGTTTATATAACGTGTTGTGTCTTAATTATTTACTGAATTGGTGCATTTAAATGCTGTACATACCTGTCCCTGAAGTTAAGCCTGCCTGCTCGCAGCAAAGCTACCAGGGTTGAGCATGGGAATAATTTTCTGAGACCTATTCTGAGCCCTAGACTGTGTTAATGGCCTTGTTGCCAGTGGTAGGTCTATATTTACCACTACTAATAATCCACTTTCCAACACTTATTGATAGCAAAGGCTGTTTTTATCAGCTGAGACATGAAGGCAGTATTCCCCACGAAGGACAAACATATGCTACAGGAGCAGTCAGTCTGTCTTTCTCCAGGACTCGGCTTTATCAGCTTCAGGATTCAAGCGAGGTGTAGCATCTGCGAAGTGTGCTGGCAGTAGGTGCGACCGTGTCGGGCAAATTCTCAGGCGATAATCTGGGCAAAGGACCTCTCCTCACAAGTGGTCAAATGGTTGCCATAATATACTAATTCCTATCAGAAATTGGAATTTCTTATATAAGTTTAGGACTGTCTGACATAGATTATGTGCCTCAAGGTGTGCGTCCTAGACATTTCCTTTGGCCACATAGGGTAAAAGGATGCTTGTTCAGACTTCACTATTTTGGCTGTATGCCTGTGTTTTTATATAACCTTGACATGGTGAAAAATAGACATTTGACCAAGAAGAATGTTGCATCAAGTGTTGTATCTATGTCATCAATTGAATGGTTGACGCTTTCACAGTTCTTAGAAATATATGGCCAGGCGACATCTGTCTCTAATGGTAAACAACCTTTACAACAAAACTCTTACAACGCACTAACATTACAACGCGGTCATTACAACGCAAACCATTACAACGCATTGCGCTGGGGGGCGCTCTAGCATAGGGAATAAGTTTAATTTACTATCCAACACCTTCCCTAGTGTCCACGGTGACTTGAGTTGGAATAGTAAATTAAACTATTCACTATCAAACACCCAAAAGCACTATGCGTTGTAATGGATTGCGATGTAAAAAACGCGTTGTAAAGGCAGGCGTTGTAATAGCCTGCGTTGTAACATCATACATCCGTCTCTAATAGCACACATGATAAATTATTCTGCATAAATTGGGAAAATGGTGACTTCCATTGTTTGAGAGTGTGAAGATGGCGACCTCCATTAGTCAAGATGGAACCGGGGCCTATAGATGATGGAGCTTGAGCTTCTGGGGCTTTCTGCTTCTGGGGCTTTCTGTCAACGTGACCCAGAAAACAGGCTGGTGGCACCAAACAAGAAGGACTTGAATATGACATCTTTTTAAAAGTGACATTTTCAGAATTGTGACCTAAAATCCAACTTTACCATTAAAGAGAGCTTTACATTCCTACCTGCTCCCAATTAAAAGTTATCACCTATTGAATGTAAAAAGTTACCCAAAGGTATCCTATTGGCGAGGCAGGCCTCATGGTAGTGAAAAAGATATTTAGAAGCTCTTCTCTAGTCAGACACGTACATCTTAAAAGTACATGTCCAACTGTTTAAATACACTGCACCATGCCCCCCTCTGGTCTGTTTAGGGCCTTCCCTAGAAGTTAATTATATGTATTAAAAAGGAAGAGTAAGGCCTAGCAACATTTTATTTTCGCAGGTCGAAATGGCAGTTTAACCCCAAACATAGTCTTCAAAAGCAGGCTTGAGACATGTTTTCAAGGCTACTTAGATGGGTTGCACAATTAGTGCTGGAGATCCTCTAGTATCATTTAATTTACAAGCCCTGGGTACATGTAGTATCACTTTACAAAGGACTTAAAAGTAAATTAAATGTGCCAATTGGGTGCAAGTCAATTTCACAATGTTTAAAGGAGAGCACTTTAGCCCTGGTTAGCAGTGGTAAAGCGTGCAGAGTCCTAAAGGCCAACGAAAATGGGTTGAGAAGACAGGAGGGACAAGGTAAAAAGTCTGAGATGACCTTGCAAAAAGGGCCAAGTCCAACAACAGGCCTTTAAATGTTGTTCTAGTCTTATCACATTTGCTGTGCATTCAAAGACAGAGGTCAAATGTCAGGTTCTATCTGTCCTAGGGAGCTTGATGTTTACTTTTCTTTCTCTGACTTCAAAGTGAGATGATTTATTTAGTTTCGATAAGATGTGCTGTGCTTTGCCAGAGCATGAAGTAAGCCAGGTACAGTACCATGTACTGGTGCTTTAACCAGAAAGGTCAGTTCCTGATCTGAAGCATGAATAGAATACGCTGCCCTGAAGTGATTAAGAAGTGGTCTGCATTGCTGTGGACAGAACCTCCCATGAATCGACAACCATGACCAGAGATACGATGCTACGAGCTACTCTGAGGACCTACCCCTCACAGGAGAAATACTGCTGCTAAGATAAGAGAGCTGATTTAAGCTTCTGCGAGCTACCTGATAGTCCAAGCTGCCTTTGTGATGAAGAAGGTATTGAGAACTGGTGAATAAAACTCACCCTTCTCTCCCCCTCTCCCTGCGGACCTATCCTTGTGAGATCACTATGCCAATGCGTACAATGCACCAGAGCTGACACCGTCGATCAAGGTTCATCACCATTAAGCCAGTGTTTAAACAGGGGTTGGTGTCATCTTATCAATAGTGCCTATAAGATGTATAGACTTGCCATCATTATGCCAGTGCAATAAGTATGCAGGAGTGGGCACGTAGGAATTATCACGATAATGCAGATTTGCCCCATCACTCCGTACTCCTCAGTGCGTGTTTAGATTTGCACCACCACTTATTAATCATTAACACTTGGTCAGATTTGCACTCAATAATCCTAGCACGGACTCAGATGAGCCACATTACTCTGTAATCATTAGTGCACATTCAGATTTGAACCATCACTAACTAATTCTTAGAATATAGCACAGTATATACCCAGATGCATCCCATCATTCAGAAATAAATGGGGGATGTTGATACTTGCGCTAAAGATGGTGCAATGGTCACCAATCTGCACTGTTTCTGCTCTCAGTCTATCATGTTATTATGGATGACTGCTGAGGCTCGGCTGCATACTGTGCGCACCACTGCAGACCTGTACCTGACCACCAGCCTCAACCACTGACCGACGCCTGCAGCACGACAACTTTGTATCAATGTGTGTTGCTCACTGCTTGGGTTAGTGGGTTAGAGGGTTGTTCTCTTTGGTTGATGACTGCTGAGGCCTGGCTGTATACTATGCACATTCTACAGACCTGCGCCTAACTAGCAGCCTCAACCACTCAACAACACCTGCAGGGTCACCACTTTAAAACAATGTGTCCTGCTCACCAAATGTTCCCATCGCTGTAGCTCCATTGCACCACCTTCAGTTGATGATTGCTGAGGCTCAGCTGCTTAATATGCGCACCACTACAGACCTGCACCTGAACACCAACCTCAACCACTGACCGACGCCTGCGGCACCAGCACTTTAAAACAATGTGTCATGCTCACCGGATTTCCTCATCTGTGTGAGTCAGTGGGTTGTTCGCTGAAGGTCCATTGCACCACCTGCACCCGGCACGGTTGATGTCTGCTGAGGCCCGGCTGCCTGACACTAACCTACACCCAAGATTAGGCACACCAGTGCCTGTCAGTCGGGCAGGAAACCCTGCTGCACCTACCCCTCATTGGATGACAGGAGGGAGAATAAAAGGACACTTCCTCCATGCCAGCATTCCCATTACTGCCTGGTGTCTCTGATATCCAGTAAATAGAGGTCAGCCCTGTCCACGCGATTGGCTGAATTTTCAGATGGCCACTTTGCCTTGTAAATTTCTACAGCAACCATTCAAAACGCCATGTGTCAGGGGGACGTGGCCGAACCGCTGGCAAGATGGCCGCTACTTATTGAAGCTCCGCGATCCGACGGAGACCAGAACACTTTTGAGATAGCAATTCACCTTTTTTTCAGCAAGAAGTCGAGATTCTAGTGTGCAAACTTGGGGGGCACAGGTATTTCTATCTTTGGCCTTCAGACAAGCTACTTTTGATGCAGTTTTCTCCTGCTTTGTGTTCTCCTCGAACGCAGAAGTTGCGACCGCCATTTTGTTGACTTTGACACTCAGCGACGAGCAGCTTTCATTTGCGCTAAGCGGTACTTGCTAAATGTATTAGATATGCATGGAGATTGTTCTAGGACATATTCAAGCCCTATAAATGGTTGTGCCTGTTCTTAGACCAGACTTTATCAATGACTCCATTCCTCAGCACAGCGGTTACCTTCTTCATCACAAAGGCAGCTTGGATCATCAGGTAGCTCGCAGCAGCTTAAATCAGCTCTCTTATCTTAGCAGCAGTATTTCTCCTGTGAGGGGTAGGTCTTCAGAGTAGCTCGTAGCATCGTATCTCTGGTCATGGTTGTCGATTCAGAGGAGGTTCTGTCCACAGCAATGCAGACCACTTCTTAATCACTTCAGGGCAGCGTATTCTCTTCATGCTTCAGATCAAGAACTGACCTTTCTGGTTAAAGCACCAGTACATGGTACTGTACCTGGCTTACTTCATGCTCTGGCAAAGCACAGCACATCTTATCGAAACTAAATAAATCATCTCACTTTGAAGTTTACTGGTTTAATGGTTTAATGGTTCATTAGTTGCCTGGCTCCCTTTGCTTATTTTTCTCCTGTGATATAACAAAAGAGGTCATGAAAGGTTCCAGTTGAGGTTTCATTTGAGGTTCTCCCCACAACTTTTCTACCGCAGACTCTCTACTAGTAAAATAGTCACACGCTCTTCTTTTTTCATCATCTGCGGCTTTGGTTCCCCCTGGTGACTTATTCTTTTGCCTCTCTATATATGGAGTCTGCCTCCGCATCTAGTCAAAAAGCTATGTCTTCAGTTCGCAAGGATTTCACTACCGCCACAAAACGACGTAAGAAGGAGCCTAGTTCCCCCACAAAATCTAAATTACCTCTAACTTTGGAAGACCTCATGGATGAAATAAAGCTCATGAAACCCTTTGTTATTGATACCAATGCTACTCCTCAACGACTAGATGAGAAATGGTCTAGCCTAGATTCAAGATTATCAACGGTGGAACAGCAGATTAGTGATGTCCATGATGCAGCTACTAAGATTGACACCATGTCTAAAAACATTATTCTCAAACCACAAACGGAGGACCTAGAAAATCATAATAGATGTAATAATCTCAGAATCTATGACATTCCAGAAGGGGCAGAAGGTTCAGAAATGCTTGCTTTTCTCAACATTCATATTCCCGAAATAGCCGGCCTTAAAGAGGACACAAATCTCAATTTCCAGCGTGCACACCCCTTGGGTCTTAAGTCTGTGGGACTTTCGTACTCCTCATTTTCCAGTCATCCCAGTGGAATAATTGTTCTCCTTTTGGAATATAGGGAGTTGTTAATGGTCTTGTCTGCAGCTAAACAACAAAAGCTAATGTTGTGGTCCGGTCAAAGAGTCTTTTTCCTCACTGGATGTGGCCCGTGCTACTGCAGCTCGATGTAAAGAGTTTCTCTCCCTTCCTCCTGCTCTACGCTCCATGAACGCCAGATATGGTCTTGTACACCCATGTTTTTTCAAGGTCACATACAAGGAGAGGTCTTTTTCATTCGACTGTCTGGCAATTCATTTTCCGTCACAAAGGTGAGGAGATGGACCTTGAGAAAACCTGATAATGAATATCTGCGTGGTGTTCCAGTTCATATACTTATAACTTGTTCTTGCTTTTTCAGGAATCATGGTTGCGGATGTTTATCTAATCATTAATTTGATTGTTATTGTTTATTTGTTATTTCATGTAGTTCTGCCGTTAACTTGACCTAATTTTTTCCTCCTCTCTTACAGACTTTTTTGTCTAGTACAGACTTCCCTCCTTTATGTGTCCACTCCCTTGTGCATCCCTTCCTAGTTCTATTGTTTATAGTTCATCTTCATTTGTTGGTAAGTGTCATCCCATTCAATTGACTAGATTGTTGCTTATTTTTGTATTTTTTGTCTACTTGGTTTAACTTTCGGAGTCTCTCCATCTCAATTCTATTTTTCTATGTCTTCTCTTTTAACCTTGTCAATCTGTTGTCCATCTTCCTGTAGGACTTGGCCTTTTTGGTTAAAGTTCTCTAACCTTCCCCCCTAGACCATTTTCCTGGCATAGAGTTGCCAATTTAGATGCTTTGGGTACTTTGCCACTGCTGATCAGTGTCAAAGTACAAGTGTTCCCTATGTTAAATATAACGGTAATTGGTTGGCCATGATTGGTATGTTTGCCTTACTAGTAAAGTCCGTAGTGATGTGCACTGTGTGTGCCAGGGCTAGTAATACAAGGGTGCGCGGAGATGGGAACTCAGGCCTGCAGTGTAGGGCCTGCGTGCAGTTTGCTATGTTAGCATGTTGTCCTAACAAGTGCAACAACTTGTCAGGCCTGACTTTCCCTTTTACATACACATTGGGCACCCCTGTGGTAGGTCTCGGGTAATCCCTGGGCAGTGTATGTAAAAGGCAGGATATATACTAAGGTGGGTGTTATGTCCTGGAGTGTTTTCACTGCTAAAAGGCCATCCTTCCCATTAGGACAGAATGGGGGGGCTGGGTGTTGTGTTTGTTAGCCTAGTTTCCTTTAAGTTTATAATGGAGAGGTGAAGTTTATTATGTATGAACTCACAGTGTCATAACATATCTTTCTATGAAGGTGGTTTTGTCCCTGTGTGTTCAGAAACAACTCTTTTAGAAAGTGGCTGAGTTTTGTGCTATAGGCATTTCTGTGTGTCTCTGCTGAAATGTGGATTGTCTGTCTGGATCTGAAAGGTGAGAGGAGCTGGAAGAGGTCTTGACCCACGGCGGGGTTGAGAGGGCACCAGGCTGCTCTGCAACTGGAGAGTAGGGGGAGGAGAAGCCCAGGAGGTGAAAAGGCCTGGGCTGGTGCTATAAACCATCTCCTGCTGGGTGATTAAGGATACAGAACCCCAGTATCAAAGGGAGAGAGGTGACACTGGGAGGGAGACACCCAGACCTGATTTAGGGAGGGGTCAGGAACCCCTGAGCACAAACGAACTTTAAAGACATTAAGGGGTATTACTATGAGAGCTGAAACCCTTGAACATTGGAATGGAACAGAAATGGATTGAGACTGAGAAGGCTTGGACCCATTCTGTGGCCAAGAGAAACCTCAGCTAAAGAAGGAGCAACTGAAGAAACTACTGAGGAAAGACCAATCCTTGCTTCGTGATCTGGGGCTGGTCTGCAATTTGCTGTTCTAACCAAGGTAGAGGCTGTTGGGACTGTGCTTGGAGGTGCTGGGTCCCCCTGCTTGAAGAAGACTGTGATTTGTGCTGTGTCTTGTAACCCCAAGGGCCCGAGGTGAGCTGGCTCCCTGTTTGGAAATACAGGATCATAAAAGTTTCCGTAGAAGTACCAAGCAACGCAATGTGCGCATGCTTTTGCAGCTTGAGACCCTCAGAAGTTGTGCCTTGTGATCGTGGGCACACAGGAGTAAGCTGAGTCTCGAACGCGATGAGTGCGTGTCTTGGTGCAACCAGGGCATTGGTGAAGAATGCCTGGACATCATGTGCACCGGGAGAAGAGGAGGGACTCGGACGTGCAGAGTGCGTGTCGAGGTGCAAGCAGTGGCGCTGGTGAAGAGTGCTGGGTCATGGTGGGCACCAGAGAAGAGGCGAGTCTCGGTCGTGCAGTGTGCGTGTCGAGTTGCAACCTTGGGCGCTGGTGAGGAGTGCCTGGATAGGGTGTGCACCGAATTTGAAGTAACGTCTCCACAGTGCTGAGGGCGGGTTTCGGTGCCACTCAGACCGCCGGAAGGAGGGCTAAGTCATTGGGCCCTCGGAGTAAAACAGCAGCGGCCCACCGATCTGAATTCGCCGCGCCCCATGATAGAGTTCTGGATCAACGCCCAAGTCGCTGACATCGGAGAGGAGAGTGGGGTCGTGCCCCCCCAGGTAACGTGGATCACCACAAGGGGTGGGGTGCGGGCCCGGAGGGACACTCTCTCGTCCTCTCACTTCTGTCAGCTGTGCGAGCCTGTTGCTTCGGCTCAGATCGGTGAGAAGCAGTACTTTTGTGTCATCATTGATCCATATTGGGGACACTGTTAACGGAGAACCTAAACTTTCGTATTAAACTTTGCATTATTGCTGCTAACGAACTATCGAACTGTCGTATGACACCTGACCTCATTTGTGCCTGATGAACTACATGCTTGGTGCGCTACGAATTGCGTTATTTTTCCCTTGCAGATTACCTGATTGTAATGTGGCGCATTGCATTATTTCTTTCTTGCACAGTATCTGATTATAACGTGGCACAGTGCATTATTTCTTCCTTGCACAGTACAGGATTGAAGCGTGACGTATTGCTTTGTTTCTTCCTGGTACAGGGCATGCTGGTAGTGATACACATTGCATTATTCCTTCTATTGCAAAGTACATGACTGTGGCGCTACATAGGGCATTGTTTCTCTGTTGCACAGTACAAGAGAATATCGTTACGCATTGCAGTATTTGTTTTCTTTTGCAACATGTGTGATTCTAGCAATACGACTGGCCTAACCTTTTTGAAACAGTTAGAAGTGAGCTTAACTGTTGGTTAGAAGCGGTGGTTGGGATTAGAACCTACCAACCCAGCGGAAAGAACACTGCCCATTCTTATATGTTGGTTGTGTATCGTGTGGTCATATCGTATAACTTCTTATATAAAGATTGTACTCATTTTATAAAGGCTCGTGTGGAGTCTATTTGTGGTGACATCATTGGGTTGCTGTGAGTGTGGTTGCACATACTGTACACTCGTACCTTGGAGATAAGCCTGGCTGCTCGTGCCAAGCTACTAAGGGGGTGAGCAGGGCTATCTCAGATGGTGTCCTTAGTTAGCCTAACGTTGAAGCGAGGTGTCGGGGACTCCCGTCTCCAGCATTTTGCGGCGGCGGTAAGCGATATGGACCCCCACTTCCAACACTTTCCTTTTGCGATTCCCTGCCTCTGCTTGCTATTTCTTCTTCACTTTTTGTGTACGTTTTTATTCTTGACCGATGCCTCTGGGGTCAGTGTCAACTTCTCTTTTTCTATTGGATTCAACAATGCTGCCCTCCTTTTTTGTTTCTTATATCATTTCTGGAATTATGCTTTTATATTTCATATTCCTGTCCTGCATTCTTTTTCCTTCCCTCTTCTGTCTTCCTGATATCTTATTCTTTTTCTTTTATTTCCAGATTGATATTTTGTACTTATTTTAAAGTGTTTTTTTAATAATGTTTCTTCTCCACAGTGAATGTATAGGGCTACTTACTTCTAATTGCTCATGGTTATTCCTAATTTCTTTTTCGTTTCCCATGACTGGTAATGTTCGCATTGTGTCCTGGAATGTGAAGGGTTTACTAAACCCTATTAAGAAACAAAGGGTACTTACTCATTCATCTCGTTTACAGTGTAAGATTGCAATGTTACAGGAAACCCATCTTACGGAAAATGACATAAACTCTCTTAAAAGGCATTGGGTGGGTCATGTTTTTTGTTCACCCGCTAAGGAGAGAAAGAATGGAGTGGTAACTTTATTTCATAAATCTCTGTCTGTAACGATTGAAAAGGAGGAGAAAGATGATGATGGTAGATAGCTTCTTCATCTGGTTATAAATTGATCCCCTCTTTCCCTCCTTAATATATATGGTCCTACGGGATTAGATGCTCAGTTTTGGCACTCCATGTCACATGTCTTACACTCTGGTCCTAACTCAAAAATCCTAGTTGGTGGCGATTGTAACCAGATTATGGATCCTTTTATCGATAGGAAATCCCAGTCTAGGTATATTCCTAATAAAATGCAAAAAACGTTCCTAAATACTATTCAAACAAGGGTTTGGTGGATGCTTGGAGGATTTGCAATCCTGATACTCTTGAATTCACCTTCTATTCCCCTACACATAACTCAAGTTCAAGAATTGATTACATTTTTGTGTCTCCCTAACTACTCACCAACTTAACTCATGCTGAAATCGGATCTATATTGATATCTGATCATTATATTGATATAGATCTTCCATCAGCTTCTTCTAAACCTCGTAGGTGGCGCTTCAATAATGTGTTACTTAAGGACCCAGTTTTTATGGAGCATTTTAAAACCTTTCTTCTAGAGTTTTTTCAAACTAACATTACCGCTGACATTTGATTTCCTGCGGTATGGGATGCATTTAAGGCTACGGGCAGGGGCTCTATTATTGACTATGTCGCTGTTAAGAAGAAATAAACCCTTAAGTAATCCTCTTCTTTATTGTCCTCTTTTAAACATCTTGAACATGCCTACTACATGTCCAACAGTAATGATACGCTCAAACAACTTATTAATGCTAAATTGGATTTTAATAGGAAATCGAATGAGGAAGCCTCCGGGGCTCTACTGAAGATTAATTCCAAATTCTACGGGGGTTGTAACAGAGTAGGCAAATTGTTAGCAAACTATTTAAAAGCTAAATCCCAAAAATCCAGGGTAAATAATATTATTGATGACAAAGGCATTAACCATCTTAAAGATAAAGAAATTTTACAATGTTTTACAGATTTCTTTCAACTCTATACACCCTCGAGTCATCCTTTCAGATCTTGCCTTAGATTTGTTCTTTGACTTTCTTCCTCCGCGTACTTCTACTTCTCTTGACTGTTCCTCTCTTGTCAAAGATCTGTCTCTTTCTGAGATTAAGACAGTCTTAGCTCTATTACCCAAAGACAAAGCACCGGGCCCTGACGGCTTCACTGCTGAATTCTATTCTTGCTTTTCACAAAGCCTTCTTCCTCATCTCTTCTCTCTTTTCCAACACTTAATTTCTCATAAGAAAGCTCGTGGCACTTTTTTGGAGGCAATGATTTGCCTGATCCCCAAGAAGGATAAAGACCCATCATCTTGTGCCAACTATCGACCCATTTCTTTTATAAATTTAGATTGCAAGATCTTTGCTAAAGTGTTGGCTCTTTGAATAAATCAAGTGATTCCTGATCTGATTGGTATCGAGCAATCTGGGTTTGTTGAAGGCAGGAATTTAACTGACAACTCTAGACCTTTTTTAAACGTAATGTATCTCACATCCAAGAGCTCAACTCCTTTAGCGGCTATTACCTTAGACACTGAAAAAGCTTTCGACCGTCTTCACTGGCTTTATGTGATGCGCCCACTTAAGTGGCATGGTTTTGGCCCTGCTATTTTGTCTTTCATTAGCTTGCTTTATTCTCCCCCAACTACCTTAGTTTTTGTCAACGGTTCCCAATCATCTAACTTTACTCTTCAAAGGGACACACGTCAGGGCTGCCCTCTCTCTCCTTTGAATCTTTTCTTCATTCCTTACGACATTCTTCTTTATTTCGAGGGTCCGCCGCAAAACTCCTGAAACTAAGTTTACCGCATATGCTGATGACATCCTGTTATATGTGTCAGATCCCCAGGTTTCCATACCTGCTTTTAAAGATCTATTGTCTTCCTACGCATCAATATCGGGCTATAAGTTAAACTTCACCAGTCTGAAGTTCTTCCCCTAAACAAATTCTGCTTAAAGGAGATATTCATGAATAAGGGTTTAAATGGAATCCCAATCATATCACTTGCCTAGGAATCAAATATTCTTCCTCAATTGCTAAATCGGTCAAACTTAATTTAGATAATGTCCTAGTTAAACTGCAAAACATGTCAGAGAAATAGTCACCCTTAAATTTGCCATGGTGGGGTAGGTTGGACACAATCAAGATGATGATGCTTCCCGTTATCAATTTTTATCTATCCATGCTGCCAGTTAAGATTCCATTGAAATTCTTCAAATCACTTAATAGTGCCTTAAGTAAGTTTTTATGGAACAAACGGAAGGCCCGTATTTGGTTGTCTTCGTTATCTGCACCTAAAGATAAGGGCGTTGTCAATTTCCCCAACTTCAGACAATACCACTCTTCTTTTTTGATACGTCAACTTTCACCTCATCTCTCCACTCCTAAGGACACTCCTTTAACGGTCTGGCTTGATTTGGAAGACTCTTTAATCCAACCTTTCCCTTTCTCATCACTAGCTAATTTTCTGCACCCTCCTCGTTCCTTTAAATCTCTCATTAGTTCACACTCCATATTGGTTATTTACCCGATCTGTACTAAAACGCTCTCTCCTTTGCAGAAGCTTCTTGATGCTTCTATATGGCACAACAGATCCATTAAACTTGCTAATCGTATCATTTTCTGGCAGGACTGGACCAACAAGGGGATAATACAAGTCAAACACTTATTCAACGGAACACACCTCTCTCCTCCTGTGAGCTTCAATCGAAATATGGACTGCCCGCCTCCTCTCTTCATAAATATGACTCTTTGTAATTGATCCTGGGTCAGCAGTACTCCCTCCTTTCCCGACCCTCTTCCCCTTCACCGGATTCATCATTGGAGCCACTGCCCACTTCCTCTTTCCTCAGGGCATCTCACATCTACAAATATCTGCATTATTCTCTCCCCAATCGATCTAAGAGTAAGGTTGAACTGTTATGGGCGACGGATTTACAACAAACTTTCTCTATATACACTTGGCACTCTATCTGGGCCCGTTTACATCATACGTCCTTTAATGCTAGCACTACTCAGACTCAATATTACTTTTACAACAGGCTGTATCTAACCCTATCATCTATCTCTAATATTTACAGTAAGTCTGCATTGTATGACTTTAAAAGTCTGTACATGCTCTCAAGTACAGTCAACAGCGACACAGGGACATCCTTACAGCGCCACTAGCAATAGAAGTGGAAGCCGTGAATAGAGAGCATACTGCCTAATGCCAGGATAGTAACCCTGAACATCTGCATTTTGAGAAGACATGAAGTTACTTTGCAGCACAGGGAACCTCCAAGTAGATTGTGCAGTGGAAGTACTATGCAGCTTAAGCCATAACTTCTCTCACTCGTGTGCCATCCTGCTGCTGGTGGAACATTCTCATCAGGAAACATACCGATTTAGGCAAGCAAGAGGGAACCTATTTTTATTATGTAATAGGAGGTGGCCTTTGAGGCGAGAGGGGGCCCTTGAGAAGGAACCCTAGTTCTACAGTGATAACGCTGTCGGGTCAAACTCTTACAATGTCCTTCGCAGACATCTTCATCAAAGCTCATTCATCCATCCATTCATTCATCCATTTATCCATATATCCATCCATTTAAATGGGATCACTCGCCGTAGTCACCTCCATGTTCTTTCGAGATTCAAAAGGCTGCGCACATGCGATGCACATGTGGTCAAGTCATGGATATTTATTGAGCTCATGCCTGTCATAAAGTGTCCTACAAGTTGTCACACAGGTCACGTGAATTGTCACATAAGTGCCCTTGAGGACAACCTATGCTTCATGTTCACAGTTGGGCTAAATGTTTGGTGGTAGGGTCTGTAACTATTTGCTGCTGATACAATGGCAGTGGGAAATGCCAATTATTAAATCCTCAAAGTAAATGGACATACATATCTGCTAATCTGCTTCACATAACACTCAGACACATATGCTGTGTCTTCTCTGTGTGGATTCTGGGACACATAGCAGAAGCAGGGTGTAGGTACAGGTTACCTTCAGACGAAGCACATGCCCCAGTCAATGGCTACTAAGCGCTACTACTAGAGGGCTTATCTGGGCCTTTGAAGCCTTGGCAATATCTAAACACTGCTAGATGGAGTTACCATATGATATAACAGGCAATATTAAATCAGCCCACTAAGGTGTGGAGCAATAGAGCCCTTGCCAGCGGCGCTAGCACTCTTAATCCCAGTGGAAATAGCTATGCTCAGAAAAGTGTAACAATGAATAGTGATACACTACACTAGCCATACACTTACAAAAGTAGTTGCACTCACAGCGCTTTAAAGAATATGCATCCGTAACTCTCTCCTGTGTTAAACATTCAAAATGATACTGGGACATGGGGGGGATGCTCTTCAAGGATGGTGAGCTGTAGCACTAGTCTTCCACAGGCCTCCCTTGTGAGGTGTTTTTTAGATACAAATTGTTCATAATGACTGCTGAGACATGGTAGATAAGTCCTTGTCGGCCTCAGATTCCTCCAAATTAAATTCAGGTAATTTACTATGCTTTAAAAGTTAATACAATCTAATATGTAATGAAAAATTTGTTGAAAAATGCTTTGTTTTGGCCTTTCTGTCTCCCAAATTTTCCTTGTGGGAGAACCCCCCAAACTCCCCCTAATAGTGCCTGCTCACTACACTTACTGGCTACACACCATATAGGGGATGGTCTCACTTTTACTTTGTTCTCTTTGATTCACTACTCCTGTCTATTTTTGGTGCTCTCTGTAAGAATGTCTAGGGGTATATATGACTGGGTGTGCAACCTGGTGCTCTTAAGGGCATCATCTACTATTTACTGTGCTTTGTAAGTTGAAACAATTGAATATGTAATGAAAAATGTGCTGTAAAATTCAACATTTTGGCCTGTGTTTTTCCAAAATTTTCTTAGAGAAAACCCCCCCAAAACCCCGTGCTAGTGGGTGAGCTAGCAACGCGCAGGACGGGGGCTGGTCTGGCAAAATTTGCCAGGGCTGCTTCCAGTTCCCAGTCCAGCCCTGAGGGTGCCCCTTGTGCTGGATTGAGAGCCCGCTGGCCACAGCCAGAAACCATACACAGTGGAGCCTGAAGGTTGAGGGAATGGGCGTACAGTGTGAGCGAAGGCCGTGCCCTGTGAGCTGTGCCCACCATCTGACTCTTAACACAGGGTGACAGTGGTCATTATTGTGTATGTTTGGCCTTTTATAATATTGTGAAGTAACTTTGGCAATGTGAATTAATAAGCCATTCATTAGAATATGCTGCCTGTCATAAACCATTCTCGTCTTCATCCATCAGCAGAGCAACAACGTTTTTGACTCGCTGCATGATGCAATTCGAGTAGCGGAATGAAAGAGGAAGGGTGTGTGTAGGCGCTGTACAGGCACCCAGAACTAATCCCATCAGCAGATAAGGAGATCTGGGATTCTCCTGTCCTCTCACCACATTTTCTATCCTCTCGTGCTCCCACGGTCTCTGCGTGCTTCTGCCAGAAGGGATTTAAATCTCTGAGGATTACAGTGCCTGAGTGGCAGATTACAGGGGCACGTTACAAACCAGAATAAAACATCTTCACTTGGCACGCAGAGAGCCCTCCATTCATTTACTTTCAGTGTTGGATGCCATCTGCCTTGTATTTAATATTTTCTTCATATAAGCACAGTACTCTTTTATCAATGGGTGGGCGAAGTTGTAATGATTTTCTGGAGTGAATTTCCCTCAGTGGCCACACTATGATTAGTATGGGTGGGCGGAATTTGTGGAATTCACTTCGCAAACTATTGCGAAAATGTTGAAAATCTCCGCGAACATGCAGAAATATTGCGAAGACGCGGAAGTTTGTTTCCCGCCCGTTCGCGATATTTTCTGCGTGATCGCGTTGAAAAATCTCTCGCCAATTTACCCATGCGGTCGTTCATGGGCGCGGCCATCTTGTTTTCACTTGTCCCGCCTGCCCGCGATGCTTACTTCCTGTTCCGGGTCGCGCAATGCATGCTCGCGCCCGTTTGCGGTACGTATTTCCTGTTTGGGAACGCTTTTACGTGTTCACAACGCTTTTTGCGTGCTCGGGGAGAAAATATCGCGCGAACTTGCACAAGTGGTCGCAATGTGCGCGGTCATCTTGTTTTTCACTCTGATATGGTTCTGGGGCTTGATTTTCAATCCTCCCTCTATCTTTCCAATCCTTTGTTTCAAGATTCTTTTTTAAAATCTTTTTTATTTATTATTTCTCTGACTATTTTCCTGCTTCTATATTTTTAGTTTTTGTCTACTTTTTGTGTGTTTTTTTAGCTACTTTTTCACTCTTTTTCTATTGCCTGCTATTTTCATTTCCTTTACTTATTTTTTTTATTTTATTACCTTTTCTGTCCTGCCCCGTCTCACTCTCCCCAGAACCATGTCCAAGGGTAGGGCTCGCCGCAGCCAGAGCCGCGACCGCCTTCCTTGCGGAAGGCGGCCCCCACAAGGGGTGCAGGCACGGGCCTTATTTGGGGAGGTGGAGTTGGCTGCACTCATTTTGTTTGTGCAGCGCCACCTCCGCTCAACCCTAGCAGCAGGTGGCAGACCTGGGTCCGGGTCCGGGCTCCGGGAGCGTCGACAGCGGTGGGGGAAGATGCGCCGGGCAGTGTTCCGCTGCTCTGGGGTCCGTCGCACCCAGGCCCAGTTGACGCACCGGTGGTCCGACATTCTGGACCGGGAGCAGGACCTGCTGGACCTGCTAGGAGTGGAGGTCCCGGGTCCTGGTGAGTAACTATTTAATTATTACTACTTTGTGTCTGTTCTTCTGCTCTGTGTTATATATTGCAAATATCTTTTTTTCCAACCAGCTAGAATGCTGCTGCTTACATTGCAGGTAAATTACGTTTAAAAGTCTTCTGTGATTGTTATGATGACACGGGTGCTCTTCTGCGCTACTAATCTTACTTGTTTGCAACTTTGCGTTTGCGATTTTGCGCTCGCTTAGCGTGATTATGTAAGAGTTTATTTTAGAGAAATTAAGTTGCGTAATGCTATAGTGACTCTAGTCCTTACTTTGTCCTGTCACTAAGAGATAGGGGCGGAATAATACTTAGGTTTAGCTACTTTGTATGAGTTTGTAGTGGTATGCGTGATGCCCCCTCTGTTACGTCACGTGCTGCTAGTACCCCAGTCTTTAGTAGAACCTTTTCTAGTTTGTTCAGTGAGTGGTAATAGGCTTAGCACTAGCAGAACATCAGCATCAATCAATCAACCAAAAATTTGGTGTATACAAAAATGTAGTCATGTGTCCTCCATTTGACCATATGCATTGTTGAGGAATATGGAAATGCATACTTAATGTACAATTGGCACGCCTGGAATAGGTGGGCTAGGTCAGGTGGTACGTCGTACTTAGGCTTAGTTAGTATTCTGGAATCAGAATGGAAGACAGGATTATTGTTGATAAATAGTAAGTAGTCGATCTGCGAAACACCCCGATACTACTTGTTGACCAGATGAGATCGGTCAATTTACTTATTGCAATTGTTGTTTACATAAGTGTTGTTTGACCGTTCTTTAAAAATATTTTATTTGTTTTGACACCATCCATCAATGTTTGTCTCTCTTATATCTTTCCTGTTCTGCACCCAGGGGCAGGCAGGCAGGGGCGCAGTCGGCGGGAGAACAACACCATCAAGGGGAGGACATCAACGCGGGCTCTTCTGCTGGCCCTAGTAAGTCTTCTTGTTTTTAATAATAATTCTTATTCCATAACTTTAACTGCACCATATTTTTCCCGAACTATTGTTTCCGTTTTCTAATGCTATTTTTTTTTCCAACAATTATCCTTCGATCTGTACTGTTTCGAAAATCTTGTTATCCCTGCCCCTGCTATGATGACTCTCTGTACTACTACTACTATTAGTCTGTCTGTACTGTAGTAGCTAAGCTTGCCCAGTTGGCCACTCTATATTTAAATGGTTTTAAATAAAACTCAGAATCACCAGTAGCTCTAGCCATTGAGTCCAGTCCTTTGGGTCGTCCGCTTGTACTACTTCTAGTCTTATTGATCTTGAGTCTTTGTTAATCTAGAGGGTTTGACAATTCACACCAACAAATGCCCAACAGATTTATTACTATTTTGATATGATAGGACATACTACTACTGTTGTAGGGATTTTGATTGAACATACATAACTTTGCACAAGAAAATAGGATGTTGGTGATGGGAGGTTGGACCTTCCTCACACACCTCAATCAGAAGTTCAGAACCCACCACAATCTCCTGCCCGACTAGTTAAAGTAGTGTCTTGTCATAACTATTAGCTCTCCGAACCCTCCCCCCAAGATACCCAACAAGTGGACAACCCAGAACATAACACTCCCAACCTCTCAGTCGTGGAAGCAATGCACATGCACACCCTTTCGCTAGCTCACTCGTGTAAGTCCATACCAAATACCACCAAGTCTAAGTAAGTTCACATTTTTTATTTTGAATTGACAAGCTCTGTACGTTGTTCTATAATGCAGCACCAACAGGAAAATCAATAACATTAAAACAATAAGCATTGTTATACTTACTTACAGTTGGGAAATAAATCATGATAACTGAACAGTGGTGGAAGCACCACCATCCCCTAGGTAGGAATATAGTTTATATAAATTTATAAATGAAGATATCTGAGTGAATTGTGTGGACCCCTCACCTTAGAAGAAGCTAGGACTGGTAGTTGTTGCACCACAAGCTCTGCAAAGCTCTGGTTCGTAGAAGGGAATCTTCCGTCTGTAATAATGCGAAAAATGAAATGGTGCGCGTTAGTATATTGCAAGCATTTCTCAGCCGTGCCAAAAAGTGTAGCGTTTATGGAAAAGCAATATGGACTACCAGTACACCAAAACTTCATAAAAAAGTGGCTTGTTAATGTTTTTGTTGACCTTGTACACAGTGCTTAGACAGTAGCAGTATGAGGTCATGTGGGCTCAAAGGTGTCTTATACAACAAGCTACAAGGTAATGTCACGTGTGCAAAAATAAAAGACACAAAGGTAAAATGGTTGCATGGCTCGGGCTAACTAAGCAAAGGCTAGAATGAGCCTAGGGACCATATATAACTACTACTAGTGTCCACTCTACTACTACCTGATTTTTACTAGTGATGTATGTTGTATACTATTAACTCATTTTTAGGTCTTGTCCTCGAGACCTATTGCTGCCGAGATGCCTCTCAAGGGAGACAGATCGGGGCACGCGCGGCAATTTGGGACCGTGGACGCGCACAGGCACGCGCACACACGCACACACACACACACACACACACACACACATATCCCCTCCCTCTCTGCCCCCCCCCTCCACCACCCCCACTCACCGGGCTCTTTCGGCGTGTCCCTCTCCCTCCGCAGCGGGTCAGTCTCGGCAGCAGGCAGACTCGGTGGTCGGCGTGTCTCCTCCGGCGATCTTCAGCTTGCGCCGCTACAGCTGATGTGCACGCTCACAGATCTGCGTCTTGTGCGCTCTCACCGCGCTGTTTCGCGCCCGGCGATCCTCAGCTTGTTAAGGTATTTTTCTGAAAACTGCAATCCACTTTGAAGCAGGGTTCATTTCTCTCCGCCAGGTACTTCTGTGGAGTGATCGATGGGTTCAACTAGAGCAGCAAGTGTTTCTGATCAAGGGGAGTTGCGACGTGAAGGTGAATTGTCAGCTGCTATGCGGTGCTTTGATAGGATAACCTAAATTCACATCTTTGCATAAAAAGCACTTTGTTAGGGAGAGCCTCATATCCACGTTGAGCGCAAAGCCAAATAAACTGCTTCTCGTCAAAATGCAGTTTCTTTAGGATAACAGGGCATGACCCCTCCATCGTCAAAAATGTTTGGTTTTTTTTGTTAAACTTTGGGTTGTTATGAGGTTTGAAGAATATTCTGAGTTTGTGTTGGCAGTGTCTGTGCCAGTGCTGCCTGACTACCGTGAGCACCTGCAGCACAGCGGAAAACGTCTGCTGCTTTCTGACCCTTATGTCAGTAGCACTGCTAGACTTACCTTGCTTGGCAGCCATGCTTCACCACTTCACATCCGAACGTTATCCTGGTACGCTGCGGGCCTCCGCTTTCACGCTACGTACATCTGAGGAAGACGCGGCCTGCTGATTGGCTGAAGCCCTGTCGAATTCCCCCTCCCACTGTTCGCTCCTGAACACGTGATTGCACAGCGTCCTTCGGATGTGTGTTTTGAGGGCAGGCGAGTGCAGGTTTCTGTTTGTGCAGACCGGTGGTAAACCGTGTGAAAGCACGAGCTTCAATAGGTCTCCGGGGCGGCCTTTCCCAGGAGCGAAGGTTGAGCAGGTAGCTGGAGAACTCGCTGTGTGCTGCCAGCTTTGTAACCTCAGATGTCACGACAGAGGCAGAGCATTGCAGCGTATCGTGTCTGTGCTCAGAAGGGACAAGCGTGCATCTAAAAATGCCAAGGTCAATGTTTAACTTTGCGGGAAATATTCCATCTTCGGTGAAATGCAGTGTTTTCAACTATAACTCGGAGCAAGAACGGAACAGCAACTTCCCAGAAGTTGTTACTCCTAGGGGTCTGTCCCTTCAGAGCGCTGTTAGGTAGTACAGAGTATAAATGTAGGGAACGGTAAGAGTACAGTAGGTGTTAGGGTTATAGACAGATATTTTTAATTGTAGTTCTTGAAGTTCAGTTGAAGGCAATAAGCAGTAGTGTGGTTTTCAGACCCTCATACATGCCAAGGTTTTATAACCGGGAGCATGAAAAAATCTAGTGCATGTATTTTTCCATTGACTCCTATTGAAGTAAAGGCAAGTTCAGGCGGGCTACAGCTACTTCGAGCCATTTTGGGCTTGGAAAATCTAGAGAATCCAGCCTGATTTGGGTCTGTTGGCTTGTTTTACTGCTTGTTCTTGTTTTTTTTTGCATCATTAGGCTGCCTGCCGGAGGAGACCGGTCTTGACACCAAGCTCGTGTAGCGCATTCAAATTCGCTGCACAGCGGTAGTGCCCCAGACAACTGCATAGCGACACAACAGCTAGTCACTTGCGCTGCTGTTGTGGTGTTCCTGGGCTTGTTATGCGTGCGGACTCTTTCTCCAAAGCCTCACGGATAAGTTCGCTGTGGCATCCTAACTAAGGAATTCAAGCAAAGAGAGCGAAGGGGAGGGGTGATGGTTTGGAGGGGTGAGACGGAAGAAAGAGAGGAGGTTCGCACAGAGCCCCCCACCCCCCTGTGCTCTGAGGACCCCGCACTCCTGCCCTTTCGAGCTGTCCTCATCAACAGTGGCAGATCTGCTCGGATCCGTGATCCAGGAACAAGCGCCCATCCGGATCCTAGGGGGCCGCGTGCTGCACCATGGGGCACAGGTATGGAAAACTTGACTTTTTAAGAAAGAGGGATGAAGAGCTGGTAGTGCTATGAGGCGGCGGGGGTGGATTGCTACGGTGGGTGTCATTACATGAGCCTATATGTGGAATATCTGTCATCCGGGAGTCGTGTAATATGACGGGGAAGAGGTGAGTATTTTGTGTGCTTCTGGGTTTTAGTGACAGTGCCATATATGACATTCCTAGTGCACACAGCACAGTGATGTGTCGCTTATTGCACCCCCTTCCCCCGTGTTCATTGTATCAACCAGGGGAAGATTATTTTTTTAAACCGACCCTTCCTTGCCCTGCACCCCTTCTCATTACTTATGGCCTACTACCCTTCCTACCCCTGAGAATTGTATCCTCCACGCCACCCTATCTCCCCCCACACCCGCCCCAGTAGGTAACCTCACCCCTGCCATCCGTGGAACTTGTGTCTTTTTCTCCAACTCCTGCCAGCAGCACTTCTCATACCCCTAATGCTGCAAGTCTATTTTTCAGTAACACTGGACTTTAAACAATGCAACCTGCCACGTTGAAAGGTTAATTCTTATTGCTCCACCATCCCTGGCAATCAATACATAAAGTTTGCCTGCACGTGCTGTTCACTTTCCTAAATCTTGGCTGCACGTCCTGTTCGAGAAGAATTGTACTCTGCAAGGCCACACAAGGGACATAGTATAGACCAAAACTATGGGCCAGGTAAATTGCAGGGGGTGGGTGGTCTAAGGGCAGGGGTGCAGAAGTAGGGGTGGGAGAGGTAGTGCAGTGCTTACAAGCTATGGAAGAAGCTGCACAGTGTCAAGTGTTTCGTAATATTTGACAAACTGAAAATGCTTGCAAAATACATTTGATGAATATTTCAAAATATTTCAGCAGTAAGAAAAGTTCAAATGAAGCTCGTAGTTTTTTTTGTGATTCTGAAGTGTGATTTTGCAAAGATTTTAATAGGATCAAAACAAAAAGACACTTTACATGTGTGATGCACACATGAGAGATATGCACAGAAAATCGATGTCCACGTTTTATAATTGATACAAATGCAGTGCCCAATTGTGCTCTCTGTAAAAGGTAGTGCCCTAGCACACCATGCTTCAGTCAAACACTTTGGTAGTGCACTCGCCCACCATTCTCCTGTCCAATCCTTTCTCTCTTCCACTCTCCTCTCCCTCGCTCTCTCTACTACTCGATCGACTCTACTACTCACTCTACTACTCACTCTACTACTCCACTACTCACTCTTTACAACTCACTCTTTACTATTCACACTTTACTACTCACTCTTTACTACTCACTCTTTCACTCTTTACTACTCGCTCTTTACTACTCAGGTTTCAGGTTTTAAAGTCTTTATTTCGATAATAAAATCATAAAAGACATATTTTTTAAAAACGTGAAGTTGTAGACATACAGATTATTATAAAAGTTGGTATTTACAGCAAACACGATTATAGCTTCAATTACTGTATACAGATTCGAATTTCATGAAATTCATGCATATGGAGTATAACATTGTTTTAAAATTACAATTAAACAGCCTAACAATACAAAGACAAACCTGACCTAGAAATTTAAAAAGATTGGGATTAAAAACATTGGAATAAAGAAAGAGACAGGATCTTAATCATTTCTGCTTACTTCTCGTTCTAATCACCCATGCCCACCCCAAGAATTTGGCTACGCTCACAACAGTTACATCAGAGGTGTTAGTTCTAAGTGCCCAAATAGCCTCAGCACACCCTTTGTATTTAAGTCGCTTGCAAAGGGGTTTTATCCATTTACTTCGGGGGGCTTGATAAATCGGACAGGCAAATAGAAGATGACCCACACTCTCCTTGTGTCCCGGGCACCAAGAGCAGTATTCACTCGCTCCATTAGACCAGTTTTTAGTGAACAAATTCAAGGGCAAGGATCCCACACGAAACTGATGGTAAAGTTTCTTGTCAAGTGGCCTAGTGATAATGTCCCAATAGTTCTCTAGGAAGGGATCCAACTTATAAGTCAGGAACCTTCCTGTTAAACTAGCGGAGCCAGAAGCAGTGACCAAAACTTGACGAACAGAGGCCCAATAAAGTGCCTTGTACTCCTGTTTTGATGGAAAAATATTAGATCCCGGGGAAAACCACAGCTGTTCAAGGCCCATTTCAACCAGGATCGATTTTACTGCACGCAACCATGGAATACCACCGGACCCCCAAATTGATCTTACTTCTGCAAGCTCATTAGCAAAAAGACTAATGTCGGGAGAGGTCCAAATACGTCTCCAAAAAGCCACCAGTCTGTACCTTGCCATTTCGTTTATTGGGTTACAGCCCATATCCAGACAAAGTGGTTTAGATGGAGAGGACTGAGGTAGACCTACAAGTTTCCGCATGAACTTGCACTGCGTTTTCACCAGGGTAGAGAGGTCCATATGTCCCCAGAGATCTGCCCCATACAAAATTGCAGCATTAACCTTGGTTGTATATATCCGTAGTGCAGGTTTATCTCGCTTAGTAAGGGACCTTTTTTGCTCTTGTAGGAGACAACCCGTGAGACGCGCAAATTTTAAATGTAATGTGTCCACCTGCGCTTTCCAACGGAGACGATAGTCCAAGGTTACTCCCAAATAGGTCATAACCTCGACTTGTTCCAAACTCTCTCCATTCATAGTCACTACACTCCTTAGGGGATGGCAGCACCACCTTCCAGTAGATCAGACAAAATCTGAAAATCTGATCGATGGTACTTGTACCAGATCTGAAGCCGGCCTGCATTGGGGACAAAATACCCTCTAGCTCCATCCAGCCCTGAACTCTTGCAAGGACCATTCTTGCTATGACCTTTTGGAATGAGTCTATAAGGCTAATTGGGCGGTAATTCCCTGGGTTCGAACGATCACCTTTTTTGAAAATTGGGAGAATCTCAGCCCCCTTCCATGACACGGGGATCCTGGCCCCCTTAGCAATAGTGTTTGCGATCCTGGTTATGTAGGGAATCCAAAGTTGGGGATTGTTTTTATATAGATCAGCTGGGATTAGATCCATCCCCGGTGCTTTCCCCCGCTGGGTCAGGCCGAGTGCAATCTCGGTCCCCTGTTCTGTAAAAGTCAGCTCTTCTGTATGGACAAACATAGTTTGTAACCTAGGTAAACCTGTAGTGGATTCTAAATTCGAATCCTTGAATTGACCAGAGTAGAACTCCACCCAGGCTTCTGCGGATACATGGTTAGTAGGTAACCTTGGGAGTCGGGATTTCTGCCCCACTTTACAGTTTCCCAGAACTTAATCTGGTTATTGGAAGTGCAGGCATCCAGAAGGTCAGACCAATAATTATCTTCCCACTCTCTTTTTGCCTTCCACTGGATTTTTTTATACTGTGCCCTAGTTTCCTTTATGTCACTCAAAATCCTGCACTTAACTGCTTTCACTAATCTGCTATGGGCCTCCCTACATTGCTTGTTGTACCATTTCTGCCGGGAGGTATGCACCTTTAGGGTGCCTTTGGTTGGCGGCAGCGTTAGAAGGACCTTGAGCTGGGCGAAGCATTGTTCATGGAGTTCACAAATATTATCAATATCACCCCTAGTGGTGACAAGGGTCGAAATGTCGTTAGCAGTCTTGGAAACCACATCCGTAATGCTATCCAGAATAGACTCGTCCCCCACAATCCTTGTCCATTTCAGCCTTCTTCTATCGTTGGTCAGGATAGTGTCCCCTGTCGAGTGAACAACTGGTGGAATCCTTCCACATGTACCCGGAAGTCTCAGACTAAGTGACAAAGGATTATGATCGCTTTCGGGGCGGGGTACTACCTCCATATCTATCAGAAGTGGCCAGTATTCCATCTTCAACAAGATGTAATCTATACGGCTTTTCCTTAGCCCATTGTCAAAGGTGGAATTGCCTCCCTGATCAGAGGCAGTACGGCCATTTGTAGCTCTTAGCCCCCAATTCAGGCACAAGCCCATCCAATGTAGAGCTGCCAAAGTTCCTTTTGTGATTTTATCAACGGACAGTTCTGGGATCTTCCAAACCACATCCTCTGCTAACCCCCAGTTATCCCCTACAGCATAGAGGGGCTCAAAAGTACAGTTGAAATCCCCAGCTAGAACAAATATCTTGTCTCTCCCTAACCCTTCAAGATATATGTCCACAAAGTCTACAATGCTAGGGCAACGGCCACCCGGTTGGCCGCGTGCATATATGTTGATGACTATAAGATCCTGGTAGCCGTCCTTGCTTAATTTAATGCCCAAGAGATCTGGGTGATCCGCAAATATTTCAGTTGGATGGTATCCCATTGCCTGCTTAACCCATGTCACGAGCCCTCCTGATGCCCGACCTTTACTACTCACTCTCTAATACTTTCTCTACTACTCACTCTACTACTCACTTTACTACTCTCTACTACTCACTACTACTCTCTACTCACTCTCTAATACTCACTATACTCACTACTACTCACTCTAGTCCTCTCTACAACTCTCTACTACTCACTACTACTCACTAACTATTAATCACTCTATTACTCTCTAGTACTCACTCTACTACTCTACTACACACTCTCTACTACACACTCTCTACTACTTACTCACTATAACTCACTCTACTACTAGGTCTCGCATTTGCAAGATATTAAGCTATTGGCATTGTAAATGACAATGCCATTTAGTTATCTGTTTTCAAAACCAATACGTAAATAAAAATGTTGTAATTTACAATGCCAATAAGCTCTATCTTTTGCAAAGGCGAGACCGTTGCATTGTAAATGCTTGTTTATTCTTGCTACTGACCATTAGGGGGAGGTGTATATGACGCCTAAAATTGTGTAATGTTTTCTAGGCGCACTACCTACCACCAGTGCCGGGGCCAGCGGTGAAGAAGGTGACGCTGAGGGAGAGGATGCGGCCGATGCCGATGGAGCGGTAGGGGGAGTGCCAGCACCAGTGGCGGGCGGTGGTAAGTTAAATTCATAATCCTTAACTATTGAAATTACACTCACTGCAAGGGTGCACTGTATGTATACTGTACTGTTGAGACTTAGGGCCCCATTGGGATTGCGGGCGGATTGCCCCCGCCATCCCTGTAGAACCCCGCCCCGTATTACAATGGCTGGGTGGTCCGTGGCGGATAGAAAGACCGTCCGCCGATTTTCCGCACAATCGACATGTCAACCGGGCGGAAAAGGATTCAATAATATGGTGGTGGTGTCTGAAACACACCACCAGCCATATAATGTGCATTTTGGAATGCCTTTCCGTGGCGGCATTGCCTTGGGGGGCCCGTTGCGGGCCCCCATGGAAGGTACCTATGGTACCCCCTGCCTTTCAAAGCATAACGTGGCAGGCTATGCGCGGGGCCTGTCACGTTGTGCTTGGAAAAGCACAACATGTATTTTTAGCATTGCGGCTGAAAGCACCGCCCGCCACAATGTTAAAAATACGGGATGCGCCCGCCACTGTGGCGGGCGCATCCTAATTGCCCCCACAGGACCCCCGCCCTTATGGCGGGCGGTCCCTTTTAGCATGAGTCTGCCCACCATCCTAATGATGCCCTAAGTAAGTAAGAGTTGTTGTGAACGTTTGAAGAGTGAAGAAAAACACCCTTTAATTGGCATTAGGGGTGGGAGTATTGAGTAACCAATGGCCTCATCTATCTGTGATTTCAACTCCGCTGTGAATGTTTTATGGAGAAGACTAAAAGTCAGATCAGATCACCAGGTGTTGAACTAAAAAGTCAAAGACGGGTGGAAGGAAGAAGCACAGGCGAGATTTAATATTTTTTATGACTGACAGAGAGAAGGATACGTGTGATGCAAGCATTTGTGGTATGTATCTATCCTCCCACTTGCTTGGGCTTTAACATTTGCAGGATTTTTTTCGGGCATGCAACCAACCATGCATGAGATTATTTACTATCAGCCACCTTTGCAAATGTTAAAGCCCAAGCAAGTGGGAGCATAGATACATACCACACATGTTATGTACTGTGCTTTATAGTGCTACCATGCCACTATGTGTATAATTAACTTGTCTTACTGTTTTTCTAAGAGTATATTTTACAATTGTCTTCTTTTTTCTTTTTGATATACAGCTACTCCTTCCAATCCTGACCGGAAGGAGTTGGCCGCCAAGGCCCGGCGCCACACGCTGGAGGCAATCCAACAAGAATATCGGCGGCTGGTGGTCTTGGAAAAGGAGGAGGAGACTGCAGCACTTCAAGCCTCCTCCAGTGCCCCGGGCCCCAGCCACCGCCCTCCAGCAGGACGGCGCCACCGTCTGGCGGCCGGCGCCTCCCGCCGCGGCATTGCCATCTCTGGTGCCTCCCCCACTGTGGCTGCAACTGCAGCGCACTAAAGCGCTGCGTCGCCCGCTTAGAGGAGCGCGTGTCCTCCAATCCTGCCAGACATAGAGTCCCTGTCGATTGCCCCTTTTTTAATTCTTGTTTTGGTGGGTGGGAATTGGGCGTTGGGCGTTTTGGTCATTTGGAATTTCTCATTACGGACATTGGCTGGGGTTAGGGAGGGGGTGGGTCAGCTTATGTGGGTTTTTTGACAGTTTATTTTTGTTAGGGTATTAAATCTATATTTCTACTTTACAAGCAATGTTGTTAATGTTTTGTAGGTGGGGTTACTGTTTTACATCACACTATTTGCTTGCTGGTGCAGGTCTGCCCATGTTTGATTTAAATAATTGGCTGACTGTGTAAGACACAAACAGATAGATGCGACACCCCTTACTGATTGAGTTGTCCTACTAGTACTTTCAGTCTCTCTCTTCTAGTCTATGCATTCTTTATCTGGACTCAAAGTGGTGTGTGAATACATTGAAAACATGTCCATTATTAAATATGCCTCTCCCAAACTTCTCTTTCCTTTGCTTGATGTTTAACTTAGGCTCAGCGATGGCTGCATGGTGATGATGGTTTCCTTTTTCTTACATGCCATGATTGTGGTAGTGGTGGTGGTAGTAGTAGTATTAGACACTGGCAGGGCAGCACCATTTGCAAAAAATGAAAATGAGACAGTCAGTCGCCTTTGAGAGACTGTTCGCGGAGTAGTAGAATGTAGTACAGTACCGAACTTACCGATCAACAATAATATGCAAAAATATTTTACAACAAAACATAATGGTGGTGGGGATAGCCTACTAGACAGAGTTACAAACTATAGTTGTGTCGAGTCACTTGACTAGGCCTACAGCGTAACATTTAGTGCTGTGTATGAGGACGACAACAAATCCAATCAATGCCGGCAATTGTTCCTTGTTAAAAATCACCTCTAAAATATACTGCTCATGGGTAAGCAAGCAGAAGAAGATCATCGCTCTGCCTTGAAATTAAAGTACTGTTGCTTTTGCCACATCCGTCCCAGCAAGCGTGTGATTAATTATTGGTGTACATTTAATTTAGTCACACCTCAATAAGTCACACAGCCCGGGGGAAGAGGGTTAGGGTTTGTTGAATGGATGGGAAGGGGGTTTGGGGAAAAGTTTGACAGTGAAAAACAGTACGCATGGACAAACAACAAACGACAATCTTTGTAGACTACCATATCCATATCAATATGTTAAGGGAGAAAAAGGAAATGCATGCATGATGATGATTGATAAGGAGGGAGATCCGGATTACATACACTTCTTGTTCAGTTGTTTCGGACTTAATACTTTTACAGATAGCAAATAACATTTTTAAATATTGGTAAGGATTAATCATAAACAGAGAGAAAACCTAATGATAATAACAACAACAAGAAGAACACACTACACACTGTTGTAAAGATTATAGACAAATAAATAAATCAAATTATTTAAAAGAAGATGAAAGTTGATACTGTTACTGTGTTATCCTGGTCAAAAATGTGGACTGGATTTGTATCTCGGTATTCCTCTTGGTCCTCTCGTCCATCAATCTTGGGTGTCGCCAGTCGCCACTGCCCGCCTGGAAAAAATAAATGTAGATTTATTGGTAAGGTAAGTGTGCATTGTAATGTTTTCCCAAGTATAGGGCAAGGCCCGACCTGTAATTGTAGATGGAAAAACAAAGGGGATATTGGGAAACAAAGTTGAAACAAATGCACAAGTTATGGTGTAGTGCAACAAGAACACTTTCCGAAGACTGCATGTATGCATCATCTCTACTCTAGTCTCTTTCCAGCATTGACCTTCAACAACAACAGAACAGAGCAGGCCCACAGTGACGGCATGTTGCTTAGCACATCCTCCGTTTAGAGTACTTTGTTTTTTAAAGATTTGGACAAAGCACATATCCATTCCAAACATAGCATTTTAAAATTTAAGTTAGTAAATCAATGCACCGCAGTCATCCCACCGATACACTCGACTCCACTTCTACACAGACATTTGGGTCTGCTGTGGTTGTTGTTGACGTGTTTACCTTTAAGCTTTTATATGCCACTCCTGAAACGTCCTCCTGACTTGTTATATTTTCCATCAATCATCTCCGATACTTGTACTGACTGACTGTGAAGAACGGCCTGCAGTAGAAGTAACATTTTGTTATTAGTACACAACAAGAGTAGAAATATTATTGACTTGAGTCACTCTTTAGTGTGTACAGTAAGACTACTAGTACACTTTGACTTCACTTCGTGCACAACAAACAAACAACAAAAACACAAACACCAATCGCTCAGAGTCAGGTGACCAATGCATGCCATTAATTTTCATTACCTGTTCCTTCTCAAGTTACCGGGCCGTCTTTTTCGCCATCATCATGATGGACGGTGCTGTTGTCATACTCAGTGTGCAGATTGAGTACCCTTCCTGTAATCAATCAAAAGAAATGTATTAAGCTGCAGTAGAAGTACAAATTTCTTATTTGCAAGAAGGGGAAAATTGCCTTGAGTTACGCTTAGTGTGTACCGTAGAAAGATGATTAGTGCACAACGACATAACTTCATGCACTACAAACAACAACAAAATCACTCAGTCTGTGTCGAATGCATGGCATCAATCATTACCTGTTCCATCTAATTTTCAGTTAATGGGCAGTTTCTCTCGACTCTGAAAGGAGGATAGCTATAGTAGTCATCATGTTCCACTACTTTTGGCGGGACTAGGAAATGTTTTATTTTTTCTTCCATCATCCAATCATCATGAAGGCAATGGATTTAGGCAGGAGATTCAGTATGATGGAGCGGAGGAACTGGATTCGGAGGACTGTACTGTCAAATGCAGACACCTGAAACTTGTATATTGAAAAAAATAAGAAGAGTAGAAGACTGTGGTAATGGATTTGTTGTGATTCAAAGTTTGTAACTGGAACGACAGACACACAAATAAAGGAAAAAAAGGGAGGAAGACAGTAAGTGTAAGCCTAATTGTCAGGCCAGTAGTGGGTAATCATCTGACACACTACTTCCATCACCTGAACCGCTGTCCTCATCTTCCTCCCTTGCTTCATGTATTGTGTAATTTGGTGGTATGAAGTGCTGATTCATTTTGATCATTGTTAACCTCTCCACGTTTTTGGGCGAGAGACTGGTCCTTCTCACTGTTACAATGGAACCAGCAGCACTGAAAACTCGTTCGGAAGAGACACTTGCGACAGGGGAAGCCAGATAGCTTATCGCCAGCCCGCTGAGCAGTGGCCATTCAGGCCTTTTCCTAGAACAATACTGCAATGGGTTTTCATCAATGTACACCTCTGTTGGGTCGTCCAGATAGGCCTGGACCATCCGCTCAATGTTCAGGGGTGCTGCTGCTAACCTTTCGGGCTCTTTTCTCTGTGCATCAGCACTGTTCTTATTAATGCCTAACTGTAAATACCAATCGTCTAACGATTCTACTGGGCCTAATGAACCAGTTATTGTTGCTGTTGTCGATAGTGATGGTGAGTGTTGTGAGCCAAGCGCACTGCCCTCAGCCTACGAAGTTGCACTTGATGTTGCATGCCCTGCTGCAGTACTTCTTGTTGGCTGATCTTGCGGGCTTTTAATTAGCAGCCGTTCATTTTCCAACTTACTCGCTGCCTCATCTATCCAAGTTTTGTAGCGGGCAACATCCATCTCTGAAAAAGGAATGAATTTCTTCAGTCCCAATTTTGCCCGTGGATCCATAATTGTGGCAGAAATGTAATGTTCTTGTGACAAAATCTTATCTTGCATCCTTGTATTTTCAGCTAAGCGACGGGCTAAGCTCTCCACTAAGTCATATGCTTCCTTTTTGTCCTCTACACCTTTGTATGATTCAGACACCTTCAGCTGATGCTCTAGCATTTGCAATAATGGGATAGCTTGGCCCATTGTACAGTCCTCCTTGCTGACTTCACGTGTGAAGACCTCAAAAGGATGAAGCATCTCAGTCAGGCATTTAACTAGGCACCATTGGGCCATCTGAAGGGTCATGCCTTTCGCTGGTCGCCTTGGTGTCTGAGGCTGACTCTGAGTATGGCTCTTACTGCGGTGCCACTCAGATGTTACTGAGGAGGATGTGGGCGGTACCACTACACTACTGGGGACAGGGCTAGAAATGCCTCCCTCTTCTTCACCTTCCACCGCAATAATATTGTTCCCTGATTCTTCCTGACCAACTTCAATGGGTTGAGTTTTTCTACATTGTTTTAAGTGAAGTAGGTGATTCTCCCACACGATAGTGTGGTGTATTCCGAGATGACTTGCTTGGCCTCCGGTACCATAGTTTGTACCAAGCTTACCCCGCCGAACACCTTGTCGACAAATTGAGCATATAGCAACGTTCTCCTCCTTGGTGCTAACAGAAAAGAAGTTCCAAACTGGGGAGGAGAACTTTCTGGCACTGCTGGATGTGGCATTTTAAATACCCGATGAACTGGAGGGTGTGCTTAGAATGTGACTCTGTGCAGCTACACTGTGACTTTTACTACCACTACCTACTGAGATGGTTGAGCTGGATGTAGGTCCCTGCCGGGCCTTGGAAAATATGGCAGCTGGAGGTCGTGGTGGTGTAACCTGTGTTGGTGGTATCCGTGCTACATCCCGCTCAGTAGCAGCCTTTCTGGATAGGGTGAGAATTTTGGTCTCCATCCCCTTTGGGGCGGGAGTGATGTGCGTGATGACTGGCTCGTCTTCATCAACATCATCACCCTCTTCTACATCTACCTCCATAACTCTAAGTTTTTCTGGAACCTTCCTTTTCAGAAGCATTATCTTGTGGCGTGCATCACTCTCAGACTGAGCTGGTGGCTACCAAGTGGCATTACGATAATCAGAAGCGGGGCTTGAACAAGAAGATGATGGACTAAGCCTCCTTTTCCTTGCTGGTGGTCTGGAAGACAATAGATCTTCCGAAACAGTGGTTTGCTCAACTTTGTCTGCAGGAAGCTCGATTTCCTGAAATGCCCCTACGTCAGGAGCAACAACTACTATTGTGGGATGTTCTTGCGGCTGCTGCTGATGTTCTTGCGGCTGCTGCTGCTGTTCTTGTTGCGTCTGCTGCTGCTGTTCTTGTTGCGGCTGCTGCTGCTGTTCTTGTTGCGGCTGCTGCTGCTGTTCTTGTTGCGGCTGCTGCTTCTTTTCTTGTTGCTCGTGTATCAAGAGGGAGAGAGAGGACCAGCTAGCTAGTCCGTATCCCCAATTTATATAGACTTTAATCAAAAGGAGACTAGCTAAAGTTTGAGGGAGGTTAAACAAGATTTAGTATTAAAATCTAAATGACTCAGTCTTGTTTTGTCAAGGGATAGTGACACCTAGTAGGTATGCTCATGAAGCCCTCACCCACCAACCTAGTTGGTGGCATGCTTCATCATCGGGCCCACCCAGTGACACCTAGCGTGTCCCGGGTGTGCTACGATGCCTGATTACAGCGGAGCAGGTATGTCGCTGTGTGTGCGGTGAGGGGTGCTTTGAATGTGAATTTAAAACGGCTTGGCGGAGGTCCCAGTACCCGAAGGTGAATAAACTTTAATACCTGGGCCACCGTCAGCGGTTAAAAATAAGGCTGTGGGACGTTAGAGGCGGGTTACGACCTCCCACGTCCTTGATGGGTCAACATGTTTCAGCCAGTGCCTTATGAATATGCTGGCTTTCTTCAGGACAGATAAAAGGTGTGTGCAATTAAAACTAGTGGATGTGTGATACAGACTATGTGTCTACACACCCTAAAGTGTATCTATGTGTGAGAGGGGATTCCCTTCTCAAGAACACGCTAGTTTTAAGGAGTTTGCTTCAAGGTTTTTGAAGTGGCAAGGGGTTGGTCAGGATTACTGGCTAGAGCCTGCCTTGGACCTGTAGTGCCTCCTTCGCAGAACCGGTGATTAAAGTCTTTTCTTGTTGCGCCTGCTGCTGTTCTTGTTGCAGCTGCACACTTATCTGCTGAGTCTCCGCCTGCGTTGATTGTGTGCTACTTTGCGATAATGACATTTCAACATCGCTGCTCTTTAGTAGACTGGCTACCTCTGCGACACTCAAGGGCTTGGGCCTAGGTTGGTGGGGTTGGACCGCTAGTGCGGAGGTGCTGCTCCCAGCTTGGTTCCCGGACAACGCTGCTGCAGGCGTAACTTTTTTGGGCCCAAAAAAAACATTGGCCGGCACACAAGTCGTGGTTAATGGCACTTCCTTTTTCTGCTCCTTCTTCTCACCGGCAACTTTCTTGGTACTGGACCTAGTACCTTTCTTTGGGGTGATCGTCGTCAGATGTCAGGTGTCAGGCAGGACGCAGATGCACAACAAGTCGTGGTCACACGTGGACGTGATGCACAGCTGGACTTCTGTGTGGCTGGCAGTACAACGGGTGATGATGATGACACCTCTTCCGCTGGCTTTTTGTGCACCTAAAAGCAAATAAGCCAGGAGAAGAACATCAGTGAAATGTTGCATTTGTTGTTTTGGTTCAGTTACTTACTACTGTACTAGTGCAAACAAAATATATAGTCTAGCCATTTCTGAGACTTTGTCAACAAGGGCTATGTTATACTACTGTGTCACACACTACACTCTCAGGAAGGATAGGAAAGAGAATAAGAACTACCAAAATAAAAATGTAATGGAAGTGGGGTGGACCCTATTTGCCATTAAATTATTTGAGTATCACATCATTCATGGAGCTGCTTCTGGCAAATGGGGTGGATGGATGGAAGCAGTAAGCCAATAGGAAAACCATGCAGGCCTATATGGCAAAAGCAGGACACTAATAACTCCCAACACAAAAAAAAGGCCACCAGCCACATGGACACTCACAAATCACAAGCAACAAGCAGGGGGCCTGGGAAGCAAACACCAGGAGCTGATAAAAGGCCTATAAAAGCCAGGCAAAGGATGCATGCTAAAGCACACTGCTCTGCCTTTTTAATGCAACAAAATGCAAATGCGATAATTCACAGGTCCCAAAAAGGTCTGCAGGGTGCATGCATTGCATACCAACACACACCAGACACACACTACAAAGGCATGTCTTTTAGACGCCCAACATCAGAAAGCCCACCCCAAAAGTAAACACTTCCCAACTCAATCCAATGCCATCCATGCCCTAAATGATGTCTAAATTCAACAGACCACACAGAAACACTTGATTAGTAAAGCTGTGGCTACCTGCTCTGAGCCTACAGTATGAAAGCAGGCCTGTTGGCAGACAAGGCCAGACAAGCTTGCAGGCCTAGGCTTCAACACATAACTCCCAACACAAAAAAAGGCCACCAGCCACATGGACACTCACAAATCATAAGCAACAAGCAGGGGGCCTGGGAAGGAAACACCAGGAGCGGACAAAAGGCCTATAAAAGCCAGGCAAAGGATGCATGCTAAAGCACACTGATCTGCCTTTTTAATGCAACAAAATGCAAATGCGATAATTCACAGGTCCCAAAAAGGTCTGCAGGGTGCATGCATTGCATACCAACACACACCAGACACACACAACAAAGGCATGTCTTTTAGACGCCCAACATCAGAAAGCCCACGCCCAACATCAGAAAGCCCACCCCAATAAAACACACTTCCCAACTCAATTCAATGCCATCCATGCCCTAAATGATGTCTAAATTCAACAGACCACACAGAAACACTTGATTAGTAAAGCTGTGGCTACCTGCTATGAGCCTACAGTATGAAACAGGCCTGTTGGCAGACAAGGCCAGACAAGCTTGCAGGCCTAGGCTTCAACACATAACTCCCAACACAAAAAAAGGCCACCAGCCACATGGACACTCGCAAATCACAAGCAACAAGCAGGGGGCCTGGGAAGGAAACACCAGGAGCTGATAAAAAGGCATATAAAAGCCAGGCAAAGGATGCCTGCTAAAGCACACTGCTCTGCCTTTTTAATGCAACAAAATGCAAATGCAATAATTCACAGGTCCCAAAAAGGTCTGCAGGGTGTATGCATTGCATACCAACACACACCAGACACACACAACAAAGGCATGTCTTTTAGACGTCCAACATCAGAAAGCCCACCCCAAAAAAACACACTTCCCAACTCAATCCAATGCCATCCATGCCCTAAATGATGTCTAAATTCAACAGACCACACAGAAACACTTGATTAGTAAAGCTGTGGCTACCTGCTATGAGCCTACAGTATGAAACAGGCCTGTTGGCAGACAAGGCCAGACAAGCTTGCAGGCCTAGGCTTCAACACATAACTCCCAACACAAAAAAAGGCCACCAGCCACATGGACACTCGCAAATCACAAGCAACAAGCAGGGGGCCTGGGAAGGAAACACCAGGAGCTGATAAAAAGGCATATAAAAGCCAGGCAAAGGATGCCTGCTAAAGCACACTGCTCTGCCTTTTTAATGCAACAAAATGCAAATGCAATAATTCACAGGTCCCAAAAAGGTCTGCAGGGTGTATGCATTGCATACCAACACACACCAGACACACACAACAAAGGCATGTCTTTTAGACGTCCAACATCAGAAAGCCCACCCCAAAAAAACACACTTCCCAACTCAATCCAATGCCATCCATGCCCTAAATGATGTCTAAATTCAACAGACCACACAGAAATACTTGATTAGTAAAGCTGTGGCTACCTGCTCTGAGCCTGCAGTATGAAAGCAGGTCTGTTGGCAGACAAGGCCAGACAAACTTGCAGGACTAGGCTTCAAAATGGCCACCAGCCACATGGCCAGGCCCAACAACATCAGGAAACCCACCCCAAAAAACACACTTCCCAACTCAATCCAATGCTATCCATGCCCTAAATGATGTCTACATTCAACAGACCACACGGGAACATTTGATTAATAAAGCTGTGGCTACCTGCTCTGAGCCTACAGGATGAAAGCAGGCCTGTTGGCAGACAAGCTTGCAGGCCTAGGCTTCTAAATGGCCACCAGCCACAAGGCCAGGCCCAACGACAGAAAGCCCATCCTAAAAAAACACATTTTCCAACTCAATCCTATGCCATCGAGGCCCTAAATGATGCTTGAAAATGAAATACATTCAACCAAAGGAACAGTTACTTCATCATGCACACACCCATGAGGCCATGACTAGCTCGGGCCTACTACTGACTACTAGTCTACTACCCAAAACATTTTAAAAGGAATGATAGTTACCAAAATTAATTTGTAGTTGCAACAACTGCAATGCCCCCAATCAAACAGACACAACAACCACTTACTTACTAAAATATCCAATTCAAAAATCCTCAAATCCAATTGCAATGATGCAGCAGACAAAAAGAGTGATCTTTACAGCTCAATATCGAAAGGCAGAATGAGCACGAGATGGACAAAGCACTGGGAGGAGCCTGCTGGACAGGAACAGGACGTTGGAGATTCTGTGGCACTTCCTCCCTCTCCCCACCTTTTTAAAAGAGGACTCCTTGAACAAAAAAGGACTGCCAAATGTCAATCTGAGGAGTTTGTTTCATCCAAATCATCATTTGCTGAAGGTTTCATGCTGCTAGAGCTGATATTTTTTCCAAATTGAAAATTTTACATGTTCGAGTTCTCGAGCTTCACATTACTTCCGCCGGATGTCAATGGCGCGTCCAAAATGACATGATCGCTTTCTCTCGCTCCCTGTCGCGTTGGATATGACATATTCGGGGTCTCTCGCTCCTTGTCGCGTTTGATATGACGTGCTCGCGTCCTCACACTCTCGCTCGCGGTGGAGAATGACGTGTTCGGGTTCTCTCGCTCCTTGTCGCGTTCGATATGACGTGTCCGCGTTCTCACACTCTCACTCGCGGTGGAGAATGACGTGTTCGAGATCTCATACTCTCGCGGTACATGATCGCGAGACAAATGACGTGATCACGCGACGAATGACTTGATCGTGCGACGAATTACTTTAATGCGGGATAGCGCAAATGGCTACCAACAATCCAACATCTCGTGGAGAATGCGACCCGTTCGGAAAAACTTGTCGGCAAACGCGGGGATTCAGGTAAGGCAATTGCGCGCGCGTGAGAACGTATTTTTTTACAGAGTGAGCAAGAAAAAAAAATCCGGTAAATGCGGAAATTTTCGCGCTCTCCGCGAAAATGTCAAATTATCACAATTTCCGCAAGCAGAACGGAATTTGACGCCCAGGCCTAATGATTAGTACCTCTACTTTGCGGAGAGTTCTGTATGTCTGGTTTTCAGGGTTTTGCACCCCTTTTAAAATTCTTTCATACAAAAAAGATTGCCAGCTTCCAACCAGTTGACAAGTTACAGGGAAAACGATTTTAAAGTAAACTTCCTGGGAAAAGCGCATTTGTTTTCAGCATCAAATAGCACTTGTGAAGAAATATCGAAATATTGGCATTTGAAAGGGAATATGGTGAGCTTGTGGGGAAAAACTGCATGAGAGTGTAGATGTGGGAAATCTGCAGTCTACGAACTATGGGTGGGCTGCTCAGTAAGATCTGCATGAGAATTCTGTCTTGTAATAACAAGCATTGGTTAAGCTAAAAGGTCTTGCCTACTCGTGATGGACTGTATTTGGTAATTTTTTTAGAAGAACAATGCCAAAGGCAACAGATCTTGAATACGCAAGACCTGTTGGCGTTACCAATGCTTGTTGCATGTGGTCAGTGCAAATATCAAAGTAGAACTGCACTAACAGAACGTTTATGAAATGCAGCCATACGCCTTAGCTGTGTTCTATATAACTTCTGCACTGGGCCCACTCCCAAACTGCCATATATGACATTCTTCACACATATTTTCCAATAAGGTTTGCTAACACGTGTTTCTTGTTTCTTGTGGTATATGTTGGCCACAGTTTATTTTGCTTAACATGTACGAATTACTTTTTGCGTTACAGTACCATGGTCATAACCCGCTATGACCAGGCCATGAACCCACGTCACAGGGTGTATTAAATCATTTTGACAAGCTCATGAATCATGGACATGACAGTTCATTAAGCAATCCATTTAGCAGTCATAAATCATTTTGACAGGTTCGTAAATCACGTGACAGGACATAAATCACAATGGCTGACAGGTCATAAATCATTCTGACATATTACAATCACGTTCTGTTATCTGTTTCCCATACTTGTGACATGTCATAGTTTCTTCAGGCCATCATACATGGTGTTTTATGGGGTCATAAAGTTCCATGTTTGGTTTGACGCTGACTGTGTGAAGGGTGCACAGAGCAAAACTAAAGGGGATGATGGACGGAGTGTAGAACATTGCAAGCACTCACCCCCAGTCAACTGATCTGGGTTTAATACATCATCATTCTTTAGCTCACTCCGCCACCCCAGTTTCAGACATGGCCATATGCAAATCAGTCTGACCCTGTGCCTCATGGGAACAGTCCAGCCCGAACTGGCAAGCCATGACTTCCCTGGACCGGAAACAAGCATCCTCGGACCGGTTTCTTGCTAATCAGCCGTCATCAGACAGGCTAGCTTGAATCCAGTGGCAAAGAGAGCAAGGGACCCACGTCTGGGAATACCCTGCCAACTTAGGGCGAACAAAGCAAAACCAAAGGGGATGATGGACGCAGTGTTGAACATTGCAAGCACTGTTCCCCAGTCAACCGATCTGGGTTTAATCCATCATCATTCTTTAGCTCACTCCACCACCCCAGTTCAGACATGGCCATATGCAATTCAGTCTGACCCTGTGCCTCATGGGAACAGTCCAGCCTGAACTGCGAAGCCATGTCTTCCCTGGACCGGAAACAAGCATCCTGGGACCGATTTCTGGCTAATAAGCTGTCATCAGCCAGGCTAGCTTGAATCCAGTGGCAAAGTTAGCAAACGATCCACGTCTGGGCATACCCCGCCAACTTAGGTCGAACAAAGCAAACCTAAAGGGGATGATGGACAGAGTGTTGAACATTGCAAGCACTCACCCCCAGTCAACTGACCTGGGTTTAATCCATCATCATTCTTTAGCTCACTCCGCCACCTCAGTTCAGACATGGACATATGCAAATCAGTCTGACCCTGTGCCTCATGGGAACAGTCCAGTCCGAACTGCCAAGCCATGTCTTCCCTGGAATGGAAACAAGCATCCTGGGACCGGTTTCTGGCTAATCAGCCGTCATCAGCCAGGCTAGCTTGAATCCAGTGGCAAAGTGAGCAAGGATAGCCTCTCCCTGGAGTTAGGCCCTAACTCGCTACTGTGTTTGTCCATTTTTGTGCCCTGCCATTCGGCAGGTCTGGGCTGCGAGTGCCATCTCCGTTTGCTGCCCCTTTTGGCCCACTCACCCTGCCGTGAGGCATCCCAAGGTGAGTAGCCTTCTTCCTGCACACCGCCCTGCTGGTGTGCCTCCTTACCAACAAATGTACCCCTTCTTAGCCGCCACATTGCTAGGCAGGCTTCTGTCTCCCTATGGCTCCCCATCATCCTTTTCGATTACCCATTCTTCTTGTTCTCTCTCTTTTTTTCTGTGTGGTGCTGCCTGCCGCTGCCATGGCTGCCCATCGGTTGGCCCAGGAAACTTACATCCCTTCTTCCGTAAGATGCACCCCAAACTGGATGTTAAGCTCAGGGCGCCCTGGGTTGATCAGGACGTGTCAGAAGTTCTCTTGGTCATTGGCAGTGGGTGGTGCAAGCTACAGTGGACTCCTGACGAGGGCCCTGGTACTTATTTATTTTTTATTTTTACAAATTAAGCATTGATTTCTAGGTATTAATACAAGTAAATCATGCATCATCTGTGTTCCAGCTGTCTGTGATTGCAAATAAATTAGAGTTGGGTGACACCGGTGTAAAGAGGTCACTACGCATAGATTGGCAACTACCAACAGAGTAACACAAGCTGTATTATGGAGGAGGGTGCTGAGATGCAAAGAGATGAGTATTAGAAATCCTAGTAGTGGACTTTGGGGAGTGGTGCTGTAGTCATTATGGTGTAAGGTAAATGTGTGTGACCAGAGTCCTGTAAATACAGCAGGTATCGGGACGAGACCTCAGGGGAAGAGGGAAACAAAAACTGAGACGCGGGGATATTTTTTCTTACAGATTCGATTTAAGACTAGATGTATCGAAGAGGGGCGAGTACATTGCCATGAATGGGATATCTATTCTGGAATAGGTAGATAATATATGTTTGAAGATGGAGTGGAAACTGTAAGTTAAGGAAAAAAATATTCTGGGGGGCATGGCCCAGGTATGGACTTTGTAGGCTGCTGTAACCTAGGTATTCACCGATAGGTTGAGAAAGTTACATTGGTTTTTATTACAAAAGGTGTGTGAGATCAAGAACCTATAGCTCACAAGGACAGGCTGGCTCTGGTCATCGAGAGAGCAATTGAAAAGGGAGATTGACAAAATGTGTCCTGGAGGTGTGGTGGAGCCAACAGAGGAATATAAGTATTTGTTCCCCATAATGGTGACTACTCAGTGTACAGTGTAATAGGGTAATGTAGTTGTAGGTCATACAATCAAAAGGAGAAGTTGGCTGAGTCTATTTTGAGAAATCTGCTGGCAAATACTACAATTTATATAACAGAACACAAAGTGAACAGGTTTTTTGCACTTCATAGTGGGTGAATAACCACCGACCTTGCATTCAATGGCACTTCCCCACTCTCTGAACCATGTATGGATTCAAGCGCATGCCCTGCAGTTTACAATCATGTCTTTGCAGCAGGCTTGGAAATAAATGGAGCGTTTTATAACCAGGTTATTTAACCAGGATTGGAACCTGTAATCCGAAGTGTTAAACACACAACAATGTGAGTAGTTTAGGGCTATTAAAGCCTGGGTCATGCGCAAATATTTCTACTGTGGGAACGTAAACCCACTGCCAGTAAGACAGCTCAGTGAATTAATGTTCATACTGAAGATATGTTGTAGCGTCCAATTCGTTTTTCATTTGACTGCACTCGATAAGAAAAGAACAGCTGAATTGTGAAGTAGTGATATTTATAATATTTACAGTGCTTGTGGCTGCTAAATGCTGGCAAAAAGCAACAAAATACAAATGTGTGTACTACCAGTATCTGTGTGAAATGTGCGCTTTAATGTTGTAGGGTATGGGAGCAGAGATTAGCGTTTTTTCCCATTCAAATGCAGGCAACTCTGTGTGGCGGTGTGACTTGTATACATTGCTTCTATGGTGTTGAATGAAACAGAATTTAAATATTATTTCGTAGAATGGAAGACACTGGCTATAAATGGAGTCTTAGTACATTCCTGAAACGGGCCTGGGGTGTTGCGATACCAAGAAAACACACAATTTGTTTGCCCACTAAATCCCCACAGAGGCACTAGTATAGCCACCATAACAATAGAAAGATGGTCGTTATGCCTTCCAAAGTATAAACGTATGGCCAAATGCATAGCAGGAAGGGACTGCTAAGGGGCAGACATATTGCCAGGTGCAGCAGTGCAATGGAACTGGGATTCTTTGGTGCACAAAAGTCTATTTCTTAACATGGAACGCCAGCCAATCAAACCCGTCACAAGGAAAATATGTAGCCCCAATCTTTGCTCCCCATTCCAAAGAACTCTCGACATCAAGAAAGGAAAATCAACCACTAAAGCAGAGATTGCATGACACTGGTCACTACCACAGATGCACGCGCGGGCCCATAGCCCGTTACTGCAGCGTACTCACTTTCACTGAACACCTTTTAATATACTTACATGTTCACTACATTCTCCACTGCAGCTGCCATCTTGTTGACTTTCCATCTGAACAATTACTGCGCATATGCAGGACTCATCGTTGATTACAGTAAATGCCATTTTAGATTGTAATGTTTTCCTTTCAATGCTGTACACTCTCTCTGTGTATAACCATGCTTCTGACTGATCTCCACATCTTAATCACACAGGGCAGCATGTAGAGAGTGTCCTGCAGGCTATGACAGGCATTCACAAAAAGGAAAGTCGAGGGAAAACAGATCCAGCTCAGTAATTTTGCGGTTGGAAAGATAAATATAGAAATAAGTTGCACATGTCTACATTTTGAGCAGATACACACCCTCTTGCAAATGAATGCAGAGTACACTCCCAGCAGCACACTATTGAGACATTGCTACCGAGTGTCTGTGTGCCCCCTCGAGCCGAGCTGCACATCTAGGAGCCATACATATCTTAATGTGATAAGGGCCAAGCGGCAGCCAGTGTAGAACCGGTCGTGGTTGGAGTACTGTCTACTGGTGCTTCCCGTATCCCTGAACGGGGGCAAAATCGAATCCCGGACATCTCCCAAAACAGGAGCAATGCTGAAATATAAAGCGTGGTGGCCATGAAGTGGGTGGGAGGGACAATTGCTGCATTAAAATGCAAGCAGCAATGGGCGCTAAAGCTGAACAGAGGCAAACAGTAACACGAGCAGGAAACAAATAAAAAAAATAGTTCCCAAAACGAACAGGTAAACAACTAAATCTTAAAGATACAGTACTTGGTCCCTGCTTTGTGGAAGGAACTAAAAGGCAAAAAGGAGGGTCAAAGAGGAAGGGTTGACCATTAGCAAGCATGAATATTTAAAGGATGGTGAAACAAACAAATTAAAAGCAGTGGGCAGGCTGTAAGCCCACAAAGAAGTATATACAAAGTATATACAACAGGTCTTGAAAGCTGGACCTAAAAATTCTAGACACACCAACTGTCTAACTGCAGGAAAGCAGACTGTAAATTCACTCTATACTGTTGTGCCTGTGGCAAAGGGACTCTGTGCTTAATTTTAGCCGACACTTGCAGGTGGGACCCACTGCCATTTATTTTTGGGGACCGGCACTTATTTTTCCTCACCGTACTTTCACCCAGACAATATAGAGAAAAACATGCAAGGAGGGAAGAAGGACGAAGAGAAAGAAAGAAAAAACAGTGTGAAAGGGAGGAAAAGGAACTTGAAAGAGTGAGATAAAGAGCGAGGGAGTGCCTGACCATGGATGAAGGAGGTATGGGTTCAAATCAAACTACGCAGCCATAGTATTTGGCATCTGGACCTTCAATAGCTCCTGCTGCAGGCTTATAAACAAAAATGTGAGCACCGGCACATAGTGTATTACAAATTAAGCATTGAGAACCCCGCATGCTTACTGGTGTTTCACCAGAAAGCTGGCATATAGGACATGTGTTTGACAAGCGAGATTAAACTCCGCACATATCTGTGCCTGTACTGTACAGGCTGGTAGCTTGAATAAACATCTGTTGCATTGACATTGAGCCCAATCAAGCCAGCTTGGTATACGATTTATGTAAACAAATGCTCAATATGCAAGCATGAGCATCACTTTGCTTTCGATGACTTTGCAAATTGCTGTCAGGTCGGGATCAGAAAGATTTTTTAAGTAGGCGCTGGAAGGCAAAGGTAAGAGCCTTAGCTGATGTAGCCAAAGCCTCAATATGCGGAGCTAGAAGGCTGCGTTCATTTATCCAGACTCCTAAGTACTTGATGCCAGGTGTTCTTTCAACCTTTTGCCTGTTTACAAACCATGCTCCTATTTTGAATCTTTTATTACTGAAAATTAAGACCTTAGATCTTAGATTTTGTTGTATTGATAGAGAGTTTATTCATCTTGCAATATTCGGCCAGGCATGGCAGGGCTCTTTGGAGACCAACTGCAGTTTGGTCCAGAGAGTTTGTGTCATCAGCATATTGAAACATATGCCCCCTCTTCCCTTGGAGTTTTGGTGGAAAACAGTTTACTCTGGTGGTCATTCAAATCCGCACGGTACAATTTAAAAAGAAAAGAGGCCGCAATACAGCCTTGCTTAAGGCCCTGGTTGGCTTGAATTTTAACTGAGTAGGCCCATCTACTGGCCATTCGTACTATGACCCATGTATTTGTATAAAGACTCCTGATAGCTAACAGTAGACCAGGTGGCATGCCCTATGCTGTCAGTTTGGCGCATAGCAAATTTATGTCTACTCTGTCAGAGGCCGTTGCAAAATCAATAAATGCACTATAGAACTGTCCAGCCCCCTTTTCTGTTGCCTTATTGATTAGGATTGACATACACAGTAGATTCTACTTTGTATTCCAGTAGATTTGAATTTCAGCCTCTGTGTTGGGAATTATTTAGCTTTGTCGTGCCCAGGGTCTCTAATTCCTTATGGCGAATGTTCGCATAACGTTTCCCCTACACATCCAAAAGGGAAATTAGTCTGAAATTTTCCAGCTAACGTTCTTACCGTTTTTAGGTCTCGGCATGCGAAAGACTGCGCACATGCACAGTCGAGCTGGCGAGACTTAATGAGATAAAGGAACTTTCACTAGCTAGGTTAAGCCCCGCCCCTCTTCTCCATTGGCTGGCGTCCTAAATGGTGGCCAGCCATTGGAGAAGAAGTCCTAGTGACGTTTTTCTTTCTCTTCAAGCCCTGACCTTTTCAGACTGGGTTCCTTGCCTTCCTTCTGTTGTAAAAGATTTTTTATCTTTATGGGGCCTGCCCCATAAAGATTAGAAACCTTTTTACAGCAGAAGGAAGTCAGGGGAAGAGAAAGGCTACGTCACACAACTGCTTTCTCCTCCCCTGTTCTCGTTTCAAGCTCCTCTGTTCCTCCTCCTCTCCCTCCCCTGTTTCCCGTCTTTCTTTGTGCTCCTCGCTCTCTGCCCATGTGCTTCTCTCCCTATTGGTTTGCGACCTCTTGATGGTGGTGGCTCTTCTGGCGGCTCGTGTGCCGCTTCCCTCCCTGTTCCTTATGTACTGTAAGTCGCGGGGGATGCCTGTGCGGCCTTGGGGCGCGCTGTCCAATATGGGGTGTGCCGAGACTTCCCGTCCTACCTGAGCGCACTGAGTTCGGGATCGCCAGCCTCACGTGGCCTCGTCTGCCTGTGTGATGCTTGGCCCTTCCAGTGTGCGGCATCACGTCCTCTCCGTGTGGACCTTTTATGTTGGAAACAGCCCTTTAACCCCTCACCGTCCTGGCAGCCGGTGGCTCTGTTCGGGTTCGTGGCCTGCAGGCCGCCTTCCCCATCCCTCGGTCCTACTCTGCACAAGGGAAGGGGACCGTGTGCGCTCCCAGAGTGCCTCCTCTGTGCCTCAGTCTCACGTGTCCCAGCGGTGAGGAGCTCGGGGGTGCCAAGATGAGAAGTCACCGCTGGGCTCCGGGCACAGACGAGCCCCACCCGCCGGCTCCATGCAGCGCTTCCTGACGCCCTTCTGTTCCTGCTGCCCGTCGCCGTTCCTGCGCGGTCTGTGCTATGGGGGCTCTAGGCTGGAGATGGGGCAGTGGTTACTTGTTCATATTGAGCCAGATGGCGCCACTGGTCATCGCCTGGGGCACGGGGTGGTGGGGCTGAAGACGGGGGCAGTGTGCAGAGGTTACATGGTCACACTACACCCGGGATGTCCCGGACAACGCTGGCACTCTCGGACATGGCTTGCTTGGGGTGACGACTACCCTTGTAAACTCCTGGCTCATTTAGTTGCGCCCTTACACAGGTTGTCATGCAGGCGCTGTGGCCAGCACCTCACAGGCACCCTTTTTACCTTAGGCCAGTGCAGGAAGTGCGGGCATCCGTCAGCCCTGGGTTAATGTGGCTTCAGGCGGGATGCACCCCCTCGGGATGAAATGCTGCTATCCAGTGGCAGCGCGCCCTCCAAGGCTTTTTGTGAGGTCCTTGAAAGCGAGGGAGCCCCGGACACCTCACCGCCAGCACAGCAGCCTGGAGCACTGACCGAGAGAGCGGCTCCTCCTGCAGGACACCAAGCAGTGCTCCCTCCTTAACCTTTTACGCCAGCAGGCCTGCTTTCCTCAGGAGATTTATAATGAAACAGCTGCTGCGCCGAGGTGCTGCGAGGCTCGTGCACATTTTCCCTCGTTTTGGCTGCCTACGCTCTCGTGACTTAATCTCCACACGATCGAGTTACAAAAAAATCACACACACCGAGATGCCGTTCAGTTATCCGCCGTGTTAGGCACATCAAATAAATCACAAAAGCTGTTTGTGTTTGTTCAGTTGTTCTCCGTCCCTCGAGTCGATATTCTAGAGTAGCAGCCTTCAAGGCACGTGACTTGATTGTTTCGTCAGCTTCTGTGTGTGTGCGCGAGTCCTTGTATCTGTGCATGTGCTTCTGTGTGTATGAATGTGTGATTTGTGTGCCTGCCCTTCCGTTTCACAGATAGAGGGGGGCAATGCAGGGGTACAATAATGCCATGAGGATGGCGTGAATGTTTTGTCAGCTTCTGTGTGCGTGCGCGAGTCCTTGTGTCTGTGCATGTGCTTCTGTGTGTATGAATGTGTGATTTGTGGGTGTGGCTCTGTGTGTGTGTGGCTCTGTGTGTGTGTGGCTGTGTGTGTGTGTGGCTCTGTGTGTGTGTGTGGCTCTGTGTGTGTGTGTGGCTCTGTGTGTGTGTGGCTCTGTGTGTGTGTGTGGCTGTGTGTGTGTGTGTGTGTGTGTGTGTGTGTGGCTGTGTGTGTGGCTCTGTGTGTGTGTGGCTCTGTGTGTGTGTGTGGCTCTGTGTGTATGTGTGTGGCTGTGTTTGGCTCTGTGTGTGTGTGGCTCTTTGTGTGTGTGGCTGTGTGTGTGTGGCTCTGTGTGTGTGGCTCTGTGTGTGTGGCTCTGTGTGTGTGTGTGGCTCTGTGTGTGTGGCTCTGTGTGTGTGTGGCTCTTTGTGTGTGTGTGTGTGGCTGTGTGTGAGTGTGGCTCCGTGTGTGTGTGTGTGTATGTGGCTCTGTCAGTGTGTGTGTGTGTCTCTGTGTGGGATGTATGACGTTACAACGCACACTTTTACAACGCATACCTTTACAACGCATTTTTTACACCGCAACATCCATTACAACGCACACCATTACAACGCATACCATTACAACGAATTCTTAAAAATTACCTTTACAACGCATTCCACTACAACGCATACTACATTTACAACGCATACCATTACAACGCATTACATTACATTGCATATAAGGTAAGTGTTGGATAGTGTAGGGGTTAAAATTACTATTCTAACTCCAGGGGGTGCAACAGTAGGGAAAGTTTTGGATAGTGTAGGGGTTAAAATTACTATTCTAACTCCAGGGGGTGCAACAGTAGGGTAAGTGTTGGATGGTAAGTTTTGCGTTGTAATAGTATGCGTTGTAATGACTGCGTTGTAATGGTATGCGTTGTAGTGGTGTGCGTTGTAGTGTCATGCGTTGTAATGACTGTGTTGTAAATGTATGCGTTGTAATGGATGTTGCGTTGTAAAAGTTTCGTTGTAATGGTAGTGCGTTGTAAAAATTGCATTGTAAACGTTGTATACCCTCTGTGTGTGTGTGTGTTTGTGTGGGTGCAAATGCAGTAGGTCTCGCATTTGCGAGAGATTAAGCTATTGGCATTGTAAATGACAATGCCATTTATTTATCTGTTTTCAAAACCAACATACAAATAAAAATGTTGTCATTTACAATGCCAATAGCTCTAACTTTTGCAAAGGTGAGACCGTTGCATTGTAAATGCTTGTTAGTAAATCCCTGCAGTCAGATTCAACCTCGGAAACATTCCAAACCAACTTGGAATCAACCGTGCCACCAGCCGGCGTGCAGCTCTGTAACTCTGCTTCAATTTCAGTTTTACCAAATGCTGCTTGGTGCATTTATATTCAAGCCAAACCTTAAGCAGATAAGAACAAGCATTTGCAATGCAATAGGCATTGTAAATGACAATGCCTTTTATCTGTTTTGAAAACCAACACAATGATAAAAGGCATTGTCATTTACAATGCAAAATGCTCAAACTCTCGCAAACGCGAGACCTCACTCAAAGCACACTGAAAGGGAGGGGGTGTAGGAGGGAAATGCTGCGGTGGGGGAGGCCTATGTGCTAAAGGGCGGTGCTCAGCAGTGTAAGCGGCGCCGAGAAAGTGGTATAGACTTTACCAAGTCTTCAATCTCTATAAAACAAGAAGCATTCTCTAATGAAGTCTGCGTAGGTTACTGTGATATAATTCACAGGATGGGCTCTCTATGGCCAATTTCTTATTGCTGCCCATTTCTTTAGCGCCTCACACTTCGACAAGGCTCCAAACCGTTTTAGGGTGTATGAGTAAGAGGCTACTCAGTTTGCTGCTCATTGTTGGTAGACTTATAAAAAAAGGTTTGATTTACTTGTGCCTTTTACAAATGGGTTTCACAAGAAACAAATAAAACAAGCATTGCGTAAACACACGATGTACTTGAAGTGGGCACCATAGTAATGAAATAAAAAAAAATCATTAAAAAAGCATCAAAGCGGGCGCAGTACTGAAACACGGAGCGGCACCCTTGTATATAAAACTTGTGCGTGTGACACCCTGTAAAGCACATGGTGCGCTGAATGTTGCAGGAAAGCATGTCGTGCCTGCAGTAGGAGAAACGCATTAAAGAAAATAGAGCTTACAGACTAAATAAGACATACTGTGTAACAGAGGTAAAAGGGCCAGTCCTCATGGGAGGTTACAATTGAAGACAAACTCAAACTCCGACAAGGCTCCAAAATGTTTTAGGGTGTATGAGTAAGAGGCTACTCAGTTTGCTGCTCCTTGTTGGTAGACTTATAAAAAAAAAGATTTGATTGGCTTGTGCCTTTCACAAATGGGTTTCATAAGAAACACATAATGAGGGACAAACAAGCCTATTAGAAGCCAGCATTTACGAAGGACAATGACACAAGCAAATGACAAATATGGATGGAGAGTGGGTGGGGCTTCAAGTCTCAGTACAGCATGCCCAGGCTCGACCTAAAAAGTTGTGTTGCTGATACGCCTGATAAACTGATAGGACAGAGCTACTCTCAGATCTTTCCATGTAGTCTACCACCACACACTGGGATGGGCACTATCATCTATTCGTATTAATGTGGACAAGTAGGAAGAAATGGGTCAACGCCCAATCATGGACGTATAGCTACAAAGGCCGACCAGACTGATGCTTCTACCACGTGGACATGAGCATGGACTCCCATTCTGGGCCACGCCCTCCCTGTTTATGCCGGACACTTCAGGCAGGACTGCTGCTCAGGGTAGGGGTCACAACCAAGATGGTAAAGACAAGCTACGAGATGTGCAACAAAACGCTTCTCAATGGCCCAATATGACATGCTGTTTGGGAATCACTCACACCTATTACCATAATCCAATGTAAACCCTTGAAAACACTGCTACTGTCCGGCAGATAGCATGTTACAATGAACCTACAGAGGACACAACTGGGCCCACGAAGACACAACCTATTTAATGACTTTGTCACCCACTGATTTAACCCTTTGTGTTCAGATCCAGTTTGTTTAAAACTTCTATATATGGAAACTGTGGCATACCCGCATCATGCAGGTCCGAAGAGACTAACAGACAAATCTTTCAACAATGGTAACAAAACAGCAGACTAGTGTAGGCCCCTGCATATACATTATAGGTCCCTCTTAAAATATTAGGATACAAAGGAACTGAACACACACCACAGCCGAGAAAGTTAACAGCTGCCAAGGTACATTCTGGGCCAGTTTTCCTCAAAGTTTTGCCAAACTGGCTTATTTTCTTGCTTAAACTGGGGCTCAAATGAAAGCACATCATTTACATTAACGATGTATCCGTGAATTTTAATGAAATGACAAATAGCCAAATGTTCATTGAAAGTTCTTATAATGTCCCTACAAATGTGTTAAAATGTAATAACAGACGTTCAACTCTACTAAAGGAGTACCAGCCTGTGACCTCTACTGAAGAGGTAGATGGTGCCCCCACGTCTGTTGTCAATGCACAAAAGGAAGGTTTGCTAAAGCTCCACTGTGCCAAGCTACCATGAACACAAGCATGCTTGTTTGGGAAAGAAAAGTATTATTTATACCCAACCCGGAGTGGGGGATCTCAAATATACTATCCACCAATGGCCAGTGGGATTCATTCACAACTTAACATACGCATACCGGACCTGTATGCACTAATACGTGTCGAGTTGTTTACTATAACACAAAGTATTGCACCCAAAAATTATAGGGACCCTCAAATCAGTTCTTATTTAGTGTATTGAAACTGACAAAACACACACAGTGCAGTGCTCCACTTGTAATGGTTTTAATTAATCAGAAACAAGACATTTGTACTTACTTACTTACACACAGCGCAGTGCTCCACGTGGTGAAATTAACATACTTTAATAGAAACATAATTATCTGGTGTATATTTCAATAAATACAGGAGAAAAATCTAGGATTCCAGAACTATCCGAGTATGAAACTGATCTCCTTCCAACCAAAGGCGTTTCGACCCAACCATCACTGTTTGGGCCTCATCAATGCTGAGCCATTTATCTTTTTGCTCCTCTAGTGTGATTCCAGGTATTGACCATCAAGAGTCCAAGTTCATCAACACCGGGTGGAGTGCGCTTCACGAGGCGTACTTATAATGCCACCAAATCAGGGATGTAACAGTGATGGGGAGCGTTATATGCTTTATATGCAACTGCTTTTAACACTGTACTGAGAATCCAACACCCATAAAATGGATTCTCAGTAAAGTGGTACAAACCAATCGCATATACCACTCCCGGTTATTACATCTGTGATTTGGTGGCATAAGTACACCTCATGAGGGGTGCTCCACGAGGATTCTTAATAGGCAATACTTGGGATCGTACTACAGGAGGATAAAGACAGACGGCTCAGACCTGATGAAACCCTTGCAGTGATGTTTGGGTCGAAACATCCACACAGGTCTTCGGCTGTATTGTGATCAGTTTCATTACCGGATAATTCTGGAACCACTGAGTCTTCTCTAGTATTTAGACAACTGTTACGTGATTTTATGGCAAAAAGTAAATGGGTTCACGACACAGAGCACTGTGCCGTCGGCACTTTATTAATTTGTGTACTAATACACTGAATACAAACTGATAGGAGTTGCTTGGTGTAATTATTGGATGCAGGGCACGAGGGGGGGTATATACGGGTGGACGCGTCCACCTACTATTTTGAAAGGGTGAACGCTGTCCACCCTGCCACGAAGTTGGGCCCCACTTAATAATGTGCTGAACTCGTTCTGGTGTAATTTCCAAACACCGGGACACTTTCAGCAGCGCCTGCACGTTGTCTGCTTTCCATCTGAAACAAGCAACAATGTGCACGTGGGGGCGGGCCTTTCTAATTTCAGACTCCTGCTGGGCCCATAACAAAGGGCGAATATGAGGGGTCATCAGAGATCCTTTTGTTGGAGTCTCATGGCTAGCAGCAGTCAAGAGCCTGACACCTAGAAGCAAATGCAGGTTAGCACTTCACCCATACTTAAGAGAGGCAGCTTTTCACTTTGTTCAGGCTCTGTTTACTAGATATGCCTGCACTGTAAGAATGTCAGATATGTTGGTCTCTCCCAGTATTTACACAAAATAAATGTAATTTATATAGCGCTTACTACCCCTGAGAAGGCATTGAAATAATTTAAGTACCACTATTTTTGCTTGTATAGCGCTACTCATCCATCCCAAAGCAGAGTGTCGGAGCACTTTATATCACATGTACATATTACAGTTGTGGCTTGTGATGCCACTTCCTATGATGTCAATTCCTGTGATGCCACATGTAATGTCACCCGTTGTGACGTCACGCGCCTTGATATCACTTGCATACTGCCTAACTAGGTTAGTCCCCCCACTTCTTGTTTTAGGACTTGTGCCCTGATTGGATGTGAGTCATCATATAATTTATAGATAGGTATAACCTGCGGATTTTACCCTATAAATGATGCCACTGGACATCTGTTCCAGAATGGATGCAGCATTTGGATGATTTAAAGCTAGACTTACGCTACACAAAATCACACACATTACCTTCTAGTCCAACACTCACCTTTTTATTATTTCCTCTTTTCGGTGTTGTAGAACAAGCTCTTTGGTTAACTTGTCATTTTCTAGTAAAGCTGGTTTCGTGTTGGTCCACCCTAATGGGCTTAGTCCCGTTCACAGTCGGAAAGACCTACATTCCCCAGGTTGTCTTGGGCCTCGTTCAACGGGTAAGCTATTAGACATAGGTTACCGTCTTCACTGCCTTCGAAACTCACCAAAACCACTCCTGGGGCCAGATGTAGGTAGCCAAATACCGGTCGGTAACGGCCGAAATTGGGTAATTTTGGCCGTTACCGACCGGTATTTGGAAAATGAGATGTAGGAGTCAAAATTATACCGAATCGGTAAATACGAGTCGGTATTCTACCTATTCGGAATGTTCCGAATCCTTATTTACCGAATTCTTATTTACCGAATGGTAAAAAATGACTATCGAGATGTAGGAAACCTAAAAAATACCGAATTCCATGAAATTCGGTATTTAAGAGTCGGTATTTACCATGGATTGAAAGCAGGTGGTAACCAGGTGCAGGCTATAAAATAAGGACCCAAAATGCAACAGTGTTACCAGAATGGCGGCATTCTACGTCATAGCAAGGCGGCTACGGCTACAGGCAGCAGGAGAGAGGGTATGGAGAAGGGAGGAGCAAGTCTACAGGCAGAGGATAACGCTCTTCCAACTGACTGAGCCAAGATACTGCAAAGGTACAGGCTACACCCTCAAACCATCCTGGACTTGATCAGGGACCTTCGCCCACTCCTGGATCACCCAACACCAAGGGCGTACGCCATCCCACCCCATGTGCAGGTGCTGTGTAGCCTACACCTGCTTGCCTCTGGGAGTTACCAGAGTGTGAGTGCTGCATGGTGTGTCCCAGAGCTGCCTGTCCCGTTTCTTCAGGAAGTTCTTTGAGGCCATGATGCAGAGAATGCATCATTATATTAGGTTCCCTGACACACCTGCGGAACTTGCAAAGACCAAAACAGATTTCTATCAACTGGCACACTTCCCTCACGTCATAGGCTGTATAGATGGCACCCACATCCCACTCTGCCCACCTGCAGCCACAGAACACATTTACAGGAACCGGAAGTCAAAGCACTCAATCAATGTGCAGGTGATATGCAACGCTGGCAACATCATAACAGGCAATGTGGCCAAATTCCCAGGGGGCACCCACGACTCGTACATCTTCCAGAACAGTGGGATATACACACGCCTTGTTGCTGGATATTTCGGGGATGGATACCTGATAGGTAAATAACTGTGACACACCCTGATAGTCAATGCAGATGAATCAATCATGCGTATGTAACTAATGGCACTCTCTTTTCCACCTAGGCGATAGTACTTATGCTCTGCGGTCCTTTGTTCTCACCCCCTACATGAATCCATCTACCAGGAGTGAGAGGCGTTACAATGTGGCACACAGAGCAACACGCAGCGTTGTAGAACGCACATTTGGACTTCTAAAAAGCAGGTTCCGCTGCCTCCACAAAAGCGGAGGTGCATGGCAGTACACTCTGTAGTATCCTGGGTTGCTATTATTTATGCTGTGTCAGTGGATCCCTGCCTGAGTGATGCAAGATGGAATGTTGGGAGTGGGATCTCACAGTTGGAGAAGGGCTGAGCGCCTAGCTGGGTGCTCCTGGTGGGGCTAATATCAATTATACTACTATGTTGTAACCAACCTGAATAAATCCTCCTGAAATACTACTTCCAGCGTGGACTTGGTTACTACATTTTCAATCATCTGCTGCAAAATAATTGTGACCTGTGCCATGCTGCACAACCTTGCCACCAAGGAAGGCACAGAGGTGGAGATCACACATCATGAGGACATTGATGATGGAACAGAACAGGCAGAGCCCTATGCAGCAGGAGCAACGCCAGCAACAGATGGGAGACTGAGACGGGCAGAGATCACACGCAGCTATTTCTAAGTAAGTAAGGAGACACAGACAGGCTTAGTATTTGAATTACGTAGTTTAATAGTCACTACGGCACTTTACTGATACCACACCGTGGTACTACAATGTCTGTATTCCACACTGGGTGATCACAGTTTACCTCACCGTGACCTGTCCTGTGGGTTGAGGGCATCATCAATGTTTGTGCCCACGCACTACAGTGCGGGATGCACGAGGCTGGGTGTCAACAGTTGCAGTGGTGCCTGGGTCAGCAGATTGGCGCCTGCTGCTCCTTCGAATATCAGGAACAGGAGTGCTAGAGCCACTCCTGCTGGAGGAGTCTTCTGTGTCCCCGACACCTGTGTCACCAGCAGTGGCTGCCTGGTGTGTGAGTAGTAGCTCCATGCCAGAGGTGACTTTCCCCATCCCCCTTGACAAATCGGTGCAGCAGTGCACAATGTCATCCTGCATGGCGACAGAGCGCCGACAGCAGGGAGGTTGCTGTGGCAAGCCGGTTCATGGCTTTGGTCTGTTGCCGCATGCACTGTCGATCCCTGCGCCTCTCGGAGTGGTCACTATCTAGTTTTTCGCAGAGACCACTCATGCACTATGTCATGTCCCTCATTCCCTCTGCCATGGACTGCATGCTCTCTGTCATGGAGCCAATCCCCCGGTCTATGTTGGCCATCCTGGTATTCAATATGCGCACCTGCCTATGTACTGCTAAAATGCCCTATGCTTGCAGGCGCTGGACTTTAACCATGGTGGCCTCAAGACCACAGAAGACCCCCTCTCCATCCTGGCCTTCACCTCTCTCCCGTACCCTTCGGCCTCGGACACTGGCACGCACAGCTCCAGATGAAGTCTGCTGCCCAGCGTTGTCAGCCAGAGGTGGATTTGGTGGTGTAAGACCCTCCACATCTTCCTCATCTGACGTCTCCGGAATCCACATCATGCCTACTTGGCCTTCCCAGCACAGATGACTCTGAGGTTGGTGTGGGGGAAAGTGCTGGTGGTTCCAACTGTTGTGAGCCAAACAGCAGAGGTGACAGAGGCTGTGGTGTGGTGGCTCGCTCCGGTGTAGTGGCTGCCTGTGCTGTGGGTGTGTGTGGCAGAACAGTGCTTTGACCTGCTCTTTCGGGTGTTTTCTCACTTCTCTCCGTTGCCGGTGCCCTCTCCTCCCTTTCCTACGCTGTACTGCGCGATGACTCTCCTGTGGACAGATATGAACATTGGGTCAGTGGTGTTGTACACCTGTGTGTCATTATTAAATCACATTCCTATTACACAATTGCCTAGTCCTCAACAGCTTATGGATGTAGTGTGTGACATGCCTTGCTGATTTCTATGTTGACTGCATTGATGTATGTTCCTATGACTACGTCTCCCATGATGCATTGCTGGAAAAACCTAAAACCAGTTCTGGAGTTTGATGCAGACACCCACATTGGGGAAGGGGGTCAGGGAAAAGGGTGGGGATTCATGTCCATGCATCTTACCTTGTTTTTTTGCAGCTCTGGCTGAGCTGTCAGCAACCCGATCCCATGGATACTATCTGGCTCCAGGGTGGATTCCACCAGCTGCTCCAAGTCTGTTAGTCTTGGTGCACGGTTCCTCCCTCCACCTGTGGCTCCGGCTTCTTTTCTCTGGACTGCAAGTTTTTTTTGTTATGATCCGCAGATCATACCACCTTTTTCTCAGGCCATCAATGTCCCTGTGTATGACCCCAATGGCATTGACCTTGGACTGGATCTCCAGCCAGGTGTTCCTTTTAACAGACTCTGCAACATGCAGAGACTGCTTGCCAAAGAACTGGGTGTGGTGTTTGACGACCTCCTCCACCAGCACCTGCAGTTCTGCTGGGCTGAATTTCATTTTCCTCTTGCGCTCAGCTCCATCCTTCTGGCCATCCTGGGACTCCATTATGCAGCTCAGCTATGCTCAGGGCAGCATGTTCCTCTGTGTTTCCTCCAGCTCTCCAAACAGTTCAGTTGCTCTGCACCTGCATGGGTGTGGCCACTTCCAGGTACTGGGGAGGGGTAGTTGCTTCTGATTGGTTGGTTCCTCTGTTGCTTTGTTGTGGGGTGTGGTGGGTGTTCCTCATTGGTTGACAGGCTCAATTGGATTCTTTTTGTATTTACCGAATCGGTAAATACCGATTCGGTAAATACCGATTTGGTAATTCCCATTCATTCCTATGAGCCTGGAGGACCATAGGGTTGAATGGGTATTACCGAATAGTTTTTTTCCGAATCGATATTTACCGATTCGGTAAATATCGATACGAAAAATCCGATTGTTACCGACTCGGTATTTTTTACCGATTTTTTACCTACATCCCGTTTTCCGAATCTGAAATACCGAATCGGTATGATTCGGTATTTAAGAGTCGGTAAACTGGGATTACCTACATCTGGCCCCTAGAGAGGGAAAGAAGGTTGGGGAAGGGAAAACAAAACGGCTTTAGTAACATGACTCGTGAAACTGTTTAATGCAAAATGTTGAAGGGCAGTTGTGATGTTCTTACCTATTCCTCAGTTTGTCACACGTCAAAACTCATCTGTCAACCTAACAAATATCAAAACACCTAGATAAACATCCAACATTAACACAAATTATTGTTAACGCACAAAGGTTTAGCTGGGAGATTCGTCTCCTAGTGTTGCATAAGGTAAAATCGGAACTAAATAATAACAGGACACGTTTTCAATCAACGGAAATATTTATTCATTTCTTATGGGGTTGCTTGTTTTTATTTTTTATTTCATTTGAAGTAAAGCATCTGACATTTAAACAGATGTAAAATAATTCCTATTTACATCTTTCAGCAGATCTGCTTTCAGTTTCGTGATCTAACATAATCAAACGTTTTCAGCAATCACAAATCTGTAAAAGGGTACAGGGTTGCATGCAAAGCAAAATGGAAACAGGATCACAGAACAACAAGCAGAATTCCGATTGCTTGCAATTGTAATCACCACACTGTTTGAAAGTTCAAGTGACCGGTTTGCTATGAAGCACAGCGGGGCTGTCAACACGTAATACACAAGTTTCTGGGACACGCAGAGGATCCTGGGAACATTTAGAGTCTTTGAGAGCAGTGCTGTCAATGTTCAGCTGTTATCCTGAACTGGGCAGGCGTCTCCCAAGAGCGTACTGCAGCTGGGCGTGTGAAAGCTCCAGCAGGCACTGCTGCCAAGCACCAACAAGCTGACGACCTTGGAACTGGGAAGCACACGATATTGTGCTGCCTCCTTGCGTGTTGTTTTTGCTTACACTTCATGTACGTGTTACCAACTGAATCGTCTCCAGGCGCGGCCTTTTTCCACCTTGAGAAGAGAGAATGAGAAACCAGGGCATATTTGAGAGTGAGCGAGGGGGAGGGAGAGCCAGAGTGACAAAGTGTGCACACACGCTAGAGCGGAAGAGGAGCCAGTGACAAACAAGCACTCTTCGGCTGCACAGCTTGTATGGACTGCGTACGCGCCGCTGTTCACTCCCGTGGCAATACTCCATGGGAGTAAACTTTTCAGAAAAGCTGGAACATGTACCCACCAGTAGCCATTTGCTGGCTACGATTTTTAACTGACATAGATTCAAGCCAATCCAAAGTGTGGGAGGAGTCAGCCCCACAAAGTACAGACAACAGATCGCCTAACAGCGCAAGCGCTGTATAGGCTTGACCTAAAAAAGGGAATGTGTGCGACACAGAGTAGTAGCAGTTGTGCGACTGATTGAGCAAGAGAGATATGCAGGCATTTTGCTTCTAGTAAGGAGTTGTTTTTGCACCAGCCTCTATTACATCTGATATTTTTATTGGCAGTGCAGTTAAACAGTTACCCTCTGTTACAGCAGCCAGGCATTCATTCAAATGAAACCATGTAGCAAATGTATTTCCATCTACATAGCTGTAAAATACCAAAATGTACTCCGTTCATTTGAAAACAGGAATATGAAAATAAGTACCTTTTAATTTTCAGCCTCATAAACAACAAGGGGGTCATTAGGATGGCGGGCGGACTTTGTCGGGAAACTGGACCGCCCGCCATAAGCGTGGGGGCCCCGTGGGGGCAATTAGGATGCGCCCGCACAGTGGCGGACTCATTCCTGCATTCTTGTCATTGTGGCGGGCATTGCATTCAGCACCGCCCGCCACAATGCCAGGAAGGCATGTTCTGCACTTCCATGCACAACATGGCAGGCAACGCGCGGTGCCTGCCATGTTGTGCATGGAACTGCTGGGGGGTACCATAGGTACCCCCAATATGCACCCCCCACCCCCCGGAGTCCCTGGGGGCCTGCAACGGTCCCCGGCAAGCAATCACCGCATGCCTTTCCGTGGCGGCAATGCCGCCACCGAAAGGCATGTTTTCGCCCCATCCTAATATGACTGGCGGTGTCTAACAGACACCGCCACCATATTAAACTCTTTTCCGCCCGAGGGGAAGGATCTCGGATCGCGGATCGCCACCGCCATGCAGGTGGTGGCGATCCGCCCGAGATCCTAATGGGCCCCCAAATGTATGTTTTGTAAAGTAAACCAAACTTGGTAAACTTGATGCCGTCAAACTGATGTACAACTGTACCTACTTGACAGGTCACTCACAGTATAATGAGAATCATGTTTTTGTCTGGGACTTTCATTTAAGAAATGGACAATTCCTGGGAGTTGTAGTCCTTGTTTGCATCAATTAAATCATTACATATTGGTCCCTGCCCCCCCCCGACTCCATAGAGGGAACCCCTCTCACAGCCCCTACTGCTGGAGGGAGTGTGGCTCACTTGGCACTTTAACTCACCTCTTGTGGGTCTGCCCCTTCTTGACAGGTTACTGAAAACAAATCCTAGATGACATAGACTTATACTTCAAACCGGAGATCCCCCGCCTTCCAGCATACGTCCTGCTTGGCCTACCAAACCCGCTTACCTTTCCACTGAAAGTGAGACGAGGCCGACAGATGGAACTAGCTCTAGGAGTGGCTTTTCAACATATCCTCTCCCTCTGGGGCACTCCGAAGATTCCGACACACTTGGGGTGGCTTCATAGACTCTGGGGAATCCAGGGAATGGAAAAAATTTCCCTCTCGTTGACACGCCCAGGTGCCTCCTTTCACGATCTGTGGCAACCTTTTCTCACATTGCTGACTGCAGAGTTTACAGAGCTTACTTGCCCTAAATACCTGAGGGTCTCGCGGTTAGCAGATATACCCATGCACAGACAACCGGATGACCACAGGCCCCACAAACCTCTTGTGATCGAAGACTTCCTGTAATAGATGTTCCGGTAATCTCTTGTTCTGATTTAGGCTGCCTGAAGTGTGGAGGAAGGGATGGTGGGGGAGGAGGGCAGGGAGGGGTTTGTATTTATATTTGTTTGTTTCATTATTGCCCAACGAGACAGTCCGAGGGTATGCGACGTTTACGACGCAACCATTACAACGCCGTTCCATTACGACGTGGTTATAACAACGAAAGTTGTTACAACGAATTGCGCTGGGGGGCGCTCAAGGATAGTAAATCATTTAATTTACTATCCCAACACCTTCCCTACTATCCAAGGGGACTGGTGTTGGAATAGTAAATTAAAAATTTTTAATTTGCGCCCCCCCCAACGCAAGTCGTTGTAACGACTTGCGTTGTTACAACCGCGTTGTAATGGAACGCGTTGTAAAAGTGTGCGTCGTAATGACGTACATCCCAGTCCGAGAACTGGGCTACACAACGATATGCATAGCTGCAGCTGGACATGTATGTTTTTTGACATGTTTGAAATCAATAAAGAAATCTAAACAAAAAAAAGAATTGGCACTTCCCCACATAACCACTGTATGCAACCAGAAATATATAGCATATTCCTCTGTATATAAGCATTTATTTCGACTATAGATATGTACCTATATATGTCTATTCCTTTGTATAAACGTGTATAATAATTATGTTTTTAAAAACATAGATATTCGTTAGTTCTCCCTAACAAATTTATATATTACTGATAGCGACATCATTTTTTATGATTTTAACATTTATATTAGTGACTGCTTAAACAAGTAAATCTTTTTTTCATAACTATGGGCCCGATGTAGGTAAAACGAATTTACCGATTTTTAAATACCAATTCGTACCGAATCGGTATTTTAAAATCGGAAAATGATATGTAGGAAAAATAAATCGGAACATTACCGATTCGGTAGCAATCGGTATCGTGAGTCGATACGTACCGAATCGCCAAGTACCGAATCGGTATAGCCCGGATCGGACACTTCCAAATCGGAAAAAAAAATGCGGATCCTACCGATTCGGTAAACGCCGAATCGGAAATAGCAATACGCCCCGTGGGCCAAAAGGCCAATAGGAACGCATAATACTTACCGATTCGGTATTTACCGAACATAATCGGTATATTCCGATTCGGAAAATACCGAATCGGAGAATTCCGCTTCGGTGAATGCCGATTCGTCGAGCAGGTTAACTAACACTGAAGACATCAGCCAATGAGCCGGAAGCACCCTCCCCCACAGGGAGTGGCAACCCAGGCAGGTGCAACTCATCAGAACTTTCTGGAGAGGCTGCCTGAGCTGAGCAAACACAGTGAGCAGCAGTGTTAGCAGGATCCCTGTGAAACATGGCAAACAGCTCTGAGAGCCAGAAGGCAGAGCGCAAGAGGAAGACCAAATTCAGCACCATGGAGCTGCAAACGTTGGTGGAGGAGGTGGTGAGGGTGCACAGGCAGCTCTATGGAAGGCTGTCCCTTACTGTTCCGGAGAGCACTAAGAGGAGGCTGTGGATAGACATTGGGGAAAAAGTCAACGCTGTTGGTGTCACCCACAGGAGCCAGGACGACCTCAAGAAGAGGTTCTACGATATCCGTGGCGTGACAAAGAGGAAACTGGCTGACCTGCACAAGCAGGCTGGACTTACTGGTGGAGGCACAAACCGGGCGCCACCCCTCACTGAGCTGGAGGAACTAGTGTCGACCACCATTGAGAGCGCGAGTATTGTGGGAATTGGGGACCTGGATAGCTCATTCCGAGCTACAGCTACAGGTAAGAAGCATGCGCAACTTGACACACCATACCAGACACCTCCCCTATAGACCCAATGCACAGCCAAACCCCAGGCCAGTACTGCTAGCAACAGACATGAGCAATGCATCTTGCTAAATGTAGTCAGCAAAAGTACCCCACAATTGCCACTGCAGAAGCATAAGAAAAATAACAGTAATACTGGATCTACGTTTTTGTAATGAGATGTGCAATGCTTTATTAGTAGTGACTGGAACACATTAGTACTCAGTTGACAAATGCTTCTTTATACCTAGGGGCACCGTCAGGCGGGGGAGCAGCACCAAGTCAAGCACCAGCTCCAGCACCAACAGCCAGTGCGGTGGCAGTGGCAAGCACCAGTGTAGTAGCACAGGAGGAGGACAACAGCAGTGCCCTGGGCAATGAGGAAGACACTGGACATTCCCTCACATGTCCACACTCCCCCCGACTGTCTCTGTCTCAGACGCCCACATTGCAATTCTCCCCGGAGAACACACCACCACAGAGCCACCCTGCACCTGCCACATGCCCTGCCAGGAGGAGAATTGTTGCTCCATTAATCATCATGGAGGGAGCAGCGGGTCAGGCTCCACCACAAGACCCTGTAACACCAGCGTCACCCCAGCACACACAGCAGGGCAGCAGAAATCCCCGGAGGCCACGTGCAACCAGCAGTCCACTTCAAGCACAGGGGGGCAGCGTCTTCGTAGGGCTGGAGAGCAGTATGGTGAAGATTCAGAGAATGCAGGCAAAATCTATCTTGGCCTGCCATCGCCAGTTGCGCCTGCACAACCTGCAGATGGGGGAAATGGCACAGGGATTCAAGACATTTGTAGATAGCAACAAGGAGATTGCAACATCTCTTGGCCGAATGACCACTGCCATCACCCAGCTCTGCAACAGAATGGATGACCATGAGCAATGTCGTCGCAGGGATGCCCGTGTGCAGAATAGGTCCCTCAACCGCCTTGCAGCTGCGACCGCCCATCTATGCCAACGTGGGGCAAACATGGAGGACAGCCTCACACAGAACATGTCAGAGGTCACTAGGGGCATGGGCCGCATTACCACCGCCATGGAGAGACTACTGATCTCCAACACTGTCGTTAATCCCGTTCTGGGCGAGGCTGGGGACAGCAGCAGCCGCAGCAGCCCGGCCAGCGCAGTGTCAGAGCCGCGCCGGAGCAGCAGGCGCTCAGCTGAGGCTGCTGGGCATACAGAAGAGGGTGAGGCACATCCTAGTGGGCCTGCGAAGCGCAGCAAAAAATAAGACTGGCAGGGCGGGTGAGGCAACCCGGACAATGGACATTTCACCACTTCTTGTTTACCTTTTCTTTTGTTGCACATCAGTGCAGTAACGTTGTTGCAACATTATTAAATTTCTTTTTTGAAAACATACATTGACCTGTTTGTGCATCTGTACTCACTCAGAAATAGTTGTCTGTTATCTCCTGACGCCTGTATCTGCCGTCAGTTGGTGCAGAGACTCCAGCAGGTTGTGGTAGTGGCACAGCATTGTCATCGTCAGGGTCATCGTAGTCGGACAACTCAACCTCAGTGCCTTTCCTGACTGCAAGGTTGTGCAACATTGCACAGACAGCAATAATCTTGCAGCAGGTGATGGGGGTATATTGTCTAGCACCTCCGCTCTTGTGCAGGCATCTGAACCTGCTCTTCCAGATGCCAAAGGTCCTTTCCACTACATTCCTCGTGCTTTTGTGGGCACGGTTGTACCTCCTTTGGCTGGGTGTTGAGGGGTTGAGGTAGGGGGTGAGAATGAACGAGCGGAGGGCATATGCACTGTCGCCTAGAAGGAAAAGGGGTGACATTACTCACATGCATACATGTACTTCACACTGCTATTTAGGTTATGGGGGTCTGACACTGTGTCTTACCTAGGAGGTATCCTTCACCAAATTCCCCTGCCATCAGCCGTGCATGAATTCCGCTATTCTGGAACATATAGGAGTCGTGGGTACTCCCCGGAAACTTCGCAACCAGGTCAGTGATGACACACTTGGCATTGCAAATGACCTGGACGTTTATGGTGTGCCGTGACTTCCGATTGCGGTATACGTATTCCGTGTCAGCAGGGGGGCAAATCGGAATGTGTGTGCCGTCTATGCAGCCAATGATGTGGGGGAATCCTGCCATCTGGTAAAAGTCGCCTTTAGTTTGTACCAGTTCTGCATGGGTTGCAGGGAAGGAAATGTACTGGTCCATCCTCTGGATCATGGCGTCAAGGAACTTGTGGAAGAACCTGGACAGGCTGCTCTGGGTCACCCCTCCTGCCACAGCAACTACACTTTGATAGCTGCCAGACGCCAGCAGGTGTAGGCAGCATAGCACCTGCACATGCACAGGGATTGCGTGTGCCCTTGGGGTGGGGTGCTCCAACAGGGGTTTGAGGTCCCTAATGAGGTCTCTGATGGTCTCTGGGTCCAGCCTGTACCTCTGTAGGATCTCTGCATCAGTGAGCATGGACAGGGTGATCCTCTCTCTGTACACCTGCTCCTCTCTCTGCCATTCCCTCTCTTCTTCCTGCTGTAGCCGTAGCCGTCTTGCTATGACATAGAAAGCTGCCATGTTGCAAGTAGAACTGCATTTTGGGTCCTTTTTTATAGGTTGCACCTGGTTACCACCTGATTCCAATCCATGGTAAATTCTGACTCTGAAATACCGAATATGCTTACCGAATTTCAGTGCTTACCTACATCTCATTCTTCAGCTTTTCACATCGAATCGGAATTTCTCCGATTCGGTAATTATACCGAATCGGTACGGTCACGATTCTGAAAAATCTCCGAGTCGGTAGAATTCCGAATCGGAAAAAATAAGGAATCTGAAAAATCTCCGAATCGGTATTCTACCGATTCGGATATCTTTCAGATTCCAACTTTTTTCGGATTCGGAATTCTACCGACTCGGTGACTTTCCGATTCGGTAAAATCACCGATTTTGTCGGATTTCGGCCTCCTACATACCGTTGTCTCAATTCCGATTGGTAACGGCCGAAAATCGGTATTTTCGACCGTTACCGACCGACCTACATCGGGCCCTAAGTATCTACAATTGCTTCACTACTGAATTACCCCCCCCAAACAAAATAACAACACTTGAAAGCCGGAGTTTATTAAATGCATCTTTACCCTATTTCTCACCCTATACCTCTATCAATATACTCTGTCCCTCCACTGTCTCATTCATCCCAAACCCCATATCACTACTATGATCCCCAAAATAGCCCTTTCTAGACTCTTCCCTACTCTACCCCTCCTTGCATCAACTCATACCTCTTTTACTATTCAGATCTCCCAAACAAGCCCTTACTTCTGACTCTCTCCTCTCCAACTCCCTTTTACTCATCCCAAAACCCCTCCTACTGCTATGAACTAAAAAAAAAAGATTCTAGACCCTTCCCTCTTCTATCCCTCCACTACTCCTTTTCAATCCAAAAAACAAAATAAAATGTCCACCACTCAAATTAATTTCATATTTCCCTATACTAACTCCACTCCACCTCCCCCTTTACTCACCCCAAACCTCCTCCTACGGCTATAAAACCCACAAACAAAACAAAAAAATGATAATTTCTAGATCCTTCCCTCTTTTATCCCTTTACTATTTCTTTTCAATTCAAATAACAGACTAACATGTTCACCACTCAAATTAATTTCATTTTTCCCTATACTAATTACCTCTAATCCTGTTTGGGTTCCGGAGTAGCGTGCTACTCATCGAAAAGCGCTTCAACACCTCAGCAGGAGTACCAAACGCTATATAAATCCAAACATTTTCCCTCTTCTATTCCTCCACTATCCTTCTAAAATCCAAATAACTGACTAACATATCCACCACGCAAATGACTTTCATATTTCACTATACTAATTCACCACCAATCCTATGAGGGTTCCATATTAGGGGGCTACTCACCGAAAAAGTACTTCAACACCGCATCAGGGGTAGCATGCACTATATAAATGCAAACATTTTTCCCTCTTCTATCCCTACACTACCCTTCTCAATTCAAATAACTGACTAACATAACCACCACTCAAATTACTTTCATATTTCACTATACTAATTCACCACTATTCGTTTATGGGTTCTGGAGTAGCGTGCTACTCGCCAAAAAAGCGCTTCAACGCCTCATCGGGATAGTATGCGTTGTATACAGGGCCGGACTGGGAACCAAAACCGGCCCCGGCAAAGTGCTCGGCCGGCCCCCAGGGGGAGGTCTGAGCTCTTTGCCGGGCCGGTTTTCGGCCGATTTTGTTGCAGGGCCGATTTTGCAGCTATGCTGCATAAACGGCCCTGTGACAAAAACGGCCCCCAGGGGCCCAAAACCGGCCCCTACCCTTGCGGCGCACCAGGGGATTGCCCGGTGCCCGCAACGGCCAGTCCGGGCCTGGTTGTATAAATGCAATTACAATACAATACAATATGTTGGTCCTGGCTAAGTGGTAGTAATTCCTGGCATATTGTCAGCAGCCATGGTATGATATTGCGAATGCACAATTATAAATAATGTTGAATACATTAAATTTCAAGCGGACTCAGAAAAGAGGAGACTTTTGCGACTGCCTTGGGCCTGGTGGACCTGTGGAGGTTGTATAATCCCGCTGCTAGACAATACACTCATATCTCCGCGGGGCACAGTAGTGGGTCACGCCTGGTTACATCTTCACTCATACAACATCTGTCGGACTCTTTCAGGCAGCTGTCACAGCGCCTGGGGAATATCTGACCATTCCCCGGTGGAGGTGTTACTGCGGGCCCGGTTAGGGATTGGACTTTACCTCCGCGCTTAGACCAATATTTATTTAAAGATCAGGAGTTTAGGGAACATTTTGAGGAACGTACTGAGCAATACTTCATTGAAAACCTGGGTTCCGTACAATCCAACTGCATACTAAGGGAGGCTTATAAGGCGGTGGCCAGGGACTATGTGCAAGTGACTGCAGGGGCTAGACGTAAAGAAAAGAGGGCGCAATGCGACAGTCTGGAGCAGGAGATTACAGCTCTTGAATCTGCATTGGGAACTGAACGGGGGGGGCGTTGCTGGACGTTTACACACACTCCGACTCAAGCAAAAAGAGTTCAGAGACCTAGAGGAAAATGCTGCCCGTTAGCACGCTATAGCAACACACAGGCGCATGTATGACCTTGGCGATAAGGCCAACAAACTCATTGCATGGCTGGAGAAAAGGGATAGAGGTCGTAACTGGGTCTCCGAGTCACGACATCTAGCGGCACGGTGAAGGGGACAGGCGCAGCTATAGCAGAGGCATTCGCCCAGTACTATGAAGGGATTTATCAGAGTCAGACCGATCGAGGGGTGGAGGATTGCATGGAATTTCTACGTGACATAGCTCTACCGAGGCTCAGCACGAAGGACCAGATTGAATCTTCGTCGTTTATATGGGGTAATGTACATGGTGCAGCAGAGACCAGACGAACAAGCGGCACTCCTATGATTAGATGACCCTAAGGCTTTTGATAGTATCAAGTGGCCATATTTGTTTGCTGTACTCGCCAGGCTTGAATTTGGTCTGGGCTTCCGTACCTGGATTGAACTGCTTTATGCAGCCCGCTGGCGCGCATCAGGGTTAATGGAACGGTGTCTAGAGTCTTTTGGCTGCAAAGGTGTACGCAACAAGGTTGCCCGCTCTCTCCAATCCTCTTTGCGCTCGCATTTGCACCGCTGGCTTCGTGGATTAGAGGGGATCCGCTGGTGAGAGGCATTGACGTGGGGGGGATGGGAAGAATGGAACGGTGTCTAGAGTCTTTCGGCTGCCTTGGGGTACGCAACAAGGTTGCCCGCTCTCTCCAATCCTCTTTGCGCTCGCATTTGCAACGCTGGCTTCGTGGATTAGAGGGGATCCGCTGGTGAGAGGCATTGACGTGGGGGGGATGGGAAGAACGCATCTCCCTCTATGCCGACTACATCCCATTGTATGCCCATAGACCTAGACAATCTTTCCATAGGCTTATCATATTGTATTGTATTGTATAGTAATTGCATTTATATAGCGCTTACTACCCCTGACGAGGCGTCAAAGCGCTTTTTCAGCGGGTAGCACGCTACTCCGGGACCCATAGAGGATTAGTGTTGAATTAGTATAGTGAAACATGCAAGTACATTTTAAGTGGTGGATAGGTTAGTCAGTTATTTGGATTTGGAATGATAGCAGAAGGATAGAGGAGGAAAAAGGTTTGTATTTATATAGCTCTTGTTACCCCTGATGGGGTGTTGAATCATGCAATTCAGGAAGCCCATAAAGGATTAGTGGTGAATTAATATGGTGAAATATTAAAGTAATTTCAGTGGTGGGGGCGCTAGGTGGTGCACATACGGAATGGCCGCACCTCTGTGAGGCTCCCGAAGCCCGGCGCCTTTATCCTTTAATTATCCTGCATTCCTGCTTACTACCGATATAAGGGCACCCGCAGAGGATTTCTGAAGAGGTCGCGGTTCCAATGGTGTGGCTTCCGCGGTCCAAAGAGCAGAGGCGGTGAAATTCCGACGGCTACAACCAGCTGAGCGGTTCGACCCTGCGATAGCCCTGGAACTGTGCCTGGGATAGAACAGCGACGCAAGTGCCGCGGCGGCCACGTGGTGGTTGGGCCGCCCGGCAGAGACTGACGGCTGTAAGGCGCCTGGAGGCTTACTATAGCGAGTGGGCTGACTGAGAGCTGGTGTGCGGAGGCACGGGTGGCGATTGAAGCGCAGAATTGTGAGTAAAGGTGCTCCCAGGATATTTGAGGCATACTTGGATTGGTGGGAGTAATATATCGCACTGCTGGGCAGAAAATAGTGGAATGATGACGTGTGGCGAGGGCAGCCTCTCTTGAAGTAACTCAGGACTGCTGGCTACAGAGCGACTGCACAAATTAATGTGTTGGAGGGCTGAAGGCGCATGACACGCTGCTACAGCTGATGGACATACAGAACTAGCAGTGGATAGCGCAGGAGATGCGGGATTGCGCATTTGCACATGCTCTTAGCACTCACAGATAAACTGTTTGATCACTACTGACGACCTAGGCGCAGGGCAAATAGCCTACAGCGGAACTAACCTAGGAGCAAGGTTAGAGCCCAGTATAAGGAACCGCAGAGCCACGAGCCGGGACACTCAATATCAGGAATAGAGCCCGTCTAACTCCATTGGCCCAACTGTTGGCTGGCTCAGATAAAGGTATTGTAGGAGATGCCCCGCCTGCAACAACCTAGTGCCTAGGGAGAACTGAATGGACATTTACGAGACCAGTTAACTTGGTTGAGAGCTCCTATTAGAGACCTTGGAGCCTTCATTGGTGTAATAACCGTCCTGATGCTGTGGTTTCTGGTCATGGCCGATGTGAGCTGTGACTGACCTGGTGCTTGCTGCACGTGACGGAGGCCGCACCTGATACCACAGAAGTAGTTGTTGCCTAAAGGGCTTGCAAGGAAGGGCAGAGCGACTAAGAGCGCGCGCCCACCAACTACAGAATCAAAAAAAACTGTAGAGGAATCTCCCAACGAGATAGATGCTGACGCATCCGGCGATATGCGCACGCTCCTGTCTGAGATGCGCCAAGGGTTCGCGACAATGGCGGACAAAATGGATACTCTCACGACGCTGATGGACGCTATTGCACACAAGATGGACGGACATGACACGCGATTGAAAGAAGCGGAGCAAAGCATTTCTGACACGGAGGATGTTACTACACAGCTGAAAACTGCAGTGACCCAGATGGACAAACTGATGAAAATTATAAATGCTAAAAATGAGGATATTGAAGCCTGCAGCCAGAGAAATAATATTAGCATTTTGGGTGTGCCGGAAAGCACAAACACTGGCAGACTGGAAGGCTATATCGAGAAGATGTTGGAAGCGGTGCTTGGCAAGGATGCGCTATCCCCACAATTTGTGGTTGAAAGGGTACACAGATCCCTTGGACCTAGACCTCCGCCCGGCAGTACGCCTAGGCCCATTATAGCACGCCTCCATAATTATAGGGATAGGGATACGGTACTTCAGGTGGCCAGGGAGAAACTTCACCTGAGCTACGATGGAGTGGCCTTTACCATATACCCTGACTTTACCCAACTTGTGCAGGAAGAGAGACGAAAGTTTAACGCTGTGAAGCAAAAATTGCGACAAGCGCAAGTGGAATATGCCCTGCTGTACCGGGCGCACCTCCGAGTCACTTACCAAGGTACACAAATGATCTATACAAAACCGCAACAAGTGGAAGACTTCCTGCGAAAACTTAAACAACTGAAGGAAACGACTTCGGAGCACGATGACACCTGTGAAGCACATCTTTCTGATGTAGAATGACGCCCCTCCTGCACTACAAAAGATTGGTCTGATGCACTGAGAATGGTCATCTGCAACACCGGGAGATTTGACGAAGTATTTCCACATACTATTACATGCAGGGTGTGGACATATATCTGATCTATGATTGAGCAGGAAACTGTGGAAGAAGCACGCCGGACAACCTCGCTGCCCGAAGGGAGACGGCATGAAAGCTGACAGTCTCCTGTACTGGGGCGAGGAACACGTGAGACACCTGGAGGGTTTCCTCAAATGGGAGTGCCTCCACCGAGTTATGTTACTTTGATGTTGGGGTAGGGTGGGGCAGGGCGATACTGGCATGATTGGGATGCTTCTGTGGGTGGGGATGGGTGAGGAAGGGGGGTTGTAATGGTGATGTCAAGTTGGGGTGTTATGAAGTGAAGGGTTGAATGTACGGATTCAATAAGTGATGATTCACATCAAGAGGCTGGAATATCGATATAGAGGCGGCAGACAGCATGGTGGGTGAGGGTAATGGCTTGAATCTGAATATTCTGTCCTGGAATGTCAGGGGTCTAAATGATGCCCGGAAATGTAGGCAAGTGCTGGCGTATTTGAACAGACAGCAGATTCAGGTAGAAATGCTGCAGGAGACACATATACATCCAAAGGCACATAACACGTTCGCTACTAAATGGGCGTCAGTCAGGGCATTTTCTTCTTACTCTTCGTATGCAAGAGGGACTGCTATCTTAATTAAACTACAGGTTCCCTTTGCGCTAGTGGGCTCCATAACTGATCCTCAGGGACGTTATGTTATTGTATGGGGGAGGCTGGGTAGGGACACAGTGACTTTTGCAAATTGCTATGCTCCCAATGTAGATACCCCTGATTTTTTTGCCACTTTATGGTGACACATAGTGAACATAGGATCTATGCATATCATATGGGGAAGGAATTTTAATGTTGCTTTGGACCCTGCACTAGATAGGATGGATGGTACGATGCTCTATCATAATGAGTCGCGGGAAATGCTGATTGGCATAATGGCAGATGGGAACTTGGTGGATGGATGGCGGCGACTACACCCGAAGGGGAAGGAAGAGACGCATTTCACCTCACACACTGGGACGTGGGCGAGACTAGATTATTGTTTACTGTCAAGAGGATTGAGCATAAGCCTTAGGCATGCTGCGCATCTCCCTCATACATATTCGGATCACTGCCCAGTAAGTATTACAATCAATATACCTGGGTATGATAGGCCGAGGCCTACGTGTTGGATGCAACCGAAAGCCTTGCTGTATTTAGTGTTCAGGACAGAGTTAGGGGAAGAAATAAAAGATTTTTTCATAAGCAATAAGGGATCTGTTGACAGCGTAGAGGTTGTATGGGAGGCTTTTAAGGTTACCATACGAGGATACTGTATATCCAAAAGTTTTGGGGTCCTGAGAGATATTCAACATACCTTACAAACTTTGGAACAGGATATGAAGCGGTTAGAAGACCGAATGTTAGAGGGGAGTCTGGGATGGTGCAGAAGGAGTTCAGGGACAAGCTATCTGCATTTGAGGAAGAAGCTGACAGGGAAGTCAAATTTAGAGGACGACATTGGGTGGCGCGTAGGTATGGAGAAGGGGAACGCCCGGGAAGGGCACTAACGGAGATTACCCGATGCCCGACATTCACCAATAGTCTTGGAGATAGAAACACAGGAGGGAACACTACGACATGATACAGAAGGCATCTTAGACACTTTTAAGGCACACTATACAGTCTGCACTCAACGCAAAGAACAGACGAGGTGGACCTCGATTACTTTTTAGGTGACGTGGCACTCTGCTGGCTAAGTGATGTCCATAGACAGTTCCTAAGTGCTCCATTAGAAACTGATGCGATCAGGGAGACCATTATGTCATTGAAGAATGGGAAGGCACCAGGACTGGGTGGTCTGCCTGCTGAATTTTATAAGTGTTATGTTGATATTATGGCGCCAGTCCTGCGAGAAATATTTGAGGAATCCTTGGAAATTGGAATCCTGCCCTCTTCGATGCGAGAAGTGGTTATGATCTCTTTGTTAAAACCTGATAAGCCTTCCAGGAAGCCTGATTCCTATCGACCCTTGTCGCTAATCAACTGCGACACTAAAATATTGTCAAAGGTACTAGCTACCCGACTAAAATTAATTATGGATAAGATAATTCTCCCTGACCAATCGGGTTTTTTACCGGGCAGGGCCACCACGCACAATTTACGCACATTGTTTTCCTTGATTCAAACGGTGGCGCTAGCATTTCCGCTAGCGGCTGTTTTTTTACATGCCTCTAAGGCATTTGATTCTGTGGAGCTATCGGGTCAAAGTGTTGCAGCGCATGGGCTTCCCACCACTATTTATGTCCTGGATCAAATTGCTGTACTGTCGACCTTCTGCTAAGGTTTTAATCAATGGACATATGTCTTCGGCCATAAATATCTCGAGGGGCACGCGTCAGGGCTGCCCGCTCTCTCCATTGCTTTTTGCAATAACGATTGAACCATTAGCGTCCAGACTACAGCAGATTCATTGCGACAGAGCATTTCAGTGTTATCAGCGACAACTTTTGATATCACTCTACGCAGGTGACATCACGCTATATATTAGGGAACCTGAGCAAAATCTTAACCCCCTCTTAAGGGAATTTCTGGTGTTTGGACAGCTCTCAGGTGTTAATATTAACTGGGGAAAATCTCAGTTTTTCCCGCTTACGCTTGCTGTTTCTAAATTCTCCTTAGACTATCCTATAGAATGGTGTGACTCAGATCTTCGATACTTGGGTGTACAGATATCTAGGGATAGGGAGGAAACGCTCCGATTGAATTATGGCATTGCAATAACGAAGCTGGCGACTAAGATTACCCGGTCGATATCTTTGCCGTTGTCGCTGGCAGGATGAGCATCTCTTCTAAAGATGGTGGTGCTCCCCCAATTTTTATATTTATTTCTCAATATTCCATATTACCCTGGTGCCTTTTTTTTTAAGACGTTACGCGCTGAATTCATCAGATTAGTGTGGGGTGGTATACAGCCTAGGCTAAAATGGGCAGTTCTTACACAACCATATGACAAAGGGGGCTTCGATATCCCTAATTTCGAGCTTTATTATCTCAGCGCACATGCACACTATGCTTATCATTGGATGGCGCCTACACCATTCATGCCCCAGATAGCAGGCGAAGACTGGGTGGCTCGACCTATCCCCCTCAATGGCATTATTCATGGGCCTATCACTGCTATTGATACGCCTTTTACAACAGTTACCTGCACGATAGATGCCTGGAGGCGTATCACACGTCTTCTGGGAATACATCTCTTATATTCGCCACGGCTCCCGCTCACGTACCACCCAGAAATGGCCCTCCTGCATGAAACGGGCTTCCGCGTTATTTGTAAGCGTCTTCAGGTCACTACATGGGGATTTGTTTTGTGATGGGAGGTTTCGACCACTGGAACAATTCTTTCAGGATACCCACCCCACACCATTAGAGATTTTTTATATGTCTGATTACGACAGGGAATGAGGGTGTTACTTCCGGACTTCCCTTGTGAGCCGGAAACCCTTGATCCCTTGCATTTCATTCTTAGCTCTCCCGACGGGAAACACCTAGTATCGGGATTATACCGGGCAAGAAAGGCAGGTGTCAACAGCTCAGCTCGTACTCATTGGATGGAAGAATTGGACCAAGAGATATCGGATGATCAATGGAAGTATTGTTGTAGCATTTCAGAAAATGTGTCCTCTAGTTGTAGATTTAAGGTCATACATTACAAATTCCTGCAACGTGTGTATTACACTCCCGCCAAAAAATATCGCTTTCATCTCTCGGACAATGACAGATGTGACAGGTGTCAGAGGGATGGGGCAGGCTTCCTCCATCTGCGTGGGAATTTCCAGTTATCTGTGAGTACTGGACGCAGATACATGAGGCTCTGGAACAAATGTTGGGCATTACACTGGAAAAGGACCCCTTGATGATGCTACTGGGATATACAGCACACATACCCAAACAAAGTAGGACATTTTTAGACATTGTTGTATTATTGGCAAAACATTGTTTCCTTTATCATTATACTACCCAGGTCCCATGGTTACTGGGTTGCCCCTTGTTTTATGAATATATCCTATAGAGATGGGGGACCGTAAGCTTTCTGTCAGTGTAGCCCCAGTTGGCACCAACAACGGAAGTTTGCTGCAACACCCAGACGGGATAGGGGTCATCAGAGTAAAGCCACCTGCTCCATTTAGAGCGGTCATTATGATGTTTTTTTCTGGCCATCACTGGAAGGAAAACATTATTAACCCCCATATCTTAGGAGGGAACTCCCAGGGTATGTGGATAATTTGTTTTTTGTTTTTTATAATCAAACTTCTGCTTTGGGGTTTGTTTATAATCCTCTTTAAGGCCTTGTGTATCAGTCATCGCATCATGCAGGGAAAGGGACCTAGCTACATACATAGACTAATCTCACCTTATACTCCCACGAGGGCCCTGCGGACCCTCGGGACGGAGCAGGTCAAAATCCCAGTATTTAAAATAGCAAGAATGGGTGGTAGAGCATTCCGCTAAACACTGGAACCCCCTCCCCTATGCTCTCCGGATGGAACCAGCAGATAATTTCTTCCGGAAAAAACTAAAAACATGGCTCTTTAAGAGATAAACTTACCACCTTGCTTACATTTACTGTTACAGAGCGGGCCAAGTACGCTGCAGCATGGGGACACACTAGTTAGTGTAACCAGGTGCTTTACAAGCTCATTTATTAATATTATTATTATTTATAAAAAAACAAAAGAAATTTAAACCGACTGCAGTGTCCACTAAACCTTTTGTACTCTGAAAGGAACCACCATGATGGTGGTTCTTTCAAGATACAGAAAGGAAGGATGGGCCAGCGGGCCAGCAGTCATCTCTAAATTTGATGGATGGAGTACCATAGGGATGGCAGAGGTAACGTCCTCTACCTTAGGAGTAGATTATTATTATTTTTTTTAATCTTTTTATTGTTTCAAATCACAAACAACATACAAGGGACTCATATACATCCAATACTTCCCACAGTTCTTATCAAATAGTTTTCAACAATTAGGCACCCAATCTTTCAACACAGAGTCTCCTCCCCTCCAGACATCTATTCGCCTACTCCCACAATCCCCAATAACCAATCTTTAGGTCTGGCTCTGGAATCCGATCAAGCCCCCTTCATGTCCCCTTTGACGAACTCAACTCCCTCCCCCCCACCCCTGCTGCCGGCGCTGCTCCCTCAGGAATAAATGTCGCAAACGTACTACTCTTTTGCCGTAGTTATATGGGTTAGCAGATTATCTATATTAAAAGTCCCCATAACCTTCCATGTTGCGGGGATCTCCCCCACGTTAACTTCTCTCAACTCTGGAAGTACCAGCTACGCCTGCTCCTCCTCCGCTGATGCTCCTTACTCCGAATCAGTATCTGCATCTACCATCCGGAGTTCCGCCACCAGGGCCTCCCATTCCCTCGCCGTTTCTAACGCTCTATCACTATGGGATCTATGCGCCTGTTGCATCCTGAGTGAGCTCTCGCTACCGGCACACAGCAGCAGCGCAGCCTTCCACCGTACATAACTAGGGCTAGCCACGGCCTTCCAATTGGACGTTATTTCTCTCTTTGCCAAGATGAGGCCTAAGTCCAGGAACTTGCTACTTATTCTATTTTTAGTAGTATGCGGGAACCAGTGCAAAAGGCACACCCCCTTGTCCATATTGATCTGCCGCTCTGTTATCATACAGAGTGTACCTGTCACCTCCGCCCAGTATGCGCCTAGCTGTGGGCAAGTACAGAGCATGTGAACTAGGTCCGCTCCTTCAGTACCGCGGAAATACTGATTAACTTTAGCCGGGGTGAAATATGCCCTATGTAACACGAAGAATTGGATCAGCTGGAACCAGGCATTCCGAGTTCCCTTCCATGCCCTTCGAAGAATTTGGGACCAAGCTACATCTGGGATATCCTTCCCTAAGTCCGCCGTCCACTGTTCCCGCAATCTCTGCAGCGGGGCAAGTCCGTCACCCGACATTCTTTTGTACAATCATGTAATCGCCTTATGCGTGCCCGCCGCCATCACCACATATTGACATGTTTCGCTGACTGGGGGCTCAGAGAGGCCAACACCCCAACACTTCTGCAGAGCAGCACTCAAAGTCGCGCTCTACCTTAGGGGTAGATGTGAAAAGAGATATCATGTTCCTGCATGGGAAAGAAGTCTAAGGCCATCTAGAATGAGGCGCTCTAGGAAGGTGTACACTATAAGAACAAGCATTAGAAATGCAATAGGTCTCACTTTTTTTTCAGTTAGAGCTATGGGCGTTGTAAATGGCAATGTGGGTTGGATTGGAATTGTTAGTCGTGTTGTGTAATTGTGTGGCGTGGAATTGTGAGGTGTGGAGGGGATTTGTGTAGGGTAAATATGTGGTGTGGCGTGCAGTGAGAATATGTTTATGGTAATTAAGTGATGTAGAGCGCAGTGGTATAAAGTTGTGTATAGTGGCACAGAGTGGCACTGCGTCTATTGCAGTGGAATAGAGTGCAGTGGGGTGGAGTGGCACAGATTGTAAAAGAGTGGCTTTTAGAGTGGTATAGTACAGAGTGTAGTGGCGAAGCGTAGATTGTTATAGCATAGAGTGGAGTGGTATAGAGTGGATTGGCGTAGAGTGCAGTGCCACAGCAGTAGTCTTTTTTTTAAAAACGTAAACTAAATCACTAGTTACAACCCTAAATTAAACAATGGCAATGCAGAACTAGTTATGGTTAAAGTTATGGAGCTTGTTCAGTGGTTTCACCTACACCTACACCCAGCCCTAGCTTTGCTTATTATGACCCACAGTTAACCTGCTGTATGCTGTGCTGTTGGAAATGTCTCAGAGAAAGCTCCTGCTTTTTATGCTTAATTTGAGTGGATAAGAAGGTGGGCGGGGAAAAATGATGTGGCGCTGTACTCATTGGACAGAACAGCCTTCTTCAGGACTGTAGAACAAAGGCTGTTGCTTAAACATAAACTTGTGATTCTGAGCAAATTAATCAAGTCTTATTTGTCAGGTCATTGCTAAAATAGGTTTTTATCAAAGTGCTTTCCCCTAGGTGTGTGTACCCATCGAAAACAAAGACGGCTTGTAACAAAAGACGTCTGGTACACGCATTCTCTTGTAGAAGCCCGGGTGTTTCACTCAGTCCGCAGCCCAGGTGAAGTCTAGGGTTTACAGCCGGGGCATTTCACTGGTGTGAGAGGAGCTAAAAAATACCAAGAGCTGCAGCGCTGAAGCGTTTTGAGCGCATGCAGAGGCTTCTCGGCGTCTGCTGCACCTGTGAGGTGCAAATCCGGTCAGCTAAAAATGTTCGTTTGGTGTTAGGGAAACCAAGAGCCCACCAGACCCATCTAAATTGGCTATACATTTTTTGTGATACCTCCCTGGGATGTTGAAGAGCAAGCGAATTTCCTAAGTGGACTTAGTTTTGGTAATAAAGTTTGTTTTCATAGTAGAAAAACTCCTAAATATTTGGAGGAATTACTGGCTTCCCAAACATGCTTGACTTCCTCTCCAGGAATGTTTACAGCGGGCAAGAGAGTGTGGGTTTGGTATCCCACTCATCTTACCTCCTTGTGAATACATGTCAGGCTGACACATTGAGGATAGTGAGAAAAAAAGAACATTTGGTTCATAGAGCCAGAAAGCAGGATTTTTTAGGCCATCTCTCAATTTGTTATACACGATTTCTAATTGATAAACACCTCTCAGTGCACCTCAGAGAAGTAAGTCTACCCACCACTTTTAGCTGTAAAATACATTCTGTGCTATCCTCTATTGATGTTACATACACAGTTCACACCCTGGGCCTCTCGGATCAGAAAAAAAACAGAACCACATGTTTTACTGTGCGAGAATGTGGGAAATGTTTTAATGTTGCTTTGTGGAAAGTAGGATAAAGTGTAAAATTATTACACGCTATTTTGTATAAGAGAGCATATCAGCCCTAATGAGTGGTGCCGAGTTTATTATCCGGGAAATATGCCGAACAGAGAATCACTCCATGAAATGGCCTGAGAGCCTAAAATGATGTTAATAACATATACAATAAAAAGGTAGGTCAGGGGCTGCGACGTGCACGTCGGGATCTTGCGATATAAGATCTATCCAGGTAGTTCGCCAGTAGCAGAGCTTTGGCCAATAAGTAGGTGGTGGTATGGCAGGCAAGCAAGTGTTGTGGAAGGGGTGAGGGGGTCGGCATGGGGAGAGCAAGTGACGTGGGAAGTTGTGAGGCCATCTGGTAACCATGCGTTGCGCTGGCCGACCAGGAGGAACGGTAGACATGTTGGGATGGACTTTGGCGCCAGTTGACGAATCTTCTCAACATTTTCAAAACTAATGGGGCGGTCCATTCAGCTACCGTCTTGAATGTTTCGGGGTGATTTGTCAAGTGGGGGTGAGAAAAAAGGGGGGTTCCAAAACGCGTTGTCTCCAAGTTAATTTCCATAGGAAACGTTTGTTGCGGCTACAGCCTGAACTGCTGAAGGGAATTACACCAAATAGCTCTTTGTCCAGAGTGCACCCTTTGCTTTAAATGGTGTAAATCCATTCAGTAGTTCCTGAGACATTCAAAAGTAAAACAAATTATATATCTGGTGACCGCGGTGGATAAGTGAACCCTCCAGATCACAAGCTTGTCTCTGATTGGCTACCAACACTTCAAACCAAGAAGAGTTGGCAGCCATCTTGTGACTCAGTAAATCCAGTCACAAGCAAAAAGGGAAGTAAATGATAAAAAAAAGAAAAGGGGGCATGGTAGAAACACCCTGACCCCCTAGGCCTGCTCAGGGGGACCCCCAGGATCAAAAGAAGCCTTTTTTTAATATTTTCGGAGCACAGCACCAACCAAATATTTGGCCATGCCCCGGGGGATGGAGTCCCCGGGGTCGAAATCGTCTGTTTTTTTAAAATTAAAAAAAAAAAAAAATACCGCAGGCCCTGGGGCATGGGATCCCCAGGGCCCACAAAATATTGAGAGAAAGGGGCCACACAGCCCCCCTTCAAACAAAAAAAAGCTGGCATTTCGCCGGAGGCCCCTCCCCCTCCCTGCACCACTCTGCAAACGCACCTCCTGGCGTGTTCTGGGTTGGGGGATTAAGTCCCCTAGAATCATAAAGGTCCTTAGGGGCTAACTAACCCACCAGGTATGTCCAGTAAGCCCCACACAGTGGGATCGTTGAAAGGTGGTCCGAGGTGACGCCCTTTTGTACACCACTCTGCAAACGCACCTCTTGGTGCACAGCTGGTAGGGCGATGATGTCCTCTTGTGTCCTGATCACCTCAGGACTAAAGTGGACTTCATCCCCCTAAAGATAACAGGAGCGCTAGTTGGCCCCCAGGGACCCACAGGAGGCAATGGGACTTCATCCCCCCACCAAGAGCCCGCCAGGAGGCGCGTTTGCAGAGTGGTGCAGAAAGGGGCCATGTCCTGTGTCCACCTCTCAGAAATCCCACTACCTGGGGCTTACTAGAGGTGTCAGGTAGGCTTGTTAGCCCCCAAGGACCCCAGCATCGAAGGGAACTTTAATCACCATCCAAGAGCATGCCAGGGAGCGCGTTTGCAGAATGGTGGGCAAAGAGGGCATGGCCTGCTATGAGAACTTACGAATGTTGCTGTGTGGGACTTACTGGAGGTAACAGGAGGGGTAGTTGGCCCCCAAGGACGTCCTTTGGGCCCAACTACCCCTCCTGTTACCTCCAGTAAGTCCTACACAGTGGTATTGCTAAGAGGTCTTCGAAAGCCACCCCCCCTTTCTCCACCACTCTGCAAACGCGCCTCCTGGCACACTACAGGTTGAGGGATGAAGTCCACTTTACTCCTGAGGGACTTTGGGGCCAAAAAGCCCTCCTGGTACCTCCTGTAAGTCCTAATCATCGGAATTTATGAGCGCTGGTCGGAGGCCCAGCCTCCTTTCTGCACCACTCTGCAAACGTGACTACTACGTTATAGTTATAAATTAGCATTTAAAAACCCTTAGAAATTAATTGAAAAAACATAGGTTTTAAGGACGTTATAGGTAGTAATTAGCATTTAAAAAACCTTTGAAAATCACTGAAAAAAACATTGTTTTCAGGGATGTTATAGTTAGACTGATATTTCACTCGTTCAAAACCAGAGATATTCAGCTGTTATAGTTAGCTGAGCTAACTATAACTCACGCCCCCGCAATGCACTGCTGATGACGTCACATATTACATCACTCATGACATGGTCAGTAACATCACTGATGACATCTCAAATGGCATCACTGATGACATCATCCACTTAATATCTGATGCACCTCTTCACATCCTAATATAACCTTTGGTACACCCACTCTAAAATACAGTCTACCATTCTCGAAACCATAGACACACCAATACCAGTTAGTACATACCCACTCACTGATTCATAGGTGTACACACATCCACTCACTCACCCATACAGTCACTCAAAGTCAAAACAAGCTTTATTCGATTTTTGGCGTATAAAATCATAAAAGCAGGCAATACAATCATTTCATTGTAATACTAAAAGCATATTTCATATTTACAAATTCATAAAAGCATTCAATTTACTACAAGTTTTTCTACTTTATAAAATAGGTTTAACAAATGGCATCACCGCCAAAACAGTACGTTACAGTATATGAACTGTTCGTGTGAGTCCCCTCAGTTTCTAGGCATTTACAGTTTTCCTTGCTGTTAGTATACTTTTCAGGAAACCCGTCATTGTTGCAATGCAATGATAACTGTCCAACATCTGAAGATACAGTAGAGCGGACGACATTGTCTCCAGCCCCCCTCTTTTAGTAAGGGGTTGATCCATCTACATCTTTCATTTGTATATAATTTACAAAATAGGATTACATGGATCATAGTTTGTGAAGAGACATTGTCACATGGACACAGGCCTAAATCCCTTGACCAGTTGTTCATGTCAGGGTAGCTTACCAAACGCTGGAACGACCCAAGTCTGAAACGAGTTAACACGTATCTATCATACCGCCCCATACAGCACAATAGATACGGTTGAAAAGTAAATGTTATTGTGATCATTTGGTGCAAACTTTTTTTAACTCCCTCCGGTGTATTGTGTTCATCGTTTCCGGTCGGGAGAAGTACTCAGGATGACCTATATCTTGAATAAAAATGTTCACATATCTTAACCACGTAATCTTATTTGCATGGTCTAAACTTATAGCATCAGTTAAAATGTCCTTATTAAGCCATGTGCTCATAGAGGTCCAGATTCTGTGCCAAACCAAGCCAAAGCAGCAGAGGTTGTACCTTAATTATATATGAAATGTATGGGACACCCAACTCTCCATAGCAATTAAAAACAGATACACTCGCTGGAGCTGCCAATATAATATTTAAAAAAGTATTTTCAACTTGCTGAATTGGTGTACAATCATGGGGTCCCCATATACCTGCCCCAAAAATAGCTGTGCTCACACATTTGGCATTATAAATATTTAAGAGGATTTCTGGCAGCCTTTTTCCCAGTTTTTTTTTAAAAATGTATCAATGCTGCTGTGGACTTCATGAACTGAAAACTCCTGGTTTTGATTGCTTGTGTCCAGGTCCCAGTATAATTAAATAAAACACCCAGGTATGTGAATGATTTTATCAGATCTACCCTACTGCCCCTAGCTTGGAAACATCTACATTTTTGTTTACCTCTCCCACAGGTCATTATAAAGCTTTTCTTTGTATTAAGTTTTAGCCCCAGGGATTCCATAAAACCAGTATAAAAAGTAAGAGCCCGCTGTACACCAATCTCGGTACGTGCCATAGCCACAGCATCATCAGCATAGAGAAGGGACACTATTGGGCGCTTGTGTACGTATGGTGGGTCCCTAGCGTTGGACACCAATTCCTGTTCCAACGCATTGGTGTAAAGGGTGTTACTCATTTTTGCAGTCACTCATCTATACAGCCACTGATATATGCAATCATATACCCATACAGACACTCACACACTGCCACTCACCCATAGAGTTACTCACACACCTAGTCAGTCACGCAAAGAAACCATTTCATTCCAAAAAGCTTTATTCAACGTATTGGGTCATAAAAGAACACAACTTACATTAAAACAATACAAAAAACGTTGATAAGCAAAACATGGAGTCCCTTTACAATTCTATACGTGCCCCCTGGGATGGAAGAATCTAACTATCATAAAACTCTTTATACAAATCTTAAATTTTGTACATATTAATTTGTTAAAAACTTTTTAAAATATACCACAATACGAATTGCATTTGTTAACAGTCAGTTAAAAAGAGTAAATCATTTCAGAGTTATACAATACGGCCAAGCGTGCATGCTAAAAATCCACTAACGCATTGTGGGACATTACTTCCAATTGCCCACACCCACCCCAGGTATTTTGCCATGGCTACAACAATAGCTTCAGTTGTATCGCATCCAAGGATTCTTTCCGCCTCAAGCGCCCTTCTAGTTCCCAAAAGCTTACAAATTGGGATCAGCCAGGCGCGCCGCAGAGCTTTGTAACCACTACATTAAAATAAAACATGGGTCAAGGGTTCTTTACAGTGAACACATGTCATTTCTAGTTGTAGACCATTTACTGGTAAAATCTTTTAATGGTAGTGTGCCGACCCTGAACTGGAAATATAATTTCCGCTCAAAGGGCTTTGTAATAAAGTCCCAATATTGCTCAGACTCAGGTATGGGTTTACAATCCAGGAAATGCCCTGTAAGGAATGAAGACTCACAATTTCTCACTGTTTTGGTCTGGACCATTTCCCAATATTTAGCCTTCAGGATCTGTTTAGATGGAAAAGCTGTGTTTTTGGGGTCCTCCCATAGTGGACACATACCCATATTCGCTAGAGTAACTCTAAGCTGTCTTAACCATTTAATTTGGTGCGATGTGTCCGTCATTTATACATCTTGAAAGCCAGCTGCATACTCTGCAAGTTCTGGAGTAGACCAAAGTCTACGCCAGTACAAAAGAGGAAATAATTTTGCAAATTCCGCGATTGGCTTTCTCCCCAGATCAATTAATAATGGGCATGTCGGGGTACTCTGGGGCAAGCCGGTAATATTTCTGAGAAACTTAATATCCCAGATAGTGAGTTTGGATAAGTTCTCATCACCCCAGAGTTCTGCACCATATAAGGCAGAACTGACTACTTTGATCTTATAAACTCCATAGCAGGGCTAACTATCTTGGTGAAGGAAGTGTTGTATTCTTTTTGCAGTACTTCTAACAGTTGTCTATTTTTTAGGGGTGCTATATCGACCTGATTTGTCCAGTTTAACCCCTCCTGGATGTTGACCCCTAGATATGTGAACTCTTTGACCTGATCTAGCACGGCATTGTTCAGCATAATGCCCCCCTTAAAGGTCCTATGTGGATTAAAGGCCCTCAATTTTGTTTTGGACACATTGACCTCCAATCCCCGTTGAGCACAAAACTCCTCGAAGATTTTTAGGGCTCTCTGGAGCCCACTCCGGGGCAGATTTACAAGCCCCTTGCGCCACTTTAGCGTCACTTTTAACATGGGAAAAGTGATGCAAAAGTGGCGCAAGGGGCTTGTAAATCTGCCCCTCAGTGTTTTGGAGAATATCAGTGTGTCATCCGCAAACATCAGTATGGGGACTTTTTCGCCTGCCAGAGTCGGTGCGTCCGTGGGAGTTAATCTCATACAGTTCACTATCCCATCCATACTAATATAATAAAGAGAGAGCCCCAAACCTTTGAGGCGGGTAATCTCAGGAACCAAAGCACCAATCACAACACCAAATACAGCGTAGGAAAGGGCAGTTGCAGCAGGACATAGGCTATGCAGACGCCCACCATATACATTTAAAAGGTAAAAGAACCGTGCCAGCAAAGTAGTCCCTTGTGGGCGTGTCTGTGTTGAGCTGTGGGCGTGTGCTGGGGTCGTGACTAACGCTGGGAGCGTGTGGTACGTTCCGCCTTCATGCCATGTCTCATATTGTGTGCTGTGGGCGTGTGCTGGGGGCGTGGGCGTGTGCGGGGCGCGGGATTACAGAGGGAAAAAAAGCGAGCGTTGTGCCCAATATTCCATTGTTTTTTCTTCCCAGGTTCTGTACATTCCAGCTCCGGGTGTCCACCCTGCTCCCTTTAAATACCCCTGCACCCCATAATCATAACCCACCCTTACTCCTTAAAATACCCCAAAACCCAAACCTAGCCCTGAACCCTATAAATACCCCTGTACCTCAAAACCCAAACCTACCCCTGAACCCTAAAAATACCCCTGTACCCCAAAACCCAAACCTAGCCCTGAACCCTAAAAATACCCCTGTACCCCAAAACCCAAACCTACCCCTGAACCCTAAAATACCCCTGTACCCCAAAACCCAAACCTAGCCCTGAACCCTTAAAATACCCCTGAACCCCAAAACCCAAACCTACCCCTGAACCCTAAAAATACCCCTGTACCCCAAAACCTAGCCCTGAACCCTAAAATACCCCTGTACCCCAAAACCCAAACCTAGCCCTGAACCCTTAAAATACCCCTGTACCCCAAAACCCAATCCTACCCCTGAACCCTAAAAATACCCCTGTACCCCAAAACCTAGCCCTGAACCCTAAAATACCCCTGTACCCCAAAACCCAAACCTAGCCCTGAACCCTTAAAATACCCCTGTACCCCAAAACCCAATCCTACCCCTGAACCCTAAAAATACCCATGTACCCCAAAACCCAAACCTAGCCCTGGTTCTGTACATTCCAGCTCCGGGTGTCCACCCTGCTCCCTTTAAATACCCCTGCACCCCATAATCATAACCCACCCTTACTCCTTAAAATACCCCAAAACCCAAACCTAGCCCTGAACCCTAAAAATACCCCTGTACCCCAAAACCCAAACCTACCCCTGAACCCTAAAATACCCCTGTACCCCAAAACCCAAACCTAGGCCTGAACCCTTAAAATACCCCTGTACCCCAAAACCCAAACCTACCCCAGAACCCTAAAAATACCCCTGTACCCCAAAACCTAGCCCTGAACCCTAAAATACCCCTGTACCCCAAAACCCAAACCTAGCCCTGAACCCTTAAAATACCCCTGTACCCCAAAACCCAATCCTACCCCTGAACCCTAAAAATACCCATGTACCCCAAAACCCAAACCTAGCCCTGAACCATAAAAATAACCCTGTACCACAAAACCCAAACCTACCCCTGAATCCTAAAATACCCCTGTACTCCAAAACCCAAACCTAGCCCTGAACCCTAAAAATACCCCTGTACCCCAAAACCTAAACCTAGCCCTGAACCCTTAAAAAACCCCTGTACCCCAAAACCCAAACCTACCCCTGAACCCTAAAAATACCCCTGTACCCCAAAACCCAAACCTAGCCCTGAACCCTAAAAATACCCCTGTACCCCAAAACCCATACCTATCCCTAAACCCTAAAACTACCCCTGTACCCCATAACCCAAAACTATATCTGAACCCTTAAAATACCCAAACACCCCAAAACATATACCTCAGTACCCCAAAACATATACCCCTATACCCATACTTACCTTATCCAAACATTAAAAAAAAACATGCTTTTACCATTTGTGCATTTACAACGAATTTCGTTGTAAATGTATGAGTGGTAAAAGCATATAAAATGTAATGCCATGCGTTATAATGGCATGGCGGAGTCATGGTACTTTCGTAATGAAAGTATGCGGAGTGATGGTATGCGGAAAGAAAGTTGCGGAATAATGGGTGTTTACCCTCCCCCGGTAAGTACATTGGTGGCACGGCGGCCCACATCTCCAGCAACATACTCTTATTTTTTCACCACCCATTTGAAAAATGTACAGGTCTCTCTCATTGATGACCAGCACCGACATACACTTTTAGACACACCTCCCGCCACAAGTTCTAGAATTGCGAACTTTAGAGCTGGGGAGCTACGTTTGAATCTCGGCATCAGCTCAACATCCTGTGATTCCAGGCAAATCGCTTTGTCTCCCCGTGCCTACCACAAATGAATGTGTTCTTCTGTAATGTAAATTGTGCTCATGCCATGTTGTCGAGTTCGCGCTATATAATATTGCAAGGAAAAATAAAGTAGGGAAACTCGAGTTCACACACTACTGAACGCGCACTCTTAAGTGCATCAGCAGTGCACTGTGAATCGGAGCGTTTCACAGGTCTGTCACAGATAAGAAATGCTATCAAAACGAAATCCTACAAAACAATATACTACTGGCCGGCAGCAATTCATACCCGGACAACGTCGGGACGGGCTGCTAGTTAATGTATAAAGAGAATAAGGTCGGGGCCAATATGTATCCCTGTCGAACACCCTTCTCCACTGGGAGAAATTCTGTGACTACACACTACTTATGTCCATCTCCAAGTAGCTCACCAATGGGGTTCCACAGGGCTCATGCCTAAGCCCCACATTGTTTAATGTGTATGTGGCCCCCTTGGCTGGTATTGTGAGGGAGCATGGGTTCACACCTATATCCTATGCTGATGACACCCAGCTTTTGTTCCCTTTCCAGACCATGACGCCAGCAATTAAAAGCTCCTTTGCCGCAGGTATGAGAGCCATATCCAATTGGATGACCTCCAATTGTCTACAGTGTAATGTGGACAAGACGGAGGTCATGCTTTTTGGAGATGCTCCGCTCCTGTGGTCAAGTCAAGTCAAGTCAAGTCAAAACAAGCTTTATTCGATTACATTTAAAATCATAAAAGCAACAAGACAGCATAAATTTAGAAATTAATTACAGTGTAACAAATTTCATGAAGCTAAAAGACATTCAGGGGTCAAAATCTGTAACAATGTCCACTGTACATATATATAAAAGTTCACACCAATATAATTTATACACAGTATAAAAAGGTGGTGGCCTCCGGATCTAGGCTCTGCTCCCTGTCCAAAGGAGATAGTGAAAAACTTGGGGGTCAAGCTAGATCGATCCTTGATACTCAAGGACCATGCTGCCCAGGTAACAGGATCCTGTATGAGGGTCATCGGACTATTGAGGAGAGTCTTCCCATATTTAGCAGATAGCCACAGGAAAACTCTAGTGCAGGCATTGGTGATCAGTAGGCTAGACTACTGTAATGGGCTGCTTGTTTCCGCTAATGGAGAACAGCTAGGCAGACTACAAGTAGCCCAAAACACAGCAGCCAGATTAATTTTAAATGTACCAGCCAGGTCTTCATCTTGTCCCCTATTAAGTAAGTTACACTGGCTGCCTGTTCGTCAGAGGGTGAAATTCAAGATCTGTTGTATTATTCACAAATGCCTGTTTGGTGTTGGCCCTAAATACTTATCTGAAATATTTAAACCTTATGAACCTGGCCGCTCCTTACGCTCCAAGAATCAAGCCCTACTTCAGATACCTAGGATCAAAAAAGAGAGACAGGGAGGCCGAGCTTTATCATATAAAGGCCCCACTCTCTGGAACTCCCTGCCCCTCACCCTCAGGCAAAATCCCAATCTGACTGCATTTAGGAAATGCCTTAAGACCCATTTGTTTATGACCTGGTAATGTCCCACTATTTCTGTCTGACTGTCTCTATGCTAACCAGCTTGTGGTAAGAACGTAGGCGCAGAGATACCCCTTCGGGGGTCGAATTCCTGCGCTATAAAAGCAAATAAATAAATAAATTACCCCACCGGATCCTAGCCTTGTTATCCTCATGCAACCTGATGATAAGTGTCAACAAATCAGGTGGTAGCCCCATTTCTTGTAGCATTTGCCAAAGCTTTTTGCTTGGTACAAGATCAAATGCTGACCTAAGGTCAACAAAAACGGCATACAAACTACCCATACCCAAGGTTACCATTTTCCAGAATAGTAAAATAAAGCTAAATACTTGGTCGATTGTGCTAGAGAGGTACAGAACCCTGCTTGGAGGGGGATAAAATGTTGATTTCACCGATCCAATCCTGCACTCTATTGAGCACCATTATCTTTTGAAGAGAATCAATAAGGCTGATCGGCCTATAGTTCCCTGGGCATGATTTGTCACCTTTTTTAAAAACAGGAATGATCTCTACGCCTTTACAGGAACCTGGAACTGGCGCACCCTGAGCTATGGCATTTGTCAGTAAGAAAATATATTTGCCCCATCTCGCTTTATCATAGAGGGATATGTCCCCCGGTATTCCATCTAGACCTGGAGCTTTTTCTGCCAAGATGGATTTCAGGGCCTCCTCCACATCTACCTTACTAAAAACTTCCCCATTAAAAAATTGCTTATCAATGCTGTCCTCTATTTCATGCTCACTTGCAGCATATTGTGGTTTAAAGTGGTTTACCCACTCAAATTGTGAGACTTGATTTGGGGGCTGGGGGGCCTGCCCTCCTCTATTCCATTTAATGGACATTCCAGAACAGTTTAGAATTCCTATTAACCCAAGCCTCTTTCAACTCGTCCCACCTTTTGCTATCCCAATCCTTCTTCGCCTTTTTTTGTGCCGCCCGATATGTGGCCCTTGCTGCTCATACCACTACGGGTCCCCTTGTATGATAGCTTCCCCTAGGTCTGCACGGGATTTTTTACATTCCGAACTATATCATTCCTGAGGTTTGGGTGTGATCATCTTCTTTGCTTTGCTCCTTATACTGAAATGCATGCGCAATAGACCAACAAATTCATTATGTGTGTAAATAAAACTATTTAAATCAATCGGAATCATTGCTCTATCCTTCAGTTCACTGATGGCCTGGTCTAGCTCTTTTTCAATGCTAGCAAGTACACCCTGTAGGTCTTTTAGCTTAGTCCATTTTAGATGCCTTAGGTCATTCAATGGGACAATGTCAGTGGTAATATAACTGTCTAACACTTTGTGAGGATCTTTGGAACAAAAAAGGTCCAAGTCCACACATAAAGGATTATGGTTGCTTTTCAGTCTCACTCGCATCCTCATATCCTTCACTCTATGCCAAAGTGCTAGGCTAGCCAACTCATAGTCTATCCTGCTGGAATAGTGGCCATTATCAAATGTGTTAGCCCCCGTTATATAAGACATTGAAAGGCCATTAAGTGCCCGTAATCCCTTTTCCATGCAAATTGAGTTAACTGGGATCACCGCAGCAGTCCATCTTTTTATTGGGTCTAGCTCCAACTTTGGAACGCCCCACTGTAAATCTTCCTCAATGAACAAATTTTCCTCCTCACTCATAAGTGACTCAAAGGTTGCACTAATGGCCTGAATATCCTGACTATGTGTTGGGAGTACTTGAATGTCTAATCCCAGATCTTGCTTCACCCATATTGTCAGTCCCGCGGATGGTCTCCCTTTTGGGCCTTTGACAGCTGGGATATGAAAATGTAAATACCCAACACAAAAATGGGGGACTTGTGCCCAAGTCTCTTGAAACAGGCAGATTTCATACTTCTCAATAAAAGCCTGCCACACTGGGGATCCCAACTTTGAGCCTAATCCTGCAATGTTCCAAGACAACAATGTGTTCGTTATAAAGGATGTATTTGCCGATGGTAGTCTGCTTATGGCACGAGGGCTGAAACTGCCCTCCTGTCCTGGCCCTTTGTTTAGTACAGTTAGCAGGAAATCCTCACTTACAACTGGATCCAACTCTGATGCTAGACAATCATACCCTAGTGGGCTGACCCCACGGGCCGTCTTAGTTAAAGGATGTTCCTGCTGCTTCTTCTCCAATTCCCTCTCATGTCAATCTATGTTTTCCAAAGTGGATACTCCCCGGAGCCTAGTTAGAGTATTCTCGTACAGATAAGCAATCGCACTATTCCTTGGAGGAAGTCTAAACTGGATAGATGACTGACCTGGTGCAGTTGTACGGAATTCTAGGGCAAAAAGATTGTCTGCTAGATCCACCCTAGCCATCATCAGCTCGATACTATCCAAGGAATTTGCAGTTGCTACCAGCCTGCGGACTTTTATTATATCTTCCCTTATTACCGAACGGCATCCTCTCATATGCCGTATCCAATGAATGAATTTGTTTATTAGAGACTCCTCACTTTCTTGTCTTTTATTTACATCTAGCTTCAGTACATTCACCATAACGATTTTTAAAGAGTTGGACATTTCCACAGGATGATAAACCTAGTGCCTAACTTGCTGTTCATTCACTGGCTGGATAGGTTGAAAAACAATGTTGTTATTAGACCGCACCGGGGCACCCGCCCGAGTCACTGTGGAGATTTTTTTATTTTGGCTAATGATGGAATTTGGAATAGGTATAGGCTTTATTGGAAGGAACCTCGAGTTCTCTGCCTTGGATCTTCCCAATCTCGGTGAGGCCTCAACATCCCAAGTTAGATTTACATGTGTGGCACTAGGTGAGGTAGTCCTAGATGTTATCCGAGTTGGCAGGATTCCACCCTGTAAATGTCCTAAGTCTCTACTTTCCCTTGCAACTCCGGGTTGTAGCTGGTTAGGTGTCAATGTTTTTACGAGCGATGTTAGGTCCTCTATCTGGCCTCTCATTAGGCCCATTTCTTGTTTTAGCTAAATAATTTGCCGAAGTAGGTCTTGGTATTCCTTGGACGAGTCCATCCCCCTAACCATACCCTGTTCAAGAGTGACTGGGGTCTTCTGGGTTTCCTACGGCCCCTCTTCTCTACATGGTTCTTTATCAAAGATATCCAGCAATGGGAGGAATCTATTAGTGCACTCTACCGTGGTGACGGTGTGATCTATAGTAGTGGGACAATCTTTGGCTATTTCTCCTCCATCAACATTACTAGCAACTTTTTTTAAAGTGTTTTATGAAACATTGCCAGGATGATGGTAGTGGGCATTCTCTTTTCTGGGGATGACCTGGTGGGGGGTTGAGCGCAGGTAGTTTGTGTCATAGGCTCTAGTTCTAAAATACCCTCACACTCCTCTATCAGGGCATCAATCCGGTCTAAGACGCAGTTACTAGCTGCATGTGGCTGGATCTTCCTTGCATTATTGCTCCTTCCACCCCAGTTTGAACTAGTACCTCCACCCTCCGCACCATCTTCACCCCCATTTTGTAACTTTCTTTTACCCATATATGTTAATGGGGGTCAGGCTAAACTTTTTATTTAATCAAAGAGGGCCCAATACCTTCAACTTCTACCTCACTCTGCTTTTCTCTTACGTGAACTATCTCATTTATACCAACACCAGAAGGGAGACAGTCCACAGCGAAAGTAGGGCAGTTCTTACTATCGGATTAAATCATCAGTGTCTTTTACAAATAGTCACTTCCAGGAGAGTATCAACAGTACCTTTTTAAGGGTTGTTAAATCGCAACAGATTCTCCAGCTCCGCTCTCTGGCAAATGCAGCAGACGTCAGGGGGGTGGCCCTACCCATCCTCTAATGGCCACTGACGGGCACAGATGGGCCCACCCTTGGTCCGGGCTCCGGCCGGGCATCGCCCACGCGTACCACAGTACAGGGGTCGCGGTGTCACTTTGTAGGCGCCTCCTGGCGCTGCGGCAGTGTCGTTGGCAGCAAGGGAGTCTGGGGAGTGTAGTTCAGCACTCTCCTGCTCCCGTGGCGATCACCTAGCTCTCGGCGGACTTGGCCCCCACCACAGGCACAACAAATGGTAGGTAGGCTTCCCGCGCTGCGGGGGTCGCGGTGTCGCTTTGTAGGCACCTCCTGGTGCTGCGGCAGTGTCGTTGGCAGAAAGGGAGTCTGGGGAGTGTAGTACAGCACTCTCCCGCGGCGATCACCCAGCTCTCGGTGGACATGGCCCCCACCACAGGCACAACAAACGGCAGGTATAGATTCATAGGTGTACACACATCCACTCACTCACCCATACAGTCAATCATTCTTGCAGTCACTCATCTAAACAGCCACTGATATATGCAATCATATACCCATACAGACACTCACACACTGCCACTCACCCATAGAGTTGCTCACACACCTAGTCAGTCACACAAAGAATCAATCACATTGCTATTTACTCACCTATACATTTATACACACACCACCTCACTTATTCAACACATACTTACTCTGTTATACAATCACTGACTCAAGCACACACTCATTCATACAGTCACTTTCACAATCCTCACTCACATATAGTCGCTTATATACTCCAACCCTTACATACACTGCCTTTCACATATGTAGTTACTCACACATATACCACTGAGATATCCACTCACTCACTAACACAGCCATACTCACACTCACTCACCCATACAGCCCCCTGTAGATGCACTCATGAACCCATACACCCATTGAATCATCCACTCACATATCCATGCAGGGAGTCACACCCCCTCCACCCCCACAGACAGTCAGGCACCCATACAGGTGGTACCCAGACAATCAATCATGAACCCATATAGACACTCATGTAGCTACTCACCAACTCATACAGCCACTTACACACCAACTGACAGACTGGTACAAACATTCACACCGATTAGTCACTCACCCATGCATTCACCCAGACACGTATAATTACTCACTTATACAGTCAGTCACACACTGACTGAACCATCATATATATATCACATTCTTAAACTTTTTAGAAACATTCACAGTCACTGAATGATGTCATCAGTGTTGTCATTTGTCATCATTGATGTCACTGACTATGTCATGAGTTAGGTAATATGTGACGTCATCAGCAGTGCATTGCGGGGCGTGAGTTATAGTTAGCTCAGCTAACTATAAGGGCTGAATTTCTCTGGTTTTGAACCAGTGAAATTTCAGACTAACTATAATGTCCCTGAAACCTATGGTTTTTTCAGTGAATATACATATATATATATATATATACACTCCACTTCCCAGGTGCCTCGCTGCACCGAACAGGACCACGGACACGAAAATGGTTGCTAGCCAGATTTTTATTTACTGTGCAAAAGAACGTGCATGCCTCAGACGCGTTTCGGACACCAGGCTGTGTCCTTGTTCACATATATATATATCCTGTCAAAAGTGCCTCTGAACATAAGGACGCCACTCCACTGGTGAAGTTTACAAAACTATTTATTTCAGAAGCTGCACTTCATGTCCAGTATTTAAAGCCTCCCCCGACTCATTTCGAAGCTCCTGCTTCTTCCTCATGGGGCAATAGGCAGCACGTCACGAAATTAACCACAGCCCCTTGGTTGCATACTCTCTCCAGTGAGGTATGCTGGGGGCTGTAGTTCAATTCTTCCCTTCGGTGGGGTCCATTCATGAGCCTTGATTAGTGCCTTCAAACTCAATTCTCAGCCCTCCAGTGGGCTCCAGGCATCAGGTGCAGCGTATCAATTTGGATTAATCAGCGCTGTTTCAGGCAGAAAATTCCCACCATACAGTCCCGTTATAGTTGATACTGCCGGGTGGTGCATCCTCCGCAGCTGAGGCCGCCGCGTGATACAACCTGTCAAAAGTGCAACTGAACATAAGGACGCCACTCGCTGGTGAAGTTGACAAAACTATTTATTTCTGAAGCTGCACTTCATGTCCGGTATTTAAAGCCTCTACCGACGCGTTTCGAAGCTCCTGCTTCTTCCTCATGGGGCAATAGGCAGCACGTCACGAAATTAACCACAGCCCCTTGGTTGCATACTCTCTCCAGTGAGGTATGTTGGGGGCTGTAGTTCAATTCATCCCTTCGGTGTGGTCCATTCATGAGCCTTGATTAGTGCCTTCAAACTCAATTCTCAGCCCTCCAGTGGGCTCCAGGCATCAGGTGCAGCGTATCAATTTGGATTCGCCAGCGCTGTTGTCAGGCAGAAAATTCCCACCATACAGTCCCGTTATAGTAGATACTGCCGGGTGGTGCATCCTCCATGGCTGAGGCGGCCGCGTGATAATATTGGGGTCCTTAATCCTGTTACTTCCCAGGTGTTTCATCACCTGTCCCTTATGTTACCATGTTCCTCACATCATTCCCCTTCATGTTATCTTCTCGCCTTTCTCCCTCCCTAGCCCCACCGTAACCCCATTCCTTCTTCCCTCTATTCTGGCCTATCACACTTACACAGTCAGCCAATTCCCAGTTTGGTTCTAAATGTTACTGCTTATATCTTGGATTTTATATTTATTGTTCTTGACTTTTTTGTTCTAACTTATGATTGTATTATTTGATCTTGTGCTTCTCCTGTAAAGCGCTCTGATACCTTTGGGTCTAGCCAGCGCTATATAAAACTGTTTAAATAAATAAACCTGTCAAAAGTGCCTCTGAACATAAGGACGCCACTCCGCTGGTGAAGTTTACAAAACTATTTATTTCTGAAGCTGCACTTCATGTCCGGTATTTAAAGCCTCCCCAGACGCGTTTCGAAGCTCCTGCTTCTTCCTCATGGGGCAATAGGCAGCATGTGACGAAATTAACCACAGCCCCTTGGTTGCATACTCTCTACAGTGAGGTATGCTGGGGGCTGCAGTTCAATTCTTCCCTTCAGTGGGGTCCGTTCATGTGCCTTGATTAATGCCTTCAAAACAGCGCTGGTGGATCCAAATTGAGACGCTGCACCTGATGCCTGGAGCCCACTGGAGGGCTGAGAATTGAGTTTGAAGGCATTAATCAATCCCTCTTACCTCTCCTGTTCCTCCGACGCTCCTCTGGACTGCCCATCTGGAACACTAGACCATCTTAGCCTGAACCACGCACATGCATGGTTCAGACTAAGTCGTTGTTCGTGCAAGTCGTAGTTAAGGTATTGCCATCTAGACGAATGCAGACGGCCCCACCGACTCAGAGAAAGTCGACGTTGAGGCCACACATGGTCTGTGACTGCCGGCCACCCCCCGCCATAACATGCAGAACACCGTTACATATTCAAACTTCTAACAAAGAATTTTCTTTGGAAGACGGGGAGCCTCGAGCCCGAGACTCCCCGGCCGTATTTATTAAAATATGAAACAAAATTAAAGATGTTGGCGACAACAAAGGTGCCGTCGATCCTCTCGGCATCAAAGAGAACGATGTCAAAGCAGTCATTGAAGTCCCCAGGGTCGACGTTGATTTGTGGACCAGCTGGAAATGTCTCGAAATGTTCTCCAACCTTATCCAGTTCTTCTTTGGCAAGGATTTCACCTGTGTATGACCTCGTCACATTTAATGATGTTTTAATAGGAAAGGCAGCAAAACTTAGTATCAATATTCTGCATCAGCGATATTTGAAACTCCATCACAGAGCAGCATCTAGACCCCTATTACCTCTCGTCTCAGGCTTGTTGGAACAAGTATTTTCTCACTCCAGTGTGTGTGGGTTCTGCACTGCCCCGTATTCTGAAAAAATAAAAGGCATCTGATCAAGACCCTCTTTTCCTCAGGTATGATCCGACACTTGACTCTGTCATCGTTGCTGCTGCAAGAAAGAAGCATCCAGGGTCATCCTCTTCCATAGTACTCCCGGATAAAGGCAGCAAACAAATGGACTCACTGGATAAAAAGATGAGTAACACCTCTGCATCTTTTTTTAAAGTGGCCAGCACCTCCGCCTTATCGGGGAGGTACAACAGATCTCTATGGGATTCACTATCCAGATTCACTGAGAAGTTGCCTAAAGAGGACAAGCAAGATTTCCAGGAGATCCTTCAAGAGGGTGGCCAATCAAGTCATTAGTGTAGCCGCTGATGCCTCAGATCTCAAGGCTCATAGATACTATCATAGCATCTGCGCACAGCAATCTTTCTGGTTACGTCTTACAGGTCTCAAACCTGAAGCCCAACACTGCATATTAAATTTGCCATTCACCGGCACCTCATTTATCAGCGCGCATGCAGATGATAAGATGGCAAAAATAAAGACAGACCTGGACACCCTCAGAGCTGTGGGCCTTGCAAAATGCAAAGAGTTTCGCCCCTACAACTGTCATTCCTATCAGCAGAGTGTTCAAACCCCTTACTGGTCAGATCATCAGCAACAATACCATTCTCACAGACCTGCGCGAGGAAGAGGGACTCCTTATCCATCAGCCTCTGCATCAAAAACACCAGAGAAGCAATGAGCATTTGCTTTCCCTTTCTCCGTGTCCCACTCCGGTGGGCGGGGGAAGTATTGTTACGCACCTGGACAAGTGCCGAAAGATTACAAACGACAAGTGTGTCTTGAATATTCTGCATAATAGTTACTCCATCAGGTACAAGACCACCCACTGCGTAAAATGTCCATATATCAACAGGTCTTGCTACAATAAGAAGTCAACACACTGTTCCAGAAAGACTCCATCGAAGAAGTCCCAGCCTGCCAACAAAGGCTAGGAATGTATTCACGCTACTTTCTGGTTCAGAAAATAAGTCAGAATCGGGAGTACAGATTAATTCTAGACTTACGACTTTTGAACAAGTTTATCCGCAATGAAAAGTTCAGAATGCTTGCTCTCCACCAGATCTACCCACAGCTCCACCAAGGGGACTGGATGTGTGCAATCGATCTTCAGGATGTTTACTTCCACAATCCCATCAAGAAACACAGGAAGTTCCTCCGCCTCAAAGTAGCATCCACGCACTACCAATACAAGGTCTGGCCCTTCAGGCTCAAGTCATCGCCTCGTATGTTCTACAAGTGCATAGCGGTGATAGCGGCATACCAGTGGAGGAGAAAAATCTTCATCTATTCATACTTAGACGACTGGGTAATCAAAGGTTCCTCCACTAACTCTGGATCATCTATATACCTGCATCCAAGCTCTGCAACAGTTAGGACTACAAATCAATTTCAAGAAATCCACACTAAATCCTACTCAAACCATACATTACCTGGGAGCAATCCTGGATACAAAATATTCAAGAGTGTATCCTTCGTAGGAGAGGTTATCCTCAATCAACAAGAAATGCCTCACTCTCCTCCAGACTCCTTTTCCATCGGCCAGGCAAGCAGCCTCTCTCCTAGGCACAATGGCTTCTTGCGTCTACATCGTTCCCAATGTCAGGCTACACATGCAACGGCTCCAGTAAACACTCTCAAATCTTGGGCCTCTGGGAAGACAGAGGGCCCGATTCACAGAACTAACTTAAGACAAAATCCTAAACTTACTACCATTTTGGTATTCACAGAAGGCACTTACTCATTTTGGTATTCACAGAAGACACTTACTCATTTCGGTATTCACAGAAGTTAGGAGTCCTAACTTTAGGACTCTTAAATGCCTTCTGTGAATACCGAAAGTCTTAAAGTTAGGATTTTTCTCAATTTAGTAGTACTAAAGTTAGGACTCCTAACTTTAGGACTCCTAAATGCCTTCTGTGAATGCCGAAAGTCTTAAAATTAGGATTTTTCTCAATTTAATAGTAGTAAAGTTAGGACTCCTAACGTTTGGACTCCTAAATGCCTTCTGTGAATACCGAAAGTCTTAAAATTAGGGTATTTCTCAGTTTAGTAGTAGTAAAGTTAGGACTCCTTACTTTAGAACTCCTAAATGCCTGCTGTGAATACCGAAAGTCTTAAAATTAGGATTGTTCTCAATTTAGTAGTAGTAAAGTTAGGACTCCTAACTTTCGGACTCCTAAATGCCCTCTGTGAATACCGAAAGTCCTAAAATTAGGATTTTTCTCAACTTTACTACTACTAAACTGAGAAAATTCCTAATTTTAAGACTTTCGGTATTCACAGAAGGCATTTAGGAGTCCTAAAGTTAGGAGTCCTAACTTTGCTACTACTAAATTGAGAAAAATCCTAATGTTAAGTTTTTGGTATTCACAGAAGGCATTTAGGAGTCCTAAAGTTAGGAGTCCTAACTTTGCTACTACTAAATTGAGAAAAATCCTAATTTTAAGACTTTTAGGGCCCGATGTAGGCCACCAAATACCGGTCGGTAACGGCCGAATTCGGCCGTTACCGACCGGTATTTGGTGATTGAGATGTAGGGGGGCCAATATTTTGCACAATCGGTAAATTTACCGAATCGGTAAATTTACCGATTCTGTAAAATACCGAATCGGTAATTTTACCGAGTCGGTAAATTCCAGATGTAGGTAGCACTGTTTACAGTGCTACAGGCCTTCAGAATTCGGTATTTTACCACCCAATCCTTTTGGGTGGTAGAATACCGAATACAGGTGTACATGCACATCTGTGCATGTACACCTGTGCCATGTGGCACACGTGCCTGTACTTGGGGTGCTAGAGGGTGTCAAAGTGACACCCCCTGCACCCTTGCAGGATTCAGTATTTACCGAATCGGTAAATACTGATTCGGTATTTCCCATTGATTCCTATGGGCTACAATGGGAAATAGCGAATCGGTATTTACCGATTCGGTAAATACCGACTCGTACAGATTCGGTAATTTTTTACCTACATCTGCCTGCTTCAGATTTACCGACGCTTAAATACCGAATCGGTATGATTCGGTATTTAAGAGTCGGTAAATCTGAATTACCTACATCGGGCCCTTAGTATTCACAGAAGGCATTTAGGAGTCCTAAAGTTAGCAGTCTTAACTTTACTACTCCTAAACTGAGAAAAATTCTAACTGTAGGACTTTCGGTATTCACAGATGGCATTTAGGAGTCCTAAAGTTAGGACCCCTAACTTCTGTGAATACCGAAATGAGTAAGTGTCTTCTGTGAATACCAAAATGAGTAAGTGCCTTCTGTGAATACGAAAATGGTAGTACGTTTAGGATTTTGTCTTAAGTTATTTCTGTGAATCGGGCCCAGAGTGATCCTCTCACAGATGGCCAAGGAATCGCTTCAATGGTGGATGCAGTGTCGTCATCTCAATATAAGAGTCCCTTTTCAACAGGAACTTCCCACACAGATGCTTACTACAGACGCTTCCCTCCAGGGTTGAGGAGCCCATATGGGTTTTCTTCAAGTTCAAGTCTGTGGTCGGACAAAGAGAAACTATACAATATCAACATGTAGGAACTGAGAGCAGTCCATCTCGGACTCAAGTATTTTTACCCGTCCATACAGACACACTCCCTCCTAGTACAGAAAGACAATATGACAACAGTGCACTATCTGAACAAGCAGAGAGGAACTCGATCACGTCCCAGGTCTCTCGAGGCTCAAGCCATTATATAGAAGAGGCTACTTGACCATCTCAGCTATCCACCTACCAGACACACTAAATGTTCAGGCAGACTTTCTCATTCGCAACTTCAACAAAGCTCTTGACTGGATACTAAATGAAGAAGTTGCGCAAGGCATTTTCCAACAATGGGGAATGCCGCAAATCGACCTGTTTGCAGACAAAACAAACTGAAAATGCCACAACTTCGCATCTAGGTTCTCCCAACTAGGATTGAAGGGGAATGCTCTTTTGATCAACTGGCCAGAGACATTTTTATATGCATTTCCTCCCATTACCCTGATCCCGATGGTCATCAACAAATTTTACAGAGCCAGGACCAGGATAATCCAGATTGCTTTGGAGTGGCCTCGCCAGTGGTGGTACACAGATTCCTTCACCTGTCCGAAAGACCACGCAGGAAGTTGCCAAGCAGACCCGATCTCCAAACTAGGAAGGAAGATCTTCCACCTCAACCTTCCCTCTCTGAGCTTGACAGCATGACTTCTGAATTCCTGCAATATGGACACTTAGGGCTTTCACAAGACTGTAGGGACATCTTGAAAGAGTCTAGAAGGCCTTCTACCAGGAAATCATATGCTTTCAAATGGAGGCGCTTCTATTTATGGTTTTCACATAATGGTCATCATCCTATCCTAGGTCAAGAATATGTGATCTTACCTTATCTATTGCACCTAGGAATGTCTGGCCTGCATTTTACATGCATAAAGGTACACCTTGCGGCTATTACTGTCTACAGAAAGCCTCCCGCACAGGCTTCCTTTTTTAAAAAGCCTGTAGTCAAAGACTTCCTAGAAGGTTGGAACAAGGTTTACCCACCTGCAAGAACACCTTCTCCCTCAAGGGAGCTCATTGTGGTTCTCTCAAAATGAAGGTGCCCCCTTTTTGAACCCATACATAAAGCGTCTTTACAACTCCTTACCTGGAAGACCACTTTCCTAGTCGCTATCACTTCGGCACACAGAGTCAGCGAAATCCAGGCTCTTTGCGCAAAAGAACTTTAACTGTTTTTTCATGCAAACAGGGTAGTTATGAGAACACTTCCTAATTTTTTGCCTAATGTCATTTCTGATTTCCATATCCATCAGACCATACTCCCCCAACATTTTTTAGCATCCCTTCCACACCACCATACAGGGCTTTACACTCATTAGACCTCAAGAGAGTTCTTAGGTTTTACCTCGACAAAACTAAGGAGATCAGACAATGTGGCTACTTGTTTATTAAAAATATGGCCCAATGCGCACTAGTTTAGCTGCTTCCAAGCAATCTATCTCTAGGTAGATAGTCTCTTCTATATCTCTCACTTACCAGTTAGCCAATAAGCACTTTACTTGTAGACTTAGAGCTCATTCTACAAGGGGCACACCTTAGCTCGCCATTAGTGTCTGGACTCAAACACTCAGGCAGATGTCCAAGTAGGGCAGGCTTCATTAAGAAACTTTTTTCGTTAACTGTCTTATTTGCTGCTAGTAACTGTCTTGTATTCTTCCGCAGGGGTATAGGATGTGCTAGCTATTCTATTCAGTGCTTATGACTATTGATGAGTATCCCCGGGAAGAGAAGGGTAGGTTATCTGTAATCCAGCGGCGGCTGGCATAAATCGTAGTGGCAGGGTGGGGAGATGTGTGGATGAGAAAGAAAAAAAAAGAATATACTTACCTAATTGCGTCTCTCCTCCGTTGTCTCTCTAAGGGGCAGATTTACAAGCCCCTTGCGCCACTTTTGTGTCACTTTTCCCATGTTCAAAATGACGCAAAAGTGGTGCATGGGGCTTGTAAATCTACCCCTAAGTATCTTCCAGCCGAGGGGCGTGGCCACGGAGGCGACCAAGATTGCCGCCTTTGCCTGAAGCTCCGCCAGCCGGGCTAAACTAACTTGCTTTCCCCTAATGTAGGAGCATTCCTGCTCCAGCAGACACCTTCCATCTGCTGCCAGGGACCGAGGGGAACAACCTGATGCCGGATCCGGGCGGCAACGACGAATGGGGCAGGCGTGAGGCAGACCGGCACAAAGAGCGGACGTGGCCCGGCTGCCTTTCCCGGCAACGACATCGCGGTCTGTGGCGGTGGTGAGTGTGGCCCCGGTGCGTGCTTAGCGCTGCCCTGCGCTCTTTCCCCGCTCCTCCTGCGGGCTTTCCTCCCCCTGTCCCTCCCGCTGCAGCTGCCGGCTTTGCTCCGTCGGGTTCGGGGCACTTTCGGTGCCTGGCCTGTGGGTTGCGGCGGGGGGCGAGACGGGCTAGCGGGGAGGCCCCAGTGCTCCTGACTGAGGCGGTGGCGGCGCTGGGCCTCATCGGTCGTGCTGGCTTCCGACCCCCCCTGGCCGCCTAACTGCCACGAATGAGACGGCCTGCTTTGGGGTAGACACGCGTGAGCAGGTATGCAGCCATATGATTCCTCAGCTCCAATGTAGCATTATTGGATCCGCTGACAGCTCCTGAGGCCTTGGATTTCCCCTGATAGCTGCCGATCACTAGGGGTTTTCTCTGCTTGTACTGGAAGATCCCACTGGCGCCTCTGCGTGTCTTGGCGCTCCACCGGTGCCCTCAGACCAGTACCTGCATCCACTCCTCGGTCCACTCTGTCCTGTGTGGATCATTGTTGTTCTGCTGCTTTTTGCCAACCGCATTCTCCCCTGTGCTCTGACCCAGTCCTGCCATCGGACTTGTATTGCCGCTCCACTGTTCTTCCTTGGAAGCTCTACCACTTTCTATCCGCTGACCAGCGTTGTCGCTATTGTCACACGGCGTTATCCACCACAAGTTGGTATCGCTGCCTATCACGTAGGCTGAGGCTCCCTCGCATGCTTAGACTGCGCCTCTCTGCCCTCTGATTCAACTGTAGCTGCGGTTCTGCCAGACCACTGACAAGTCTCTTTCCTCTCCCTAAAGAATGGGGAAGAAGGATCCCAAGCAACGCATGCTTCAGTTCGACAAAGCCCCTGGCCCTTCATCGGATGTCCCTACAGGCCAGGCTGATGGGACTATGGGCTCGAACGACGCGGAAGCCCCTGCCACTCTTGCGACGGCCATGCTCAACGAAATGAGGGCAGGTTTCAAAGCACTTGACAGCTGCTTTGATGACCTTGACAAGAAATTGGCTGACATGGGGTCTAAGATTCAAGCACACGATCGGAGACTAGATGTTGTCGAGGCAAGGATATCGGACATCGAAGATGGCGCATCATCCTCACTGAAGCGGCTGGATAGGGTGGAGAAGATCCTCAAAGACGCCGCTATTAAGAATGAGGATTTGGAGGTGCGCAGCCGCCGAAATAATATCCGAATCATTGGAGTTCCGGGGACAACCTCCACTGGTCGCATGGACACCTTTGTGGAACAATTGCTTACAGAACTGTTTGGTAGGGACACGTTCACACAGGGCTTCGTGGTGGAGGGCGTCCACAGATCGCTGGGGCCCGTCCGCGGCCGGCCTTCCCCCGCGTCCCATCATTGCCAGACTCATGAATTTCAGAGATAGAGATGCTGTCCTCCGTTCGGCTCGTGACAAGGGGGACGTCCAATGGCAGGGGAGCAAATTGGCCTTTTTCCCTGACTTCACCATCATGGTTCAAGAGGCAAGAAGCAAATTCAATGGAGTCAAAGCAACCCTGAAGAACTTGGGCTTTACCCGGCGAGGTTAAAAGTCGATGTGGATGGCAGATTTCGTATATTCGATACTCCCACTGAGGCGCAGGAATTTTGCCAAGAACACAAGAGGAAACATTCTGGGGCAACCGGCGTGCCCGCTCTGTCTCCCCGTCTCAGGGGGGCTCGCAGGACAGTGTTGAACTCTTCTCCAAGCCCAGGACTGGCTGAATGATTATCGCAGTTATCACTGTATTCTGCTATATTTACCTTATATTGGCATTTCTAACCTACATGCTGAGTTCATATTTCTTACTGCCCGGCCGGCGTGGCGTTGCCACGCCCTATGGTGAATACCAAAGTTTCTCTGTTGTGTATGCCTTTTTTGCGTTGTGCACATTTGGTTTCCACTATAATGGGTCAGTTTATATTGCACACGTATTTGACTAGGCAAGTTGGGGTCTCCCTCTATGGGGTCAGTAGGAGGCTGGGTGGTGGGTGGGATATTTGCGCAGATTCATTGTTTCTTTTACAGTCATTGCTCGGGTTGCTAGTTTACGGCAGAAGATTTGCATGCATTGCGGTGCGATTATGGTTACTGCTCTCCGATGGTTAAGCTAGGGCACCAGCCCGGTCCTTCCGGGCTCTCTTTGATGTCATGGAACGTTAGGGATCTAAACAATACTAAAAAGCGACTACAAGTTCTCAACTACATAGTCAGACACAACATTGATATCGTGTTCATGCAGGAGACGCATTTGTCCGATTCAGACCATGCTCCCATTGCGAAGGGTTGGGGTTCCCATTGATTTTTTTCGAACTATAGTCGGTATGCTAGGGGGGTTGCTATACTCATACATAAGCGTGTTCCCTTTTCACTACACAAGACCTTGACTGATGTTGAGGGTCGAACACTGATTGTTACGGGTTCCTTGTTGGGACACAGGATCTCCTTTGCCGGGATTTATGGTCCAAATGTGAACTCCAAACCTATTTCCATGAGCTGCAGGTGCGGCTCCTCTTATTTGATCCTGGACTGTTGATACTAGGGGGGGATATCAACTTACTGATGAATCTTTCCAGGGATAGCACTTCCACTTCCCCTGACACTAACCCCCGCTCCCGACAAGCCCTCCACGAAATATGCACTCATTTTTCTCTAATAGATTTTGAAAACAAAATGCATGCACAGCTTCCGGAATTCACGCACTATTCAGGGTTCCACAATACTTGGACCAGGATAGATTACTGGTTATTCTCCCCGGGAATTGCTGGCTGGATGGGAGGGCTGCTTACTTTGCCCCGCACACTCTCGGACCACTCTCCGATTTTCCCAGGCCGGGTGGATAGGAAAGGCAATGGCGCTTCCCTGGAAACGCGTTACTAGATCCGTTTTTAGTTAGAAAGTTAGACAGGCCATTGAAGATTATTTCGAAATCAACACTGGATCGGTGGGCACCTGGGCAGTTCTCTGGGAGGGGTTCAAGGCTTATATCAGAGGCGTTTGTGTCGCCAAACATGCAGGAGTCCTGCGGGATCTTCGCTCCACCTTGAATCGTGTTGAGGCAGACATCGCTGCCCTGGACCGAGAGTTAATGGTCACTGGATCCAGTGCAGGAGAGGCTAGACGCTTGGCCCTGCTGCTCGAATTTAGGGAGGCTGCAGAACGTGAGTTATTTTTTCTTACTAAACAACACGTTGCGCGACGATATGGAGAGGGCGAAAGACCTGGTAGATTATTGGCTCATACTCCCCGCCTCCCACAAGACTCAGCTTATATCACGGATATAATTGGCCCTAATGACACTCTACTACACTCTACCCCAGATATATGCGATTCCTTTCTTTCATATTACAAAACATTATATACTTCCAGACTCACTGGGGATCTATAGGAACAGGGGAACTATCTAGCAGAGATAGCGATGGTCTACTTAGAACGATACATGCAGGACATTTTGGCCATTCCCATTACCCAGGACAGCATATTGGAGGCCATCGATGCATTGCGAAGCTCCTCGGCTCCCGATCTTGCCGGCTTTTCCGCAGACTTTTATAAAGCCTATAAAGATGTCTTAGTTCCGAGACTGTTGGAGGTGTATTCTGAGGCATTAGAGGTGGGTATCCTTCCCCCAACAATTAGGGAAGCGGTCATTATTCTGCTCCCCAAGCCAGGCAGGGACCCTAAACTATGTAGCTCGTATAGGCCGTTGTCTTTATTAAATCTTGATTATAAGATACTGGTCAAGGTAATTGCGGTACGATTGTCCTTATTAATGGAATCCATCATTTCGCCGGCATAGTCGGGTTTCGTGCCTCATAGGTCCACATCACTCAATCTGCAAACCTTATTCACTGTATTGCATAGGATCGATCCCACCACACCCGCTGCCGCTGTCCTCCTTGACGCCGAAAAGGCATTTGATTCCCTCGAGTGGCCCTTTTTCCTGTCCATCATGCGACGTATGGGCATGCCCGAATGCTTCGTCTCCGCAGTGACTCTGCTGTACACCCAGCCGACTGCTAGATTGCGCCTGAACGGCACTCTTTCTGGCCCTTTCACTCTGTCCCGTGGCACGCGGCAGGGCTGCCCCTTAGCCCCAGTGCTTTTTATTTTGGCGATGGATCCACTGGTACGCCACTTCCAGGAAAAACACCTGCACTGTTGGCATACAATTTCGTACTGGCCCCCTCTTGACCTCGCTCTATGCGGATGATACTATTTTGTACGTTAGAATGCCCCAACTTAATCTCGAACCTTTAATTTTGGAAATCATTCGCTTCGGTAAGTTTTCCGGGCTCAATATCAACTGGCAGAAGTCGATTATTTTTCCACTAACAGCCGGCACGACTTCATGGGCCTGTGAATTCTCCCTTGAGTGGTGCCAAGACGCGGTCAAATATCTTGGAGTTTATATTCACCTTGACACCACTACCATGATTAGGCTGAATTACGGTAGGGCGATCAGCTCCCTTGAGTCCCAAATTGTGAAATGGCTGCGGCTGCCATTGTCAATGGCTGGGAGGGTCGCCATAATTAAAATGGTAGTCCTCCCTTGGTTCTTATATCTTTTTAATAATATTCCCATCCCACTTGCCAAAACCTTTTTTTCACAACTGCGTACACTCTTACTGCGCCTTGTCTGGGAGGACAAAACACCTCGGGTCAACTGGCAGACTTTGACCCTCCCATATGAGCGGGGAGGCTTTGGTGTCCCAAACTTTTATTTATACTACCTGACAGCACAATGTTGTTATGCACATGTTTGGTTTCATCCAGACGTACGCATCCCATATTTGAAGCCGGAGGCAGACCTGGTGCTCCCTCGACACCTTTCCACTATCCTACCTACGGGATTCCCTTGGGACCCCCACGACATTCAAACTGTATCGACCACATGCTGGGCATGGGACAGGCTGCGTAGACTGCTGGGCCTTGAAAGGCTGTTTTCCCCGGCATTACCTCTACCTAACCCCTCGCTGATTCCAATAACGGGTGAGATTTTGATCCAACGCACACTGGAGAAATGTAATATTCGCACGATAGGCGACCTATTCCCTGAGGGCCATGCCTTCTCGGTACTAGAGGATGCCCGATTCACCCAACGCTCCATTATGGACACCTTTGTTTTGACTTGTATGAACTCCATATTTCGAGCCACATTCCCTTCATTCCCTACGGCCCCCGAACCGACCCCACCATTGACTCTGCTTATCCAGAATCCTACTGGCGCACATTTGATCTCCAAACTATACAAACAATGTGGAGTCTCCATGCCTTTTTCTGACGCCAAGGTGCGTGCGGCCTGGGAGGTGGAGTTGGGTAGGCCAATTACTGACGACCAATCGAGCAGTGCTGTAGGGCTACCAAGGAGATCTCTTTGAACAGCAGGCGCAAACTACTTCATTTGAAGTTTCTTCGTAGAATGTATCACACACCTGCACGTTCACATAGAATTGATCACAATAGGCCCCACTACTATCAGAAGTGCAGGGCTCCCTTTGCTGATTTTACTCACCTCGACTGGACGTGTCCCAAGATACACCAATACTGGTCCCTGGTCCACACCACTCTAGGCAACATACTTTCTGTGCAGCTCTTGCCCACCCCTGAGATCGCACTACTGGGTTATGTGGCCAATTTTCCCCGGGCAGTCAAGAAGCTGGCAGCGCTGGGCTTCCTGTTGGCTAAAAAAGAGGTTGCTCTATTGTGAGGTAGCAAGAGAGCCCCAACACTGCAGGCGTGGCTCAGAAGCTTGGCTTTTTGTAACGTTAACTGTGAGGAATACTCCACTCTGATTCCTAGCTCGTCACGACCAGTGGACATTTGGGGCCCATATAGGGATTACATTGTCAAGAAACAATCCGATACACACTTACAGACAGCAAGCGGCATTGTTCCTGAAGGGGTCGGCTAGACGCGAGTTTTGGAACATATGCCTGTATGGTTGATCTGCCTTTATTAGTTGCCGCTGTCATTGTGGTGATGTTTATTATACTTCCGTTCATTTAGAAGCTATTGTCTCCTAGTGTTGTAAATCTTTCTATTGTCCGCTTTTGATCTCTGTCATTGCTTTCTGCCCATAATGCACTGTCCCTTTACATCAGTGACTGTAATGCCTTTACCGCTTGTTTTTTTCTTTTTGTTAATGCTGCCGATGCTATAATCTGTAATGTACTGATTATTTCGTTCCTATATATAAAACTGGGGAAAAAAAAGCTTTAAAAAAAAAAAAAGTATCTTCCAGCCGAAACAGAAGCAGGACGCACACGGGCTCCCCTAAGCCAATTACAACGCTGCACTGCAGCCGTGGTTCGGCGCTCAGACAGGCAGTGGGAGCCTGTGCATGTTCTACACCCAGGCTGTATTACGCAAAGTGCACCATCATGCAAACTTACAGTGTGCCCACCACTTCTCCTCCTACTCCTCTGTGAGCAGAGCATCCATGCCCCGCAAACCTTGGTCAGCAGGGAAAAATAAAATGATAATAATATAATGTTATTATCATTTTATTTTTCCTTATGTACACTGCTGAAAAGCAGTGGGGCGATGCTTCTCCGCCTGAGCAGAGGAGTGCCACTAATGTAATCCTAGTTCTCTTGCAGGGGAATACTCATTAAAGTAATAAGCAACCCTTCCTCCTCCTCGGATGAATACTTAACACAGCAGCTGTGAAATGGTTTATCCTCTGAATGTTTTTTCGTCACCGTACAAAGGTCCTGACCTAACTGTCACCTGAGGGCATGATGCGATTCAGGAGGTCTTGCAGGTCTTAAAGGTACGGTGTTAGTTTTCTCTGTTATGTTTTTTAATGCAGCCTTCTGGCTAACAGTAACTTTCATTCCCTTGCCTTTTTCCTTTCAAATAAAGGGTTATGTTTTACACTTTAAAGTGTTCATGTTCTGTATTGCAGAAATGAGTATGGTTCATTTTAAATGAAAAACTCAATGCAATTTCGGAATTTTGTATCCTCTATTTGCTTTAGGCTGCATGTATATATGTATGTATATATATATATATATATATATATATACATACATATATATATATATATATATATATATATGTATATATATCCTTTCACCAAATCTAATTAGACTTGGAAGAAGACGAGCGCAGACCTCCAAATTGTGCAGCAATTATTTTGTTTGTCTTCTGCCATTACGCGTTTCAGCCGTACAAGCGGCCTTGATCACATATATATTGTCTATATATATATGTATAGATATATATTTTAGGTTATTACGTACTTTGGTATGGTTTAAACATACATATATATTGTCTTTGATATGTGCTCCGGGGTCCCCGCACATGGGCAGGACTATTCCGTGCTCATGACTTTGATGAGTATTCCACTGGAAAATAACTAGGATTGCAGGTAAGTAACTTATCCTTACATTATGTTTTGTGAAAAGATTTCTATTGGAAACCAAGCATCTTGTGGCCATCTTGGCTTCAGCCCGCTAGTCATCGTCAAGGTTACTCACATCATTCTCCCATCGAACTTTAATAACATATTTGCGTCTTGAAGATGGATCTGTTTATCAAATTGGTGGTACAAATCCCTTCCAAATTCATTATACGATTTCTGCCCCCAGTCACCTCTGGATGCCCTGGGATGCCAAGAAAAGGTTTCAAATGTCCTATTTAAAATATAGGCTCATTAAGCCTGGGATTGTGTCTTTGAAATAAAAATACTAATGTCTGACTGACTGAGAGGTGGAACTGGCACTTGTAAATTGTATTCTATGCCCGAACCGAACTGACTCTTTCCTGCTGTCTGCTCCTGCCAGATTGTTCCCTGATTCAATGTAAAAGTATTGTCATTGTGAAAAAAAACACACGAAGAATGATTTTTAAGGAGATGACGTGTGTTCTTTAGAGAACAGTTTTCTCTCTGCCACCCAATGAGTGCCTCTGAATTGTTTCCCCTGTTTTAAAAAACATATTGGTAAATACTGATTTCATGTTATAATTACATTAAATGATGGGATATTTTTGTGGCAACCAAATAGAACTGCAACACTGTGAAATAAAGAACTATTTCTCCTTCTGAAAGTAAGAAACCTGATTCTGCTCTAGTTCCCTGTTAACACAAAATTTCAGGGCTGTATTTTACAACGAAGCATAAAAATAACATCCAAAGCTTTCAGCCTGTGAGGTAGCCTCACACATTTCTCGTTATGTGACCGCCTTGTACTTACCTCAGCGGGGGTGATCTTCTTATCGTAAGCCTCTTTTCTATTTCAGTGCCACGGACGTTGCCAGGAGGGAAGGCGAGGAGAGCAGCAGAGCGCATGAGCAGAAGGGGCTCGGCCGGATCTCTTCCAACATCGAGCTTTGCATTGTGGGGCAGGGACTCCAGAAAGATTGACAGCCTGCGTGCATCCGCCCATAGGCCTACAAAACGGAAAAATTGACGACTCTTTTTTTTACCAGATCTCATGCAATTCCGAGAAACAACTGAAGAAATTGTGAGATGTCTGATTTAGTAAAAAGAGTTTGATTTTATGTATATGTTCAAAATAATTTATATTCCTAATAGCTTCATAAAGGATGTTGATATTTATATCTCCCATATTCACCTTCATCCGCAAACACCCACTGCCTTCAGAAAGCTGAATGTGGTAGCACAACTATCTGAATTGATTAAAAATGGAAAATGTGTTCTTTGAACGATACAGTAAGCTATCGCCATTGAGTTGTGGCACGCACTGATGAGGTCTACTTTATGCTGTTTTCCAACCCTTCACCAGGAGATAAGTTAGCTCTTGCTATGCAAGAGCTTAGTCTCCTCAAGGGAGCGCCTTATTAAATAGGATGGGGAATTGTATACTGTCCAGACCGGCATTTTAAGAAATGTGCATATAGTGATAGTGCGTATGAAGTGAAATCTAATTATTCAAAATCACACCTAGGATCACAATCGAATAGAAATCTCTTCTTCCATGATGTAATTATGTGTGTGCGTATTTACTATGGAATTGCTTTGCACAACTTTAATGCAACCTGAATGTACCGTTGTAATCATGTGAGATGTGTCAGTACCAATCGATGCTAGTTGTTAGGAAACTAAATATAGAAATGAAATAAAAAATAAAAAAATCAATTATATTTATTTTGGATTGTTATATAGCACTCACTGAGCTCCGAATATCCTTGAGGCCTCTTGCAGGTAAGCTTGGAAGCCATTCTGAAGAGCCCCTTTGCAGTATCAGCTCCCATGGGTATTAGCTGATGGGAAAAGGATGCACATCAATCACTCTGTGGAATCTAAGGAAGCGTTTGAGCCAAAGTGTGGAGCCTTGAATATATGTTCGACTCACCTGCAAAACATTTTGAAAGAGGTTGAATGACTAGACAGTTCAGTGAGGCCGACCATATGCATATGGTCGTCTCTCGACTAATTGGTGCAGAATGTCTAGTTGAGTTGATTCTGCGCCCCCTGATGTCATCAGTAAGCATCCAAACTTCTCTATGTAGGTTCCCACAAACTGAATAATATCCTAACCAAAATTCCATGAGAGAAGGAAACTCAGTACAAGGACCCCCATTCTGTCCCCAGGATCCAATGCAACTCCCCCCTAAACTGTCATCTGTGCAGTATTCTTTATTTTTATTCTATATTATTTTTTTACATAGTCTCTTCTTACTACCAATTTCCATATCTTATTGTGATCTAAAGTGTTTCCCTCCATTCTTGATAGCTGTAAGTAAGAAACTCCAAGCATATTCACAGTTATTATTTATATTTATTACTTGTCTTTATCTACATTATTTCAGGAGAGTAGAGGAGTTCTGAGGACTAAACTTTATTAGGGCTAAACCTGATTTATGGTCTATGGTTGTCTTATGTTTCAACCTTAACCGATTCTTTGCTTTCACTGTGTTTCCCCAGGTTTCAAATATCTAGTGGAAAGAGGATAATCAACATACTTGTTATCAGAAGAGTCTTTGTCTTCTACCTGAAAAGACCAAGGCCTAGATTTACTAAGCCTTTGCGTCGCCATTGAATCTCGCAAGGTGATGCTGGGCAATGCAAAGGCTTTTTTTAATTTACAAAGTCACACAAGTCCTGATTTGCGTGGCTTTGTAAAGAAATGTAACACAAGACAGCCACTTGCATTGCATTACATTACATTTCAACTTGGGAGGCTTTCCATGGGTGGAGCATGGGCGTTCCCATACATCCACCCATAGATTTTGACGTATTCCTAGATTTACAAAGACTTGTAATCCTTGAAATGCATCAAAATGCTACGCCCTCCCAAGGAGAAATTTCTCCTCACTATTTCCTCTATCCACAGGCGCTGCTATATCTTTGTAAACCTGGAGCATTTCTGCTCTCTTCCTTTGATGCAATGCAATACAGCCACTCTGCTTGCTGCCCTACGCAGCAAATGTGCCTCCAAATCTCTGGGAAAATCTCAGCAGTTATTTGTGAACTTTGCTCAAAATGTGAAAAGGGTGTCAAAAACAATAATAGATGTTCGATTCAGTGCATCTCTTTGTGGTATCGAATGGCTACGTGGTGCCGTATTATGAATTAGATGGAGAGAAATTACCTCATGAAATTCCACGCTGCCCGATTCTGAATAGTTAAGTCTTTCCGCACCCTGTTTTTTCTGACTGTGATCCTAACTTGATTTTTCCAGCCAGTAAAACCAGATGAAATACCAAAAGACTTTGGCTGCAGCAGAAGTCAATTCTAATTTCCCTTTTTTTTGTGTTTCTTTTTACTGACAAGGGGAGCATACAGTGCTCTTCCCTGTCAGGTAAAAAATACATTCCTTCTTCCTTTCTCAGAGCAGTGGATACATGTATGGCAGAAAACTCCCATGGCATGTATGGCAGAAAACTCCCATGGAATAGTGAATTCTCTGTGATTTTATGTCTGAAAAAAATCAGTCTCATGCTGAAATTCCACATTCAATGGTGTTTTACTTGTAATTGCATAGTGATAGTGCAAATTTACCACATTGTAATGGTAAAATTGCATGTAAGTTTACCAGTACCACACACACCTTATGATTAGCCCCTTATGGTGTAGCATACAAGCTTATTGTCCATGCTTGAATCTAGACAACAATATTGCAGGGGCTTGATCATATTTATCATGAAAGAAATCCTTGGGATATATCCCAGAAACATGGCACTGGTACAAACAAAATCCAGGGCAAACCCATTAGCTTCCTATTGCTACTTGTGTAACATGGGATGGAGCAAACAGGTTTTGCTGCAGTCCATTTGATGGAAGGGATTTACTTAGTAATGGTTGTGCAGGGATGTTTGCCTTGCAATGCAGTTTTGCGCTCTGCCTGCGAGCTTTTGGTTAGTAAATTCGCCCTATGGTTTGCATTACATGCATTGCTTCGCATTTGTAGCCACTCAAATCGTTAGTTCAACATTGTACAAATCTTTTGTACATAAGGGCCAAGGATATTATCACTAAGTTACAAATGTAGAAAACAGACTTTGAAACCAAATGCAAGACGTACTTTTTTTCGACAAGGAGAGGATATTTATTTTAAGAACGTTTTATGTAGTCACCAAAATAGTAAAGAGTTTTCTCCAGGTTTCACCATGTTTCACGTGCTGCCCATGTTTTGGCTGAGAGCAAACACCCTTAGCTCTAGTCCAAATTACAGAAGCAGTCAAAATTATGTGAATGAAATGGCACTGTTTATATTCACCAGACACAAGTTATGCAATATCGCCCTTGAGACTTTCAGTAAAAAGCACATATGAAATTCAGTCTCTGCAGCTATTTAAAACATTTGAGGCTGTGTAACATTTGTTCATTCCGAAATGCTTTTTGTCTACTTAGAAATCAGTTCAGTGTGTCTGTGGGAGTATTCAAATGTGAACCCAAAGTATTAATGAGAGTGGTTTCTTAGCTTTTGCCAGGTTTATTTAAAATGTAACCTGTAATTGCTGTCAGAAACACGTAAATTGCACCTACAGGTCAACTGCAAGAGAATGCACTAACTTCCCTCCCAAGACTCGTCAGAAATCTGCATTTGCAAGATGTCCATTTAAGAGCACCTGGCAGTTAAAGAAGCAAGTACAGCTGTGCATGGACAATCGAGTGCCTTTTAGGAGTGAGCTTCATTCAGTTCAGCCAATGGACCATACATACATCTTTATCATAAGAACTCTTATCTAAATAATTTTCAAAAGTAATTAAAAAAAAGAAAAAATAGGGACTCATCCACAGTATGATGGGTACACAGAAAGAACTAATGGGTTGTCTAGTTAAAACATTTCCTATGTTATTCACTGTCACCAGGTTGGAAGCTTGGGCCCTGCCAAGAAAAGTGATCCGATATCACCCCATGGTATTTGCACCACATTTTCCAGGCACACTTGGAAAGAGCTTGCAAAGACCCCTTTAACATAGCATTTAGAAATAGTATGGAGGACAGACTGCTCTTCCAGATGTACAAAGATGCAAGGCTCGACTCTGGTAGAAGAGACTCCATGTGCTGCAAATAGAATATTTACTATTGAATTAACACTTGCGCTATATTATTAGTTTATTCTTTTTGAAAATGTTGATTCATAAAGTGTTTGATTTATTTATACTTTTTTATGTACCGGTGACTTTTTTCATAGCACTGCAGGTTTTCATAGCACTGTACATCAGCAGTTCCTATTCTTCAGACTTCTGCAGGCCACCATTGAATCACTCCTGGAAACCGGGGATGCCTGTGTAAGAAATATCTATGATCTGTCCCCCCAGAACAATGCACAAAAACCAGAAACAAGTATACATCAAGCAAATAAACAAATTATGAAATATTAAATTCACCAACAAAAAAATGCAACATTTAAAATGTTAATGGGAAAGGTCTGAGCTTTTGAAAATGTACTTTTATTTCTGAAAGATTCAACATTATACTAAACTCTAGCATATCACTTTTTTTTATCCTAATGCATGATCCCTTTTTGTCAGTGTCTAACAGTGCTTCAAATGAGGCCACCCCCTCACCAATACAGACTCCATTTGCTGTAGTGTTACTATGAATAAAGCTAAGATTAGATAGCTACTTACATTTTAGTCACTAGTTTCAAATTCTGCCACATTTACAAGGCATTTTAAAATGTTGAACTTTGCCTTTTTATGTACATATTCATCATTAATTCAACTGCAGTTAAAAATCACTGCTGTACAACATAGAGCAGGTGTCTCCAACCTTGTCTGCAATAAAAGCTACTTATGTTCAATGGAAATCATCCTGAGCTAATAATATTATTTGTAAGTAATATTGACCATGCCAGACAAGAATATATTACACCCCCGTGAGATATTATCACCTCAGTGACATTGGGCAGTGTTGCCAGCAGTGATGTAAAAAGGCTTTTAAAATTTGGAATGCCTCTACATGGGTAATATATGACAACCATAGCTGCAATGCTGCTGGCACCCAGATACTAATATTTGTAATATTGCATGATTTATCATCAGCTTATGAGGTTTAAAAATGTACACATTTTCACCTGAAAAAATACTCTTTTCATATCTGAGATACATAAATGAATTGAGCCAAACAAAAGTTTCTAATTGAGTACTTGGCTGCACACAGGAGAGCTGCTACAAGTAACTCCTTAGCTACCCGTCGTAGAAGCCTGACATAGAGGATAGCATGGCGAGAGGAAGCGTGTCTAATTGAAAAGGTTCAGTTGGTGCCAGTACTATTCTACACATAAATCCCATTCTAGTCCTCTGACGCATTGCTGAAGTGTGTCACAAAAGTGATGCAAATTCCAGCAATGGGTCATTACACATTGGCAAGTCCCATTTTTAATGTTCCTGTGTCAACAGGCGTCAGATTTTGACACAGTGGCGTCCTAGAACTGGTGCAGTGAAATCTGATAGATTTTACTGCACCACTTTGACGAAGCTTTTTGCGGGGGAATGCCCACCCTGCATACATTATATCAGACGCAGGTATAATGTAGCGCAGGGCTTTACAAAGTGACGCACCTGCCTAGATGCGTCACTTTGTAAATAGGGCACAACATGGAGCATTTGGTACGCCGGCTGTGCGTCACAAAAAGGGACACAACGGCGGCGCAAAAGTGTCACAAGGCCTCATAAATAAGGCCCTTGGTGGCTAGTTTAGAACTAGGCCACCAGCAGGTGCAACAAATGCTAGCAAGTGCCTATCAGTAGTGGTTAGGCAAGAAGCAGATATCAGCTGAATTAATATTTTAAAATATTAAAACGTCAGCTGGATTGATGACACTTGCTGATGTTCCTATCTACATAAGAAAATTAATATTCCATTTTTTTCTGTCCTTGGATCTTCATTGACAGTCATAATGGCTCCTGGATGGTTGTACATGGGGCACTTTACAAAGAGATTGGGCCAGATGTAGGTAGGCTTTTACCGGGTGGTAACGGCCGAATTCGGCCGTTACCACCCGGTAAAAGCAATTTGACATGTAGGTCCCTGTAATTCACAGACTCGGTAAATTTACCGGTAGGTAAATTTACCGAGTATGTAAAATACCGAGTCGGTATCATTACTGATTCCGGACAATTGGTATGTAGGTGGGACTCTTCTGAGTCCCACAAGCAGTACAACATCGGTATTTTACCATCAAATACTACTTGATGGTAAAATACCGTTTCTGGTGTGCATGCACATGTGTGCATGCACACCTATGCCATATGACAGGCAGACCTGCCCTTAGGGCAGGTCTGCCTGCCACATGGCACCCGAGCCTCTTTTGGGGGTGCCAGAGGGTGTCAAAGTGACACCCCCTGCACCCTTGTGACAGTCGGTATTTTCCGATGTGGTAAATACCGACCGGTATATGCCCAATCAATCCTATGGGCTTCAAAGCCCATAGGAATGCATGGGCATTGACTGGTCGGTATTTACCACATCGGAAATTACCGACTGTTTCCGATTCGGTAATTGCACATCTGCAATTACCTACATCTCGGTATTTTTATTTTCCGACCTCTTAAATACCGAGTCGGTATGACTCGGTATTTAAGAGGTCGGTAAATAAAAATTACCTACATCTGGCCCATCTCTTAGGCATGCATTTTTACATACATAAATATGCAGAGGGCTACAATGGTTAAGTTTTGTTTGTATTTTCTATATAAAAAGGCGAAATATATAAAAAAAAATAACTCACTTAAGGACTGTCATTTTCGAAGGAAGTCAAAGAAAACAGGACTATATACAGAACAGCTCACATGAGCGGAATAAGGAATTTGTTGCACCTTAATAAAAATGAATTGACGTGCTATATAATCACTAAGCCCCGCAAGCATCATGTACACATATTCTATGCTAACTCTAGTGTACATGGTTAGTTTTATCTTTTCTGTCCAACTTGGTGAGAAAAGATGTGTGATGAATGGTATTAAGGTCTACCATGGAATTTACAGAGGATTCCACAGTTATCTCTGGGAATGTGCAAACTGCCCCTCAGTCCCATAAGACACTGTGAAATTCTGTTGTGAGCTCCATGTTATTCACGTGTTACCATTTACTCATATTTAGTGCTTTTATGCATGTTTAAATATAACTCTAAAGTGCATTTCCGTGATGTTTATTTCCTCCACTGGAAAACTGAAACCCCTACCACTCACCCCCCACTAACTTTGGAGATGTTCCTTCCACCTTTCAATACCCTATCTGGTATTACATTTAGGGTTGATCCTGGTATAGACAACTTACTGCAAAGTTTGTGAATGCTCACAAATCAGTGAGTTTCTCACCACCGGAAAAGGCCTGAGGAGATTTACTCCTGTGTAGTGTTCTATCAATGGCGGTGTAATATTGCATGTCAACCAATTCATCAAATAGCCAATTAATTTACCTCAACGCATTGTGGAATGTGTCTTCTGCTTCATTTCAGTTCAACTGATTACACTTGATCAGTCCATTACAATACGTAGTAGAAGGAAAAGAAGGATCGGAGTATGGTGCACTGGAGATATGTAGTCATTTGTAACAAACTTGCAAAGACTTTGAAGTAATCAATGAGATAAAAATATTCGAATTCAAATAGTGAATGGTATCTTTGCTTGGAAAAAGCTACAAGGCAGCACATAATGGCAGAGTTGGTCCATCGTGAGTTGGAAACATACATCCTCTATTCAGGTGTTGACTATGTGCCTGGTATAAACAAGGGCTAAGTCTCCTGCTCTACCTACTTAGCCAAATGATTAGAACATATACGAAGAAGGTACATTTCTCACCAACACTCTGTTACAGTAAGAACACCAGAATCTCCCTAATCACAATTTGAACCATAATCAATAAGTTAACCTGTTCATAGTATTCAATGTCTCTTCCTGATCCTCTTTTGTTTCTGCCTAATTTTCTATTTTATGTTTACATCTGAAATCCAACATTGTAGAAATATTTTCTATGATTGTTCTTATTTTTTAAAGATTTGTTTTGTATGCTCATAAACGAAATACTGTCTTAAATGTGTGATTGTAATACTGCTGTTGGCTTTATAATATAATCTTGTATCTTGTTCAAAAGTGGTGCGTTTTGTTTTGAAAATAACGTAATTAACCACTATTCAGAGGTGTTAAAAAATTGTTGCACAGTTTTTCTTGCTATCCTAATATAATAGTGATGTGCATGCACTCGTTTCATCTGTGTGTTCATCAAAAATAAATGTGTTACACTAAGTACTATGCAATGTAATTACTTATATTTATTTGAATTGTTTTCTTTGTTTTGAGAGTCGTCATGCCTAATTTACTTACATTTTGAAAGCTGCACGATTATAAGGAGGAGTCTAAACTTAATTGTAACTACTCTTATCCCACCAGTCACTTCAGTGCTTTTAAGTGAGTTACCTTGTACTGGACAGTACTAGAGCAAGGCTTTAGAATTTTAAGAAGAATATCAGCTGTTACCGCACATGCATTTAGCACAGATGCCTTTACAACGCATACAATGCAATGTGTGGCCCTTTACAACATGTTGTATTACATCTTGGAACCTGGGCAAGGGAACAAAGGAAATGTCTAAACCAGATGGGGGATAGCCTAGACATTTCTACCGCTTCAAAGGATGGCACCAGGTGTAAATATTGGACCCTCAAACAAACTCTCACCCCTAAACTTGCGGAGAACACCCAGAAGGACCACCTTGTGCTTCAGATGACTACCCTGCTGCTTGAGGCCTTGTACCTCAAAGGACAGCCCTGCTGCTACCAGAAAACTTCCCTGCTGCTTGCTTGAAACTTGCCTTGTGCCCTCAGAGGTTGTTGCTGCAGCTTGAGGTCTGCCTTGCTACTTGATTCTAGGACTACCAGAGCGACTCCAAGGGCTAATTGACTGGCCTGCTGTGAGAGCTAGAGGGACATAACAAGCTCTTGAGACCTTCATACCCGCAACTGACCTCTGCCTGGAGTGAGTCCTGGCCCCCAAGCGGTGCCCAACTAGTCCTGGACCCTTGAAAGTGGTGCTAAAGGCGCTTCTCCAGCTAAAACCCGAAACGTGAGACGTAGACATTTTTCTACCAAAAAGAGGCCTGAGAACCGACAGGAGACTAGGGCACCTACTCAAGGTGCATCGCTGGTTGGACTGACTTCACGGTAACTCCCGCTACATTCTCCACAACAGCAAATCCTGTTCAGCGGCTCCTGTCTGAAGGGGTATTCTGCCTTGTGGATCCCTCATTAACTACAGCCTGCAGCTTCGTCCTGCTGAAGATGTTTGCCTTGCAAAATAGTGACAAAGTCCAAACACAGAAATCTTTACTGCAACTTCATCTAGCTGTTCCATGGGAACGCCTCCTCCTCGGACACCGATGGCTGCCTTGCCCCTCTGAACGTTACCTTCTCGGGTACTTTTCTTCAAAATTTCTTTCAGGTCAGAAGGTAAGCCAAGACCGGACCCAATTAGAAACACATGGCCCCATCAAGACAAGAGATCGATGCTTGTTTTTTAAGATGCACTTTCTTTTCTTATGCGCGATGGGAGATTTATTCCTGCTGTGTCTAAACTGAAATTAACACATTGCTTTAAAGTGGATTTTTACAGTTCTTCTCTACTTGTTTTCAAAAGGAAGGCTTTGGAGCTGTTCTCTGCGGGTGAACTCTTTCAAGCGAAGAGATAGCAGTACATTTCCCTCTTTATGGACATTTTGCAGCGCTGTAATCCATTTTCTGTTTGACGCTGACATAAAATCTGAAACATGCAGCAAATCATGCGCGTCCGGCGTCGATAGTGTGGAGAGAAGCTGCGCACTCATTAAAAAGTGTAAGAAGATAAGCAGACTGCGCGGCGTGCTTATTTTAAAGCAAGACCTTGCGCTCGCTTCTAAGAGACCAGGGGCTCTGTAGTTCATTAGCAACGAAACCCTTTCTGTTGACTTCAAAGAACATTCTTTCAAGTGTCTTCTGTTTTGTTGCTCCCTCAAATCAATAACTGGAATGATGTGATTCGCTCAGGCCGCCCCTGGCTCCGTAATGTGAGTAATTACGTGAGAAACCGCGCTTGAGTGGACATCTTGTAGCCGGGAATGTACTTGTTAGTGGCTATTGCTTGTATAAAAGGCACTCTACAAATAATTGATTTGAATATTGTTTGTTTTAGCCCTTTTCGCTTTGCTCGAGGGTGGAGACGGACTCTTTTGTGCTTACTGTCCAGAGGAAGACGAGTAACAGAGCCGGCTTGAACGATAGCATAGAAGGGCCGGGCCGCGATTGATCTGTGTATCACTTTCTGAATGGTGGCTTTTCTGTCCCTTTAAACAGGAGCCCTGGCTCACAAGGCTGGGCATTAAGAGCTTCTAAGAGACTTGAGGATGTCGAAGTCACCGCACTTATAGCATGGAGTGTAGGAGCGGAATTAAGGACTTGCCTTTACATTTACTGGTCCGATGGGGTCTTTCTTCGGAGGGGACAGCTGCCATAGTTAACGACTCAAGACAGTAGTTTCAGGGATGGGGTAAAGATGAGCAGGCGCGCAACATCTACTGGCCTAAAAGGGAGTTTCAGCTGTAGTGTAGTGAAGAAAGTGTCCTGCTTGACACATTGTTCTGTTAGCATAAGCTTATTAGAAGTTTAAACACCACTTTGCCACTTTGCAGCTTGTGCGCACAACACTATATGTAACTGTTGTCATAAGTTAAACTGCTTGATTTTCCTCGCATGAGAACGGTCTGTTTTTCACATCCTTAGACTTACATTGCGACCTTAGTCTTTACACTGCGTGCAGAAGCCTTCAAGGTCACCATAACAATGTATGCTGTTATTCAGGTTGATCGGCCCGCGCTCTAGACACAACACGGATGTATGACGTTACAATGCATACTTTTACCACGCATACCTTTACAACGCGGTTTTTACCACGCATACCTTTACAACGCATAGCGCTTAGAGGTGCTGGATAGTGGTAAGTATAATTTTCTATTCCAACTCCAGTCCCCGTGGACACTAGGGAAGGTGTTGGATAGAAAATTAAACGTATTCCCTATCCTAGAGCGCCCCCCAGCGCAATGCGTTGTAATGGTTTGCGTTGTAATGGTATTGCGTGGTAAAAAATGCGTGGTAAAGGTTGTATACCCACAACACGCACACAGTTGCAACCAACTGAAATTCTAGTGCCTTTAATATTGCACTGCATGCATGATTTGGGCACTTGGAGAAAAACCTTTTTCAGGGACAGAGAGCTTTGCTGATCCTGTGATGTAATTCACCTCTGCTGATCTTGGAGGTATGGGGTTCCCCATTCAAGCCTAAGAGATCGTCTATTATTATAAAACTTACTTCGTAGCAGGGGGGGTGGTTCACCAGGCGCTATAGGACCTTTTTCCTCTATCATTGTAACATGATGTCTCCCTTTGTGTTTTATGGGATTGTAACAATGTTGATTGTATTATTTCTAATCATATGCCTGCTTATGTTAGCCAAAATACTGCATCTTAGAGCACGTCGTTAAAATAAACATTTGAAACTTTACTGTGTCTCTGATTACTCATGTTGTGGACTGGTATGAGAATAAAAACAAAAGAGTGTTCTTGATTCTCACCATTCCTGAGAGTACCCTAAGTCGCATGATCTGGGTTGCCTAATCATTGGTAGCTTCACTGTAGGACGGTGAGCTAATGAGACACTGATGCTAGTCGGATAGGGGTTCTGGGTACTGAGGTGAGTTTTTTGGTACACCACAATTCACTGAGGTCCTGGTTTCCTGTGCATAGTTCTGTGCATGAGCAGAATCCCCGCAATATGACGCCCCTAACGTTTGACTTATATTCAAGACACTCGATTAGTGCCTATAACAGTCTATGACACCCTCACTCCTGTTTCCGGTTGACAGTAATGACCGATTAACCTACCTATATGGATAAATTATAAGTTCATTCAAGCTTGAGATTTTAAAAAGGTTCCTACTTTGAATTATTACCCGTTTGTGCTACAATTCATTTAGATAGTTTTTTCTGTACTGTGTCCTTATGGGTGACGTGGACATAGCCCTGCATAGTCGCCTACCACTCCGGAATCACTTAACTCAATATGGGGTACCCGCTGAAGGTATGGCGGTGCTCTGTGTGGTTAGTGCAGATGCAGCATACCCATTTGAGCTTTTCTACTCTTGGGTTACGTTTCCATAAGTACGCACACACGGTGGTGCCCGCGGCCTGTGCACCATATAGGACACAGGAGATTCCTCTTTCTGTGTGGCAGCATCAAGTTTAGTTTAATGGCACCCTTCCCCGCGCCGATTCAGTTAGGTCCCTTGTCTATTCCTGGGGCCAATTGGCCAGTCTTGACCGGGTTCACACCGCATCCACGTTATCAAATAGTCTCTATAGCTGAGTTACGTTTATTCTATGCTTCCATCATTGGAGTACACAGGACTTTAGGGCAATATGTTTCCCGCAACATCCAGGTGGGTGCACCTGGTGCTGCGGCGCAACCAGTTGGACCAGCCGGGATAAAGATTAGTCCCGTCATGGTTAATTGGGTTATGAGCAAGCGCCCCCAAGATAAAGACGATATGCCTTTTTGGTTTGCCGAGAAATTTGACGAACTGTAAGCTGTATTTCCTAATACGATGCCTGTTGAGAAACAAAGGATTCTAACCATTAGTTTGTAGAGGTAACTGATTGTGAGACCTGGTGTAAAGTATTTGCGGCAGTCTATGCAAAGTGCTTCGGCACACAGTCTATGACTGGCCTGCCCTCCGTGATCAAGCGTGTTCAGGATCAACACGGTTTGGAGGCGGCTGTGGAATTGGGAATGGGACTCGTCGGAGTGTTTGACATAGTTCCAGATCTCATCCTTGCTAATGTCAAGGGAGAAGCAGTAAACTTTCAGGTGTCTAATGCTTTGCGCATTGTCCCTGAAGCCGATAAACCCCGGCAGTTGCCGAACATTATTGCAGAGGCTTATAAGACCATTGGCCGCAATAGTTTGGGTGTTAAGCCTTTTGCTAAAACAGCAGCTCAACCGCAAATTCAGAGGGCTAAGTCTAATAAAGAACACCGTCCAGTTTTTCCTTAACAAAATTGGAAAAATAAAAAGCAGGAGAAGCAGCAACAGAAACAAGGGTCGCGTCCTGCATCACCAATACCGGTGTCTACTGAGCGCACATAAGATTTGCGCGACCGCGCGATTATTATTTCTCCTGATAGATTTCTGGTTCCTGATCAACGTTCTCCTCTTTCTTTACAGGAAACATTGGTCTCACAAACCGGTGGAGCAGAACGCGGCAGAGGCCGGGTGTTAGACCTGGCATCATTGGCGTGAGTCTCCCTTCCATTTTTATGGATTGCCTCCTCTGTTGTGATATGTTTTTGCTGGATTTATGCTTTGGGCACTGTGCCACTGCTAATCAGTGCCACAGTGCAAGTGCTCCCTATGTTAAATTGATATACTAATTGGTTATTCCATGATTGGGTTATTTGATTTATCTGTCAGTCCCTAGTGCAGTGCACCATGTGTGCCCAGGGCTTGTAAATCAAAGGCTGCTGGTGGGCTTGCAGCACTGGTTGTGCCACCCACAGAAGCAGCTTGTAAAGTGTGTCTCAGGCCTGCCATTGCAAGGCCTATGTGCAGTCTAGCACTGCCATGTCGACTTGGCCAAGTGCACCCACTTGCCAGTCCCTAAACCTTCCCTTTGCTTCATATTAGACACCCCTATAGTAGGCCCAAGGGCAGGGTGCATTGTAAGTATAAGGTAGGACATGCTCTGATGTGTGTAGCATGTTCTAATAGTGAATTACAGCCATTTTCGTTTTTCACTATGGAAGGCTACTTGTTCTCATAGGCCAGAATGGGCAGTTCGATTGTTACATCCTTATAATCCTAACTGACTCAGGGAACATGGTAGAAATTCGAATTTAGTATGCCTGAACTCAGGTTAATAAAATACATATTTTAGTAAAGTTTATTTTAATATTCTGTGTTTGAAAATACCACTTTTAGAAAACAGGTATTTGCTTGCCTAACCATTTGAGCCTGCCTCTGCTGGGTTGTGTATTCCTTGTCTGGGTTTGTGTGTGACAGGGCTGGGGAATTCCAGGAGACAGGCTGGGGCAGCCCGGTGGTGAATAGTGAGATCTGCATCTAGATGGGAGGGAGGAGTTGCACCTGGGACCTGCATAGGGCTGGGCCTTCCCTTTACAATGCTGGCTCCACCTCCTGTGGCTTGTCTGATGTCTATGCCCTGCACTGTGAAAGGAGAGGAGGAATCATGTCAACAGAGTGCTCCAGAGCTGGATCTTCCCTTCCTTGTGCTGGCTCTACCTCCTGTGGGGCGGCTGATGTATCTGCCCTGCACAGTGAAAGGAAGAAGAGAGTCATGTAAACAAAGTGCTCAGGAACTGGTTTGGACTAGGCAGAGGCCTCTCTGCCTTCAGAGAACAAAGGATTTTGGGGTATAAATATGGTGACCCTGATCCCAAGAAATTAGATCACTTCTGGAACAAGAAACCTTTCTGCCAAGGAGAAGACCCAAGGAAGCTGCAGGAGTTTGTACTGCCCCTCTGCCAGTATGCTGTTTGCTGGGTTGGCCTGCAGTGGTTGCTTCATTGCCAAGGGAAAGGAGAAGGAAGTTTGTAAGGACTTTCATCTACAGAATATTCTCCAAGGGCTTGAACTGTGCTTGCCTCCTGCTGAAGTCTCAAGGACAAAATACTTCACTTCCAGATCTTCCCTGAATTTCCTTGCTGGGAATTCTGACTCCAGACACTTGCGTGCCGCTGGGAGCTGGAAGTGCGATGCATCGAGAATAAGCGTGTCGCCACCGCAGCTGAAATCATCGCATCACCGGAGAAGCGAGCCTTCGCCGCATCTCCCTGGAAGCGTGTGTTCATCGAAGCTGCCTGCTGTCGCATCACCGGAGAAGCGTGACGCAATCGTGAGAGTCGCCATCGCATCGCCGAAGAAGCGTGTCGCAGGGCCTGTCGCTGCTCCAAAGTACAGAGTCGTCAGAAGGCTGCCAGGGCGTCATCGCATCGTCATCGCATCGTGCATCAAGGGCGCCATCTTCTTGCATCGCAACTGGATCATCGCATCGCATCAAGGCGCCATCTTGCGCACCGCAACGGGCCCTCAGGCTGAGAATCTACGCATCACCTCCGCACCGGTAAGGCTCACGACGAGTCCCCTACTCTGCACACACATTGAGGAAGGACGCAACCGTTCCCTCGGGTCACGGAACCGACGCATCCCCCCTTTTGCGAGCCTTTTGTTCACTTTGCGTTACGCATCCAGGTACTTTGTTGAGAACTTTGTCGCATTTACCAACAACTTGAACTTAGAGACTTTAATCATCTTTTAAGTAACCTTAAGTGTAGTATTGTGGATTTTTGTTGTTTGTGGTCTTGTGTTAAGTCTATATAAAGAATACTTATTTTTATAAAAACCTGTGTTGTGTCCATCTGTATTGTTATCACTGTATTACTGTGTATATTCACAAATGCTTAACACACTGCCTCTGAGATAAGCCTGTCTGCTCGTTCCAAGTTACCAAGGGTGTGAGCAGGGGTTATTCAGGAGTGTAATCCCCTTATCCTGACTTAGAAGTAAGGGTCCCTATTTGGACAAAGGTGAATACCATTGCCAACTAGAGACCCCCAGATCTAACATTGGTGATCAGTGGTGAGGATTTGGACTTTGCATTTGTGTTTCAGATATAGTGATTGGTGTACACTACTAGTGAGTGCAGACCAAACGCGACCACATACTTTTTTTTAGAAACCTTTTTCCTTGGACGGTTAGTTTTTTCCTGAAGACTCCATATGTTTACTACCATGAGTAAATCAGCAACTGTTGCATCTATGGATCTTGATTTTGAGGAAGAGAGGTTGGAAACCTACAATGTGAAACAGCTCAAGTATCTCTGCAGGAAATTGAAAGTTGCTACACCAGGCATTTCTAAAAATGAAGACTACCAAAAGGTGCTGAGGGCCTGGGTAGAAGCAAGAAATGTCCCTGATCTTGTGGTGGAGCCAGTTGGGGATGCAGATGGGAAGATTGATGGGCCAGAGTGTCCAGCCAGGGGAGGGGTGCCGTCCCCACCTGGCAGCAGCATCTCTTCCAAAGACCTGTCCCCCTGACAGCTGGAAGACAGGGAGAGAAATAGGGCACTGAAGCTGGAGTTGGCTTAGCTTAAGATGGAGGGTCAGAGGGAAACAGAGAATAACAGGATGTCTTTGGAAAGAGAGAGTATGAGAATAGAGCATGAGAGGATGTTGAGGGAGTTAGAGATCAAGGCCAAGGGCTTAGAAATAAATCCCTCTGGTGGCAGCACACTATCTGTGCCTTCAGAAGGCAGGGTACATATTTCCAAGGATGTCATCAAAGATTTTCACAAAGGTGAAGATATTGGGCAGTGGTTTGCAGCCTATTAGATAGCAATGTTGGCCCACTGGGTCCCTGAGAAGGATTGGGGAGCGGGGTTGTGGGGCCGCATTCTGACTGAGGGTAGGGATACTTTGTTAGACTTGCCCAGTGAGCATAGGATCTCTTATCACCACATGAAAGAAGCACTGATGACAAGGTATGGGTTAACTCCAGAACTCTATAGACAGAGGTTAAGGATTTGTAAGAAACTGGAGGGAACCACTTGGGTAGAATATGTGTCTTTTTTTGCAGAGCTATGGATGGTTGGGTGAGGGGTAGCAATGTTGATAATTTTCAAGCGCTCCATGATTTGATTGCTAGGGAGCACTTGTCTGCTAATTGTTTTCCAGAGCTATGCCAGCACCTTATTGACAGCAAGTTGACTAATCCTAGAAAGCTTGCTGAAGAGGCGGACCGCTGGGTCAGTACCAGGGTCCACAAGGGTCTTGTGGGAGACTCTGCTACGGGTGGGCAGGGTCCCCAGCAGAAGAGTGGGGGGGACAAGTGTAAACAGAGGGAGTTCCAAAAAGGTCACCAAAGTAATTCCCAAGGGAACCAAGGTAAGGGTTCCCAGCCTCCCCCTGAAAAGAAGTCAGGACCCCCGACAGGTAAACCTGTTCATAGGGGGCCTGTTACCTGCTTTCAGTGTAAGCAGGTGGGACACCGTTGGTATGATCCCCAGTGTCCTCAGAAAGGACAGTATGTGTCACCCTGTGCACCACCCCGTCAGATGCCCAGTGTAGCCCTGGGTGGGGAGGAGATGGGTGCCCAAGGTGGGTGCGGTCCCGCAAAAATGTCCCTTGTCTCATTAGGAAACTTTGAGATGGTCCTTCAAACTCAGCTGCCTGAGAACACTAAAAAATACAGGCAGTAGGTGACCATCAATGGCCATAGAGTGGAGGCTCTCAGAGACACAGGAGCAAGTGTGACAGCTGTCAAGTGTCACCTGGTCTCTGAAGAGCATGTAGTCCCTCATGCATTCTTCCCAGTTGTTGCCGCTGACAACACAGAGATCCATTGCAAGGTGGCTCAAGTTCCCTTTGAGTGGGGGCCGGGGGTCTCTGGTACTCTTCAGGTAGCTGTGAGACCATCCATGCCTGTTGATTGTCTGTTAGGCAATGATTTAGAAAGCTCCCCTTGGGTTAAGGTGGAGAGCAAGGCGCATTTAGAAATGTTGGGTCTGCTTGAGTGGGCATGTGTGACCACTCGGTCTATGGCAGCTAAGGGTGTTCAAGAGACCCTGGAGCCTGAAAGAATGGCCCAGGGGCCTACCTTAAAGAGAAGAGATAGGGGGTGCGGGAAACCAGCCCCCATTGTTCCCACGGTCCAGGAGGAGGCAGACCTTGAGGGGTATGCCCTGGAACCCACTGGTGAGCAAGTGTCTGAACTGGGGAACCTACCTGAGCTGACCCATTGGCAGCAAGAAGGGGTCCCTCCAGGGAGGAATTTTGTGAGGAGCAGAAGAAGTGCCTTTCTCTTGTGGGTTTGAAGTAACAGGCCGCAAACCAGGTACCAGGTGATCAGTCTGGATCACATTGGATCTACTGGGAGAATGGTCTCCTGTATAGCGAGCCTAAGGTTGCTGAGCCTGGGTCAGCCCGTGTGCTGGTGGTACCTCAGCGCTTCAGAGCCTTCCTACTGGGTTTGGCTCATGATGTTCCTCTAGTTGGTCATCTGGGGCAGAACAAGACCTTTGAAAGGCTTGTCTCCCACTTTTATTAGCCCCAGATGCGGAGGAGTTCAGATACTCATTGTAGGACCTGTCAAACTTGCCAGGCAAGTGGGAAGAGTGGGAGGAGGCACAAGGCCCCTCTCCAACCTTTCCTTGCAGTCAGTACCCCCTTTGAACGGGTGGGAATTGACATTGTGGGGCCACTGGACCCCAAGACAGCCATGGGCAACAGGTTTATCCTTGTCTTGGTGGACCATGCTACCCGGTACCCGGAAGCCATTCCGCTCAGGACAGTGACGGCCCCCGTGGTGAGACGTGCACTGATGGGGATCTTCTTCTGTGCGGGGTTCCCCAGAGAGGTTGTGTCTGACCGAGGTACAAACTTCATTTCCAATTATATGAAGTCTCTGTGGAAGGAGTGTGGTGTTACCTACAAATTCATCACCCCTTACCACCCACGAGGAAATGGGCTGGTTGAAAGATTCAACCGGACCCTTAAAGGCATGATCATGGGTCTTGAGGACCAATGAGGCGTAAGTGGGACGTCCTCTTGCCATGCCTTCTGTTTGCCTACCGTGAGGTGCCACAAAAGTCTCTAGGGTTCAGCCCCTTTGAACTTTTGTATGGTCACCCGGTAAGATTACCTTTGAGTTTGGTCAAAGAAGGCTGAGAGCAATCTCCCAGGAAACCTCCCCAGGATGTATATAGCTACATGCTGGCCTTCAGGAACCAGACTTGGCGTTTCATAGATCTCGCGCAGGCGAATCTGGAAGCCAGCCAGGAGGAAATGAAGTGGTGGTATGATCAGAATGCCACTCTGATTGAGCTTCAACCTGGACAGAATGTTTGGTCATGGCCCCTGTGGAGCCTTGTGCGCTCCAGGACAGGTGGACCGGTCCATATGAGGTGGTGGAGCGCAAGAGTGATGTCACCTGTCTGGGGGAACTTGTGGACTCCCAGTAACCTCTTGCGGGTCCTGCATGTGAACCGCCTGAAGCCCCACTTAGAAAGGTCCAAAGTGGGCATGCTCCTAGCGACAGATGATGGAATGGAGGAGGAGACCGAGCCTCTTCCTGACCTCCTGTCTGCAACAGAGCAAGATGGGTCAGTGGATGGTGTCAGCCTCTCTGCCACACTGACCCCTGATCAGCAGCAAGATTGTCGCCAACTGTTGGGGCAATTCTCTGATCTATTTTCCTTGGTTCCTGGTGTCACACAGTGGTGCGTCCATGATGTGGACACTGGTGACAGTCCTCCTGTAAAGCACAAAGCTTACAGAGTGACTGACAAGGTTAGGGCTTACATTAAGGAGGAAATCTCCAAGATGTTTGCTTTAGGGGTCATTGAATCCTCCAACAGTCCTTGGGCCAGCCCAGTGGTCTTGGTCCCAAAGGTTGCCTCGCCGGGTGCCACACCTGAACTCCGGTTCGTGTGGACTACAGGGGGCTCAATTCAGTCACCAGGACTGACACACCTCTCATCCCCAGAGCTGATGAGCTCATAGAACGGTTAGGGGCTGCATGGTACCTCAGCACGTTTGATTTGACGTCTGGGTACTGGCAGATCGCCTGGACTAATGGGGCTAAGGAGAGGTCAGCATTCTCCACACCAGATGGTCACTACCAATTCCGGGTTATGCCCTTTGGGATGAAGAATGCACCTGCCACCTTTCAGAGGTTGGTCAACCAGGTGTTGGCTGGACTGGAGGATTTCAGTGCCGCCTACCTGGATGACATTGCAGTGTTCAGCGCCAGTTGGGAGGATCACCTGCACCACCTCTGGGAAGTGTTGATGGCACTGCGCAAGGCAGGCCTCACAATCAAGGCAAGTAAGTGTCAGATCAGGCAGGGCTCCGATGTGTACTTGGGTCACCAGGTAGGAAGCGGCCAGGTGGCGCCCCTACAACCCAAGATTGATACCATCCTGGCATTGGAACCTCCAAAGACTCAGACACAGGTGAGAGCCTTTTTAGGACTCACAGGGTACTACAGAAGGTTTGTCAAGGGGTATGACAACATTGTTGCACCCTTGACTGAGCTGACTTCCAGGAAGCAACCCAAGAAAGTGAACTGGACTGACACCTGTCAGAAGGCTTTTGACGCCCTGAAGACTGCCATGTGCACAGCACCTGTGCCTCATGCGCCCAATGTCTCAAATAAATGATTTTTACAGACAGACGCTGGCGAGAAGAGGGCCTAGACCAACCTATAGCCTTCATCAGTAGGAGGTTACTTCCACGGGAACAGAGGTGGAGCGCAATTGAGCGTGAGGCATTTGCTGTGGTCTGGGCGCTGAAGAAGTTGAGACCATACTTGTTTGGGACTCACTTCCTGGTTCAGACCGACCACAGCCCCTCAGATGGCTGATGCAGATGAGGGGTGAGAACCCAAAGTTATTGAGGTGGTCCATTTCCCTACTGGGTATGGACTTTACGGTAGAACACCGCCCATGTACAGAACACACCAACGCTGATGGTCTGTCCAGATTTTTCCGCCTTAGTGAAGAGAATTCCCAAGGGGAAGGGTAGTTCTCCCCACATTTCAGCTGGAGGGGACACGTGTTAGACCTGGCATCATTGGCGTGAGTCTCCCTTCCATTTTGACGGATTGCCTCCTCTGTTGTGATATGTTTTTGCTGGATTTATGCTTTGGGCACTGTGCCACTGCTAATCAGTGCCACAGTGCAAGTTCTCCCTATGTTAATTTGATATGCTAATTGGTTGTTCCATGATTGGGTTATTTGATTTATCTGTCAGCCCTTATTACAGTGCACCATGTGTGCCCAGGACTTGTAAATCAAATGCTGCTGGTGGGCTTTTAGCACTGGTTGTGCCACCCACAGAAGCAGCTTGTAAAGTGTGTCTCAGGCCTGCCATTGCAAGACCTATGTGCAGTTTAGCACTGCCATGTTGACTTGGCCAAGTGCACCCACTTGCCAGTCCCTAAACCTTCCCTTTGCTTCATATTAGACACCCCTATAGTAGGCCCAAGGGCAGGGTGCATTGTAAGTATAAGGCAAGACATGCTCTGATGTGTGTTCTAATAGTGAATTACAGCCATTTTCGTTTTTCACTATGGAAGGCTACCTGTTCTCTAGGCCAGAATGGGCAGTTAGATTATTACATTCTTATAATCCTAACTGACTCAGGGAACTTTGTAGAAATTCGGGAAACAACCTTTACAAGGCAACTTTTACAACGCACTACCATTACAACTAAACTTTTACAGCGCAACATCCATTACATCGCATGCCATTATGGCTCAACCATTACAACGCATGCCATTACAACGCATACCATTACCATCCAACACTTAACCTACTGTTGCACCCCCTGGAGTTAGAATAGTAATTTTTACCCCTACACTATCCAACACTTACCCTACTGTTGCACCCCTTGGAGTTAGAATAGTCATTTTTACCCCTACACTATCCAATACTTACCATACATGCAATGTAATGTTATGTGTTGTAATGGTATGTGTTGTAAAGGTAGAATGCGTTGTAATGGAATGCGTTGTAAAGGTAGTTTTTAAAAATTTGTTGTAATGGTATGCGTTGTAATGCAATGCGTTGTAATTGATGTTGCGTTGTAAAAAATGTGTTGTAAAGGTATGCGTTGTAAAAGTATGCGTTGTAACGTCATACAACCTGGAAATTCGAATTTAGTATGCCTGAACTCAGAATATTAAAATACATCTTTTAGTAAAGTTTATTTTAATATTCTGTGTTTGCAAATACCACTTTTAGAAAGCAGGTATTTGCTTGCCTAACCATTTGAGCCTGCCTCTGCTGGGTTGTGTACTCTTTGTCTGGGTTTGTGTGTGACAGGGCTGGGGAATTCCAGGAGACAGGCTGGGGCAGCCCGGTGGTGAATAGAGAGATCTGCATCTAGATGGGAGGGAGGAGTTGCACTTGGGACCTGAATAGGGCTGGGCCTTCCCTCTACAATGCTGGCTCCACCTCCTATGGCTTGTCTGATGTCTCTGCCCTGCACTGTGAAAGGAGAGGAGGAATCATGTCAACAGAGTGCTCCAGAGCTGGATCTTTCCTCCCCTGTGCTGGCTCCACCACCTGTGGGGCGGCCGATGTCTCTGCCCTGCACAGTGAAAGGAAGAAGAGAGCCATGTAAACAAAGTGCTCAGGAACTGGTTTGGACTAGGCAGAGGCCTCTCTGCCTTGAGAGAACAAAGGATTTTGGGGTATAAATATGGGGACCCTGATCCCAAGAAATTAGATCACTCTGGAACAAGAAACCTTTCTGCCAAGGAGAAGAACCAAGGAAGCTGCAGGAGTTTGGACTTCCCCTCTGCCAGTGTGCTGTTTGCTGGGTTGGCCTGCAGTGGTTGCTTCATTGCCAAGGGATAGGAGAAGGAAGTTTGTAAGGACTTTCATCTACAGAATATTCTCCAAGGGCTTGAACTGTGCTTGCCTCCTGCTGAAGTCTCAGGGACAAAATACTTCACCTCCAGCTCCCCCCTGAATTTCCTTGCTGGGAATTCTGACTCCAGACACTTGCGTGCCGCTGGGAGCTGGAAGCGCGACGCATCGAGAAGCGTGTCGCCGCCGCAGCTGAAATCATTGCATCACCGGAGAAGCGAGCCTTCACCGCATCTCCCTGGAAGCGTGTGTTCATCGAAGCTGCCTGCTGTCGCATCAACGGCGAAGCGTGACGCCATCGTGAGAGTCGCAATCGCATCGCTGGAGAAGCGTGTCGCGGCTTCAAAGTACAGAGTCATCGCAAGGCTGCCAGGGCGTCATCGTCATTGCATCGCCGCATCAAGGGCGCCATCTTCTCGTATCGCAACCGGATCATCGCATTGCATCAAGGCGCCATCTTGCGCACCACAACGGACCCGCATGCCGAGAATCTATGCATCACCTCCACACCGGTAAGGCTCACGACGAGTCCCCTACTCTGCGCAAGCATTGAGGAAGGACGGTACCATTCCCCCGGGTCACGGAACCGACGCATCTCCCCTTTTGCGAGCCTTTTATTCACTTTGCGTTACGCATCCAGGTACTTTGTTGAGAACTTTGTAGCATTTACCAACAACTTGAACTAAGAGACTTTAATCATCTTTTAAGTAACCTTAAGTGTAGTATTGTGGATTTTTGTTGTTTGTGGTCTTGTGTTAAGTCTATATAAAGAATACTTATTTTTATAAAACCTGTGTTGTGTCCATCTGTAGTGTTATCACTGTATTACTGTGTATATTCACAAATGCTTAACACACTGCCTCTGTGATAAGCCTGTCTGCTCGTGCCAAGCTACCAAGGGGGTGAGCAGGGGTTATTAAGGAGTGTAATCCCCTTATCCTGACTTAGAAGTAAGGGTCCCTATTTGGACAAAGGCGAATACCATTTCCAACTAGAGACCCCCAGATCTAATACCGGGGTACCACAGAAGGACGTGAGAAGCCCCGCCAGACAGAAGGTAAAGGCAAGCAGGACGACTTTCCACGTCAAAGCACCCAGTTTCAGAAAAAGAAGGTTGCTGCGTTAACCGCAAGGTATGCCACAGATAGTGAGAACACAGCTTCGGAACCTAAAATGGGCGCTGACGCTGCTGGACAGCGCAGAGGAGGTTACAGTAGTGCGGCAAGCACTGCATCTGTATCTGAAGGTGACAGCAATTAACACGTTCATCACCGTAGAGAAAGCTGACACTAGAGTGGCTCCCCCTGACAGACTATATGAAATAGTCCTTTTAATTGAAGGTGATATACAACGTAAAATAAAAGGGATTTTTGGGTAAAATCTGACCTCTACATATGACATTTTGTTAGCGGAGGCAGACTGCCCCCCACCTTTCCCTTTGGCCGCTCCTAGAGGACAGGAGGTAATCCTCCCTACTTTCGCACACACAGTGCTGAAGTCGTGCACACGCAGACATTAGGGGACTGTACCGCCCAGTTGGCAGAGCTACGTACTCTGGTGCTTGCACTGGAGTTTGCTGATCCTCATGAGACTACTATAATTGTAAGTGACTCTTACTACTGTGTTCAGTCCTTCAATGACAATTTATTCTTTTGGACTCAGTATGACTATTGTGATGCCAAAGGTAGCACAATCAAACACAAAATACTATGGGTTCAAGTTGCAGAACTTAAAGAACGTCTGCCTCTCGTGTTGGTAATTCATACTCTTGGAGTACACGCTGTAGGTAACAGTCTTGCTGATGAAGCAGCAAAGACAGCAGTGGCAACTTATGTAGTAGCAGCAGTTACACTTTCCAAAAGTAAGATTGATTATGACATCTTGGCAGCCATTGCTGCAACACAGAAGGGAGGTAATTACCCTAGAGGTTTCCCTTCTAAATACTCTTATCATTTAAGTCCTGATATAGTTCTCGATGTGAGAATTAACGACGTTGGTGACAGATTCATTCCCAACGCGGACCGCAGGCTTTCCTTGATCACAGCCGCTCACGAGGGCATGGCCTTAGTACATGCCGGCGTTTCAACGACTGTATCTATTTTACAGCAACGCTACTGGTGGGGCGGATTGTACAAACTAATGTGTGATTATGTCTTTACTTGTGACATTTGCCGGAAGATTAAACCTTCAACTGATGTGCGTCCACCACAAACACAGCTGTATATATCTAATAAACCACTTCGGTGTGTTTATTTAGATCACTGCGGTCCTTTTTACTGCGTATAAGTTCGTATTAGTTGCAGTGGATTCGTGCACACGCTTTATATGGCTCTGGCCCCAACGCAGTGCTGATGCTTGAACTGTCATCAGGGATTTGCATGTCTTTGTGGGAATTTTTGCATTTGGCACCCTCCATTCTGACCAGGGTCCAGCGTTCACCTCTAAGGCGTACAAGGAAGCCATGAGGTCTTTGGGGGTGCAGGTCAAATTTTCGTCTCCATACAGGCCCGAGTGCAATTCAGTTGTTGAGCGGATGAACCGTGATTTAAAGCAATCCTTGGCAGCCAGGGTTTTAGGTACTGGCAGAAACTGGCTGTCCCATCTGTATAACGTTCAACGTGCACTTAATAATCTCCCTAGAATGTCTCTGGGTGGGCGAACCCCAATACGAAATACTCTTTGGCATAAAAATGTTTGTCCCGGACCTTGAGGGTCTAGACATGGCAGTGTCAGCCGCACCCTTTGAAGTAGATGATCATTCTGCTGTATTACAGAGTCTACAAGTGACTCGTGATAGTCTTGCAAAGGAACACTTGCCCTCCACAACTGATGCTACGCTTCAGATTCTGGTAGTTGGCTGGCTACCCAGAGTCGGTGACCTGGTCCGTTAGAAGGTGGAGAACAAGAAGGAGTTCGGCCCCTCATATCGTGCACCAGTTCCTGTGCTTGGAGTGCAGGGTACAAGAACAGTCATTTTACTTCCACTTCCTGGTCGCAAGGATAACAGGTACATCTGAATGAATGAATGAAGTTCTATTTCTATAGCTCATGGCTACCCTCAGGCCTCCCAGTGCTGATATACAGAATGGCAGAGAAGGTCAGGCCGCCAATGCTATGTGCGCGTTCTGAACAGATGGGTTTTTAGAAGCTTTCTGAAGGCCATAAGATTGTTGTTCTCTCGAAGGGCTAGGGGGAGAGAATTCCACATCCTTGCGGCATTATACGAGAAGGAGCGTCCGCCCCCATCTCACTTTACTTATCTTCTTGGTGGTTGCCAGGCACAGAGAGCTTGAGCGCAGGGTTCTGTGGGGAAGATAAGGGGTGACTAGGGGGTGCATGATCACCGAGCCGGTCTTCCAGATGGCTTTGTGGGACACACACATTGCCTTAAATTGTATCCTGGCTGAGATCGGGAGCCAGTGGAGTTTGATTAAGGCAGGTTTTGCAGACTGCCAGCGAGGGGTCTGAAAGAGCAGCCGGGCTGCGCAGTTTTGTGTTAATTGTAGTTTATTAATCGTGGCCTGAGGGGCTCCGAGATATAGGACATTCCCATAGTCCAGGCGAGAGAGTTTAAGGGCCTGAACCATAATCCTTCTTGCCTGGAATGGGAGGAGGGGGATGATTTTACGCAGCATTCTCATCAGTCCATAGCAAGAGGCTGAGAGCTTGGTTGCTTGATGAGTGAAATCAAGGGAGCTGTCGAGCCACATGCCGAGGCTTTTTATCTGAGTCTTAGAGGGTGGAGCAGGGCCCAGACAAGCCGGCCATAAGGAGGGGCGGGAGCAGAGGGCGTTGAATTTCCCAACATCATGATTTCGGTCTTGTCCTCGTTGAGTCTGAGGCATGAGAGTTCCATCCACTCGGCCACCGCCTGTAGGCAAGAGCCCAGGGCGCTAGACAACCCCTCAGCGCGATTTAAAATACCACTAGCTGAGTGTCGTCTGTGTAGGTGATGATTTTAATGCCGAATGGATGGACAATCCCCGCCAAAGGACTCATGTAGACATTAAAAAGCGTGGGGCTCAGGGCAGAGCCATGTGGAACCCCACAGCTAAGAGGTAACCTGGAGGATACCACATCTCCCTCAAAGACCTGAAAATAACGGTCTCTGAAGAAAGATAGGAGCCAGGTCAGTGCCTCGCCCGATACTTCCATGTCATTTGTGACGGTTGGCCAAGATGGTATGATTGACCGTATCGAACGCGGTGCTGAGGTCCAGGAGGATGAAAGCAGCTGTTCCTCCCTTATCCAACAGCCTCCTTGCCTCCTCCGTCACCGCCAGTAGTGCTGTTTCCGTCCCGTGCTGAGGGCGGAAACCTGTCTGGGAAACCTCTAGCAGGTTGTTGGATTCCAAGTTATCAACCAAGATGTTATTGATGTGTTTCTCCAGCAGTTTGCTCAACCATGGGAGAAGAGAGATTGGGCGATAGTTGGACAGATTTTTCTGGTCCAAAATTGGGTTTCTTTAAGAGAGCCCTAACCATCGCACACTTCCATGGTTTCGGAACTTTACCGGAGGTGATCGAGGAGTTCAAGACATCAAGGACAACTGGGCGGATAGAGTCCATGACTGAAGTGAGGTATTGTGGAGGGGCTGGATCCATTGGGGAGGCTGAGGTCACTTTGGATATTACCTGGTCCAGTGAGTCAGTGTCTAGAAGATAGAACTGTTCTAACGTGCAATTGGGTAGAGACGTGGAACTACCTATCATGGCTACCCGTGCCTTGGGCGTTGAGGTGGGAAAAGATGAGTAAATTGTTTGGATCTTTTGATAGAAGAAGGTCGCTAAGTTATTGCAGCGTGTGAGTGCTCCTTCTGGTGAAGGGGATTTTTGGAGGGGAGTGACAAGTGATTTAGCTATACGGAAGATTTCTTTGGGTGAATTTGCAGCTGTATTGATTTTCGCCTCGTAGAAGTGTGCTTGGGCTGATTTTATATCGGCTTTATACTGCCTAATTGCCTTCCTATATTCCTCCTTCCTGCTTGGTGAGAAGTTTTGACGCCAGCTCCTTTCTAATCTTCGGCAGGATTGTTTTGAGTCCCTTAGTTTGGAAGAGAACCATGGGGCATGTTTTTGCCTGTTTTTATGTTGAATATGTTCTTTGGGAAGAACGGCGTCAAGGGAGTTTTGGATCCAGCTATTAAAATTATTGCTGGCCTGATTGGGATTAGAGGCTCTAGAGGGTTTTGAGTCTTCTAGGACTTCCTTCCATTTATTGGAGGGAAGTCTGGGCCACTTCCTTCTCCATGACATCGTAGTTTTTTGGGCGGGCGGGGATGGGGTGGTAGCCCATGGTAAAGGAATTAACAGGTGATCTGTCCAGGGGAGTGGGGTAGGGGTCCCAGTGCTCAGGTTATCTAAATTACTGAAAATGTGGTCAAGGAGATGGCCCTTATTATGTGTGGGGAGAAAGCCCTTTTGTTTGAGATCAATTGCTTGAAGACTTGAACGTAGTCCTCTAGCTACATGGTTGGAAGGATCATCCAGATGGATATTAAGGTCGCCCAGTACCGTAAAGTTGGCAGAGACTAGTGCTGAGTTGGCGACTAAGTTTGACAGATTCGAAATGAATTGTCTTAGGATTCCTGGGGGCGACAGAGCAGCAGGCCAGAGAATGTGTTTGTCGGCGTAAATTCTACCGAGAAGGCCATGCTTTCGCATTCTCGGAGCACGGCTGGTAGGGTTCGACAATTATATAGCTCTTTGTAGATAATGGCCAGACCTCAACCTCTGCCAGAGGTATGGTCAATTCTATTTATTAAGTAGCCTTGGGGGAGGGCCTTGACAATAGCGGGGTCGGTTTCGATCTGGAGCCAGGTCTCCGTTAGAAAAAGGACGTCTGGTTTGAGTTCCTCCACTAATATTCCTATTTCAATGCAGTGTTTAGGTAGTGATCTGCAGTTTAGGAGGAACATCTTCCTAGGAATCACGTCAGGGGACTGGGCTGCATGTTGGGTAGTAATTTAAAGTTGCAGTGTAAGCAGTGCACAGGAGAGTTGGCGAGGTTAAGTGAGTGGAGGTATTCGGGGTTACCGTCTAATCTCATCTCAAGTAGACGTGACGAGGAGTAGGTTAATAAACCCCTGGAATGAAGGCCAGGGTTTGTGGCCTCTGGGCTCGATCGGGCGCGGACGGGCGCAGACGGGCTTGCCTTTGGCGCGCCCGCTGCGCGCATCCGCTGCGCGTATGTGTCATTCGCCCTTATGTAGATTGGATCGCTTGGAGAGCTGGAGCGTCTCCCTGCCAAGATGGCCGCCTGCTAATGGTTCAACCAGGAAGTGCTGTGCTCTGTATTCTCCCTCCACACAACTAGCATAGGAGTTGCTATGGTGGACCGGGGAGTCAGCGAGCATGTGACAAATAAGTACAAGTGAGTTATTTTTAAAAGCAATTTGTGCTATTTTAAAAACAATCTCCATTGACAATGTCAAATTACAACGAGTGGCCGATTCTTCTTAGTATGACTCCTGCGGTCGCTTGTCCAGCGATGCTGCGAAATTCTGTTTTGGCCTCAGCAAATACCAACAGGCCTGACATTGCCATTGAGATGCATACAGTTACTAATCCATTTTTAAATCCACCGGCTGGTGATCCTCATGAAGATACTGAGTATACCTTTCTCACAGATGTGTTGTTGCCTGCTATTTAAACATTTGCAGTTGACCAGTCACGTTTTTTATTTGACACTAACTCTACAACATTGAGTTCCCCATCGAAAATTTCTATTTTTGCTGTTTGGTTTAAAAGGCATTTTTTAATTCCTCCTTGGACTTACATCTGGCTGGTGCTTTTCTCAATTTTTTTATTTATGTCGATTGGATTTCTGGTTGTATTTTTCCATCTAGTGAATGGACATTATGTTAAAGAAAGATCTACAATTAGGTTAATTGATGGAAATTTGGCACCCCACTCCTCATCCCACATCATGAAGAGGGACTAGACTTTTGTCAACGTCACGGCTTGGCCTGTGTTAGATGGGATTGTATGGGATGCGGTTAAATTTCAGATTCACGGCCCTACAGAGGTTATAAATGTCCCCAATGTACTTTGTGTTTCAATGGGGGATGTTGTAAAACAAAACATACGCTCTGACGATTGGGATGTCCAAGCCGTAGAGGTTCTTTTTTCTGATTTGAAATATTATGTTGATTTTGATGCTGAAGATTTGTACTTAGACCGGCTAATTATGCAGACTTATTCTGCTACCAACACTATGGCAATCATTTCCTGCATAAAGCAAACACTTTTAGAAATGTGGTTAATTGTACACAATGGGAACATTGCCCAGCACCCATTGAAGGCTGATTTTAATCAATCCAATCCAGACGCCTTTTATTTTAGAATGACTGCAAAGTGCTCTTCCAAAGTTAGACTCACCCACACTAAATTACTGTATTTGAAGTCCTTTATCGGCCAATTGGCTATAGGGGGCTATGAGCTGTGTAAAGTTACTATTGATCTTAAATCTGTTTGGGGTTCTAAAAGCTGGCAAGTGCAAGGCACTGAAGCTTTGCATCGTGCATGTCTCATCCCGAACCATATGTTGTTTTTTAACTTGACTATTTCACAAACTACTTGCTTTGGATTGGCTACATCTAAAAAATGAAATGCCCCTTCCAATCCTAATTTGGGCGAATATCCTATATGGTACAATCACTCTGATAGGTCCCTTGATGAACTGCAGTCCCTACTTGCAAATTCCTCCTTTAATATTTCCAGCTTGGATACCCGAGGTTGGTTATTATAGCAGAAAAGTTCAGATTCATGCCAACATCGTTTTCAGGGTCTGGCCCCTAGCTATACACAGGTTTGGATTGATCCCCGTTTTGGAAACGCCCATTCTGTTACTACCTATTCAGTAGGTAAATTGTGTCAGAACTGGCTCAAACATTTCACTTTAGCGTCAGTTAAACTTCATTTGTCCAAATTGTCTGACAATGTTGATTTGAATGACTTTGTTAAAGGCCATGTAGGAGGCAGGTCAAAAAGATGGATATATGCTATTTACAACGAAGTTTGGAAATGGTCTCAAATTGAAGCTGCTTCTCGATTAAGGGCTATTGATCAAGCTAATTTGGAAAAAATGCTTGCAGTCTTTGATAATAGCATTAATACTCTGTCTTCCAGAAATTACACATTAGATAATATTGTTTCATATGTTGTTGATATTGTACAGGATGAAGTGTCTGTTTTGTACCATGGTAAAAATCAATTCCGTTCCATAATGCAATTTGCTTGGACTTTACAAACTTTAAAATCTGGGAAAGTGCCTTGGGACTACATGAATACCCCTTCTCTATTTTTACCGTTTAATTTGACTGGAAAACAACAGTTCATGTCCATGAAGGATGCAACATATTCGCTTTAGCGTATTGAAAAGTTGGAACCTTTACCTTTTTCTGTTGCCGAATCTAATTCAGCTGTATGGCTAATTCATGGGTTAATAACACTGCCCTTCCCCTTGTTTAAATTCAGTTCTTGTATGAAACACTATGCCATAGGCAGGTGTGCCATTGGGAAGCGCCTATCTCCATGAAGTTTGGTCTCTGCCATTTACATATAGATGCCTGCGGGAGGGAAAAGAAGTTTATTTAAAAGGAGAGGAGTGCACTTCTACACCTGATCTCTCTCTTGTTTGCAAGAACATACAATTGCATGGCTCGTGTAACACGCAAGCACCGAATTTAGCCTTCATTTTAAAGGGTAATCCAGTGCCAGCTATAACACCAACTTTCACGCTGTTAGCTAACGGAAGCTTTTTACTTTTGAATAATGAAGCATGCTGCGGTATGCTGGCAGGAATTCCGTACATTGTGACCGTCTCCCAACGTGTGGTTTGCTGTAAAAATGTGCTTTTCCCACCCCGGCATGGAAGACTTGATGTATCCATCTGGTCTTCCATTCTGACCTTGAAAGCAGAGTTCAACAAGATGAGTAGAATAAGGGCTCTATTGTCCCAGAAAGAAGTCGCCCTTACTTCTTCCCGTGAAACATTTGTCCTTCACGGGGCAAACACCCACACCGAAGTGCATGCGCTTTTGAATACTGATCTCCCACTTCATATCGGCACTTTGATTCACACAATATTCAATGCCTCGTCAAGAACTGGCTTGGCTCATTTTTTCAAAGTAGTAAGCTCTGGCCTTGTGACCTCATTCCAAACTATATTTGGTGTGATACTGTCATTTTTTCATTCTATTTCTTCCAGCATCTTCGGCGGTTTACCGTTAATTCTCGCCTTGGCTGCCGGTGTGCTGCTGTTGATTTGCTTGCTTAAAAATGGCTGCACAATCTGTGTCACAAGACGGCCTGCCCTGGCTGCTCCAGCTGCACAACAGGATGCTTGAATGCTATGGAATGCGATCCTATGGCCACTTTGAGTGTAGCCTATGGATTATCTTTCCGGTTCTCCTACTTTACATACGTGCAACCTGTGTTCCATTGCCTGGATTGCCGTTTTGAATGGGCTCTGGATTTGTGTCTCTGCAATACGGTGTCTCCTGCCCCGGATTATGATCGACTAATGAGTCCCTTAGTGGTTCATGAGTTAGACTGTTCTGGTATCGGGATTATGGCCTGTGCGGCAGCGCATGGAGTCCTAAGGAATTGGAATATATGTGCGGCTGCACATGACTTTCTGGCACGCCGTTATCTCGAAGAACACGCAAGTTGTCCTCTGATGGTGCTAGTGGCTCCAGTTATCGAAGAACATGCATGTTCCTTCACTTTATTAAATTGGATGGCTGAATTATTTTCTGATGATTACAATAACTTCCTTTTGGAGGCTGTTGCAACATACTGTGCCTATACGCTACTGGATTGAATTGGCATTTGTCCATCTTCAACGCGTACTGTAATTGAAAAATGTTTAACTATTTTTTTTCATCTCCATGATGGGAGTATACCGCCACTTCTTGGTTTTCTACATTTTTCCTTACTGCTTCGAACTTATCACTTCCAATTATCCAGTTTGGCAAATTTTGAACTTGGTTCTGTCTCACTCGAACTTGAGCTCTGCATTCCTAAAATTGCTTCCTTTCTTGTACGTGGTCCGATCAGGGGAGGGTGTAGTGAAGACAGGGTCCTGTTTGTACACAATGTTTTGTTAGCATAAGCTTATTAGAAGTTTAAAGGCCATTTTGCCACTTTGCAGCTTTTGCACACGACACTACATGTAACTGTTGTTGTAAGTTAAACTGCTTGATTTTCCTCACATGAGAACGGTCTGTTTTTCACATCCCTAGACTTACATCGCGACCTTAGTCTGTACACTGCGTACAGAAGCCTTCAAGGTCACCATAACAATGTATGATGTTATTCAGGTTGATCGGGCCACGCTCTAGACACAACACACACACAGTTGCAACCAACTGAAATTCTATTGCCTTTAATATTGCACTGCATGCATGATTTAGGCACTTGGAGAAAAACCTTTTCCAGTGACAGAGAGCTTTGCTGATCCTGTGATGTGATTAATCTCTGCTGATCTTGGAGGGATGGGGTTCCTCATTCAAGCCTAAGAGACCTTCTATTATTATTAAACCTAGGTCCCAGCAGGGGAGGGTTGTTCACCAGGCGCTATAGGACCTGTTTCCACGATCATTGTAACATGATTTCTCCCTTTGTGTTTTATGGAATTGTAGCAATGCTGATTGTATTATTTCTAATCATATGCCTGCTTATGTTAGCCAAAATACTGCATCTTAGAGCACGTCACTAAAATAAACATTTTAAACTTTACTGTATCTCTGATTACTCACGTTGTGGACTGGTAGCAGAATAAAAGCGAAAGAGTGTTCTTGACTCCCACCATTACTGAGAGTACCCTAAGTCGCATGTTCTGGGTGGTCTAATCATTGGTAGCTTTGCTGTAGGACGAAGAGCTAATGAGACACTGATGCTAGTCGGATAGGGGTTCAAGGTACTGAGGTGCGTTTTTTGGTACACCACAATTCACTGAGGTCCTGGTTTCCTGTGCTTAGCATGAGCAGAATCCCCACAACAACCCTTGCGTACCCCACACGGCTTCCGTAGGACGCACACAGTTCTTTAGCTGATGTGTGATTGGCTGCTATGGAATGGAGCCCGGGGGCAGGGCTTGAGACGTGGCTCAAAAAAGAATAAATTATTCTGCAACGTTTGGCCTTAAAGGAAAAATAAATACAAGTTTAAGTACTCTGAGGAAAAGTTCAGTTGGTTAATTCACTCACTGCAGATGTCTATGTGCGTGTGTTCCAGACAGGGGAGGTTTCTGCGTGTTGACGTTGCCCCACTCATATTTGGGACGCATTGACCCCCGTTTTATGTGCATACATTTCAGTAAACCTATGAAACGTCGATCACAAAACACAGCATCTGCAGTATTCATTTTATTTTCCTGCGGCAGATAGCAGTCAGCCTTTAGTCGCGGTCATCAGCGGTGGGTGTGTTAACAGCGCCTCCCCACATCTGCTGTTGCCAGGCACGCAACCCCCATTGGGCTCAAAGAACCCCCCCTCCCGTTGTGTGTCCGTCCGGGCTGAGACAGCTACACAGGCTGGCGACCGTCTTATTGCAGGCGCACCCGAGTACTTCACAGACTTTTTTAAACACCATTTACTTGTTATCAAGGCTTTGTTGTGTTTTCACCCCTTCTTAGAGCCCCTGTGATTTTTTATTATTAAACATTGCGGCAGCAGTAATGGTATTGTTTTGTAGCTTGTGATCCAGTTTATTGCTGTCTGTTTTCCTCACGTTTTCCTATTATTTTGTTGCTGTTGCCCGATAGCAGCATATGCAATATGCATAGGCAAAAAAAAATTCCTCTAAAACTATTGGAATTGTAAATGACAATGCATTTTATTTAAGTTTTCAAAACAAAAATAAAAGGCATTGTTATTTGCAATGTGAATAGCTCAAACTCGTGTAAAGAAGCGAGACCTATTGCATTGCACATGCTTGTTCCTAATTGGTGTGAGATTTGTATTGTGTTTTGTTTAAACTTTATTACTGTTTGTGTGCTGCATAAATACTTAACATAGCCTGACTTCTTTTTGTGGTAAGCTACCAGAGGGTTAAGCACAGGTTACTTTCGTGACTTTTGTGGTGTACCCTGACAACAATTGTGGTTTTGGATGTGTAGAGTTTTCACCTCCCTCAATGAAAAATCCAAATTCTTGCCAGTAGATAGTTATAGTTTGGACCTAGTGTCCATAGATGAAACATGTTTTGGTTTGCAAATAACATTGATGCAGTTTGATGAATCTTCACAAACATTTCAAAACTAGTACGCCAATCACTTCAGCTGCTGTCTGGAAAGTTTGGGGGTAAATTGTCAAGTGGGTACGAGAAAAAAGGGTGGCCTAAAATGGGATTTGCCCATGTAATTTCCTATAGGGATTTTGAACATGACTATAGCCTGAACAGCTGATCAGAATTACATCAAATGTGGCAGAAAGCTATATAGTTGTCCAGAAAGAGTGCTTTATATAATTTGGTGCAAATCTGTTGCATAGTTTTTGAGTTATTTAAGGAAACAGAAATAGATATTTAGTGATGCGGATCCGACAGATCTCATGGTGAGATCTGATTGGCTTCCAACACTTCAACCAGGAAGTGTTGACAGCCATCTTGGGACTCGGGACTGAGCCTATATTATACCGCAAATTCAGGCCTCAATAAAATACGTTTTTTTTAAAGTGCAGGCCCCCGCACATGTTTTTAATATGCATCCCGGGTGTACAAGGTTGCGGATTGTGGATTAATAATGATAATCGGGCAAGAGGGGCATCCCCCAGTGCCCGGCTGAATAGAAGAAAGGGAAGGGGAGCTTTGTGGCTCCCCTTCCGGCTCCCCTCCCCGGCCGATTTCAGCCCCAGGGACCACCACTCCCCATGGTCCGGCCATACACAAATAGAGGGAGGGGAGTGTGCAGCCCCTTCCCTGTGCCATTTTCGGTCTAGGGGCCCAGCTGTGCTGTCCAAAGGGAGGGGGCCACATAGCCCCCCTCCCAGAGCAATTAATGGCCCTGGGGACCCTATCCCCTGGGTCGGGCTTCTGCTATTTCCCAGGGTGCCCACCCCCAGGACATATGCTACAGCAACAAATGATGGATGGAAATGCTAAGTATATCAAACATTCACTCAATCAATCAATGGCTTGTAAAGCGCAACTACTCACCAGTAAGGGTCTCAAAGCGCTCACCCCCAGTCAAGAGATCTGGGTTAAATCAATGCTTCTTTTACTCACTACGCCACCCCAGTTTGGACCCAGCCAATCAGTCTTGGCCCTGCTCCTCATGGGAGCAGTCCAGTCCAAACTGCCGAGCTGGTCCTCACTGGACTGGAAACAAGCACCCTGGGACCATTTTGGAGTTTCACCCCTCATCAGTCAGGCTAGCTTTATTCCTATATTTTGGAAAATATCCTTGAGAAAGGATATTTTACGAAACACGTCTGCATTAATAAATGTATTTTATTCACCCCGCAAGTGCCTATTGAAGCTTGGATGTTTCTTGTGATACCTACCATCGCGTTTGGAGGCACCAGGTGGGGACTGGAGCTGCAGTGTAATTTACTGCCAGAACCGTCGCTGAAGGATGTGGCGCCGACTGTTGTCGCTGGTTATTCAAACCCATGGTTGAGAGGTAATCAGACCGCCACCAACGTGACTCATCAACCAGCGGCAGGGCTAGGGGAGAACAGCGCATGACAAGCTGCATACGGGATGAAGCAGTGGGAGATTGACATGCAGAGTACCTTCATCCCCTTCTTGCTTTCAACTACCAAGAATTCACCAATGAGGAAAGTATTTGTATTATTTGAGAAATTCAATGTCATGCGCTCAGGATATACATTTTAAGCATTAAGAAAGGATATTTTCCAAAACGCATCTGCATTAATAAATATCTTTTATTCACCCCTCGAGTGCCTATTGAAGTTTGGATGTTTATCGAGATACCTACCATCACGTTTGGAGGCACCCAGCTGAAGAGTTCCACAGTTGTTTGTGGGGAATGGAGCTGCATTGTAATTCGCTTCCAGAACCGTCACTGAAGGATGTGGCGCCAACTGTTGTCGATTGTTATTCAAACCCATGGTTGAGCGGTAACCGGCAGCCACCAGCGCTACCAACTTGACTCATCAACCAGCGGCAGCGCGAAGGGAGAACATCGCATAACAAAACACTGACAGGATGAAGCAGTGGGAGACTGACATGCAGAGTACTGTTAATTGTGGCTATGAGGACAATGACTCGCAGAACATTAATGTTGATAATTTATTAATAATCATGGAGACATTGCCCAGTCAACATGGCGGCCTGCATCCCATTCTTGCTTTCAACTACCAGGAATTCACCAATGAGGAAGGTGTTTGTATTTTTTAACCTCTTCCGCGCATGCGCGGAATTCCTCAGCACCGCCTGGGAATTCCGGCTGCAGCGAAGCAGTTAAGACAGTCAATGTCATGCGCTCAGGATATACATTTTATGCATTGAGAAAGGATATTTTCCGAAACGCGTCTGCATTATTAAATGTATTTTATTCACCCCTGCGAGTGCCTATTGAAGCTTGGATGTTTATCGTGATACCTACCATCATGTTTGGAGGCACCCGCCTAAAGAGTTCGGCAGTAGTAAGTGGGGACTGGAGCTGCGATATATATATATATATATATATATACATGTAGGCTTTGCATCACAAAATAGACCTCTTTCAGGTAGCCTCTAAGTTGAAAAAATATATTTATTTCTCCAAACAGTTCACACATTGCATGTGTGCTGCACTGTACAGCACACGACCAATGTGCATCATGTTTTAGAAACTGTGTGGACATCAGACACACACCTTTGCACCATAGTGTAAGCCTGTTTGTGTGCCATGGCTGGGGAAGTGAGCTCTGCGCGGCTCTCTCCAACTTGCGCGAAGCAGCGCAGCAACTTTGGTTGGGCTTTGCACTGTATTTTAGTAAATCTGCCGCTTTGTTTTATATTTGAACGTTGACCATTACCACAACCTATTGTTTCATGTTACAAATTGGGTAGACTGGAGTTAAAATATTGCATGGGCCCGGCTGAGTTCATGGCAAGGCAAGTTAACAGCAGAGATAAAAGTTGTGGCCAGGTCGAGGCCATAAAAACAAAGGGACTAGCATTTTTCAAACCTTTTCAAAGCAACAGTTTTCGAGCCTTATATAAAATATAGAGACATTTCCTAATAACCCACTGGAATTTTCGCACCGAAAGCTTTGAACTAAATGTATTTCGAGCTAAAAATGTTGAACTTTCAATTTCGATTAGAAAAGTAAAGAGTGGGAAGGGACAGGAAATTGAGCAGCAGCGAAATCATGTTTCACTGATCCAGCCCACGTGTGTACTGGTTCAGATGTCTGGCTGTCTGCCAAAAGCAGGAACCTAATCCCAGACAGCATTTACTATGCACCAATTTAAACCACTATATGGATTTAAATGGTTCAGAAATAACCCAAATAAACCAAAGATAGATTTCTTTTTCTAGTTAGGGTATGTATGGCACGGGGTGAGACTAGTACATAATCTACTGACTGCTGTACTGAGTGCGTCTACATCAATAAGTAAATGTCAGAACAGCTATTCAGTCACTGAGATACTGCATAAAGAATCTCTCTCTGCAACCGCAGCCCCTGGCAGGTCAGATTGCACTCTGAATCACGAGCAGTAGAAGGTCAGGTCAAGGACAGGTGATGCAACAGAGCTCTTATAAAGACTGGTAATTATGTCAAATGTGTTTACATATATGATCTTAAGCCCTCCAGCCCTTACTAATACATCACGAAAAATATGTTGTACTGCACCACCTAAAATAGATCACTTTACACGAAACACACTTTCAGAAAACGGTTATGCCACACCTGTAAAAATAAGTATGGCCAAATTACACGTTATTCGGAATCAATCAATCAATCAATCAATCATGAAATTTGTAGAGCGCGCTACTCACCCACTAGGGTCTCAAGGAGCTGGGGGGAGGGGGAGTCGCTACTGCTCGAACAGCCAGGTCTTGAGTTGTTTCCTGAACAAGTTTAATATCCGTCCTACACCTGCTCCCCAGAGTGGAGAGGGTTCAATAAAAAAAAGTACCAACAATCTCAGAAAAAGGTTTAAAACAAGACACTAAAGGAGAGCCACAGGTGAGGTTTGAGTCACAAGCTGAACAACAAACTGGGTGTCGAGCACCTTCTAAAGCTCCACATGAAATACTATGAAAAACAAATGGAAAACCCACTGATGCAGAAATGTGCTGCTATTACTGAAAACCCTTCAGAGTGTTACGCATGGGCCATCACAGCGCTTATACTGTGCATCAACTCGTGTAACAGACAACTTGTCACAAAACAACAAATCTGTGTATAAGAATTCAACAAAAAGTCAACCAACAAAGACAAATGTATGAGGCTCAAGTCTTTGTATCTAAAATGTACCACTGCCAGAAGAAGAATGAAGACACGGACCGAACTGAGGGGCATATTACCAAGAAATGCGTTAGTAAACGCAAAACGCACATCCCCATATCGCCGGCTATTGCCGGATTTCATCGCCGTTTTAGCGCGGAATTATCAATGCGCATCATGTAGGCGAATTGAAATCCGGCGAAAGTCGGCGATATGGCACATTAGCGCATGAAAACAAAAGTTGTTTCCATGCGGTAACGTGTGCCTTGATAATATGGGGGGGTGGATTCAGCGTTATGATCCATACCCCATGTTATCAATGCCCTAACACCTGTTCAGAGCAGGCGTTGGGAGACCTGTGATAAACGAGTTTATCGCAGATCTCCCTCTCCCAACGCCTGCCTAGATAATAGGGTGTTCTCACCTCCAACCACATTTTACATGTGGTTGGACGTGGGAACGCCCACTTTGCATGTCATTAGCGATGTTAATCGCCGACATGCAAAGTGGGCTTGCGCCAGGCTTTAAAACGCCCTTGTTAATAGGGCTCTAGCAGTATCGCCGCTTTCTCGGCACAATTTGCCGAAAAAGCGGCGATACTTGCCCTTGGTAATATGCCCCTGAGCCCCTTGACTCATAAGCGTCCCTTTTCATGGACCACCTGCTGCTTTCTGTTCTATTCATCTGTTGATACAATAACTGGCAAGTGATGGAACCCATGCGCGTACCGGGAAGACATGTATGTATTGCGACTTATATAGCGCACGTATCACCCGAAGGTATCAAGGCGCTTGCTTAGGGAACCCATCCTGGTATTCCCCTGTGAGATACCCCGGCAGGGTATCCACAAGGTGAAAGCCAGGCATCCCGCCGCGAGGGGCCGTAGTGGAGATTAAGCAAGCTATTGCCCAGAGTTGCAGAGTGTGACCCCGTGAGTCGAGTAGGCACCGGAGCGAGAATTGTCGAGTCCGTGGAATTTTGAGCCCGAGACCCGCCGAGGCGGGGAATTGAACCCTGGTCCACGGCCGATCTCAGCTTCCAGGTCTGCCGCCTCTAACCACTGAGCCACGCTTCTCCACATGGTGGAGTGGAAGGTCACCATTTTTGGAGGTAATAATAGTCAAAACATGGGCTCAACTGTTATAAGTTGTGATCTCCCCATTGTCAATATCAGGGATATCTTTGCTGTTTTATTTATGTAGAAAAACTAGAAACAACGTTCTTGCCTGGAACCCATTCACACCTTTCCGAGCTACAATGCACTATTAACAAATATACGGAGGTGTGTTTATGGTAAGAGTAAGTGGAGAGTCTGTGTGAGCCCACTTTAAAAGATGCAAGGAGGAAGAATGTTAAGCTACTTAATGGGAGGATGCATTCAAATGTCCATCTAATCTAACCATGGCTGGGAAACAATCATCGAAGGACAACCCAAAGTCACATTTACACATTTGGTACAAAAGGGGGTAGTGATGGACGGAGCATCTGAACCAATCAAACACTCACACCCAGTCAACAGATCTGGGTTTAATCCATCCCCGTTCTTTAGCCCACTCTGCCACCCCAGTTCAGACATGGCCATATGCAAATCAGTCTGACCCTGTGCCTCATGGGAACAGTCCAGCCCGAACTCCCAAGCCATGCCTTCCGTGGACCGGAAACAAGCTTCCGAGGACCGGTTTCTGGCATTTCAGCCGTCTTCAGCCCGGCTTGCTGGAATCCAGTGGCAAAGTGAGCAAGGGACTCACGTCTGAGCATACCCTGCCAACTTATGGCGAACAAAGCGGTACAAAAGGGGGTGGTGATGGACGGAGCTTCTGAACCAATCAAACACTCACACCCAGTCAACAGATCTGGGTTTAATCCATCACCGTTCTTTAGCCCACTCTGCCACCCCAGTTCAGACATGGCCATATGCAAATCAGTCTGACCCTGTGCCTCATGGGAACAGTCCAGCCCGAACTGCCAAGCCATGCCTTCCCTGGACCGGAAACAAGCTTCCGAGGACCGGTTTCTGGCATTTCAGCCGCCTTCAGCCCGGCTTGCTTGAATCCAGTGGCAAAGTGAGCAAGGGACTCACGTCTGAGCATACCCTGCCAACTTATGGCGAACAAAGCGGTACAAAAGGGGATGGTGATGGACGGAGCATCTGAACCAATCAAACACTCACACTCAGTCAACAGATCTGGGTTTAAACCATCACGGTTCTTTAGCCCACTCTGCCACCCCAGTTCAGACATGGCCATATGCAAATCAGTCTGACCCTGTGCCTCATGGGAACAGCCCAGCCCGAACTGCCAAGCCATGCCTTCCCTGGACAGGAAACAATCTTCCGAGGACCGGTTTCTGGAATTTCGGCCGTCTTCAGCCCGGCTTGCTTGAATCCAGTGGCAAAGTGAGCAAGGGACTCACGTCTGAGCATACCCTGCCAACTTATGGCGAACAAAGCGGTACAAAAGGGGGTGGTGATGGACGGAGCATCTGAACCAATCAAACACTCACACCCAGTAAACAGATCTGGGTTTAAACCATCACCGTTCTTTAGCCCACTCTGCCACCCCAGTTCAGACATGGCCATATGCAAATCAGTTTGACCCTGTGCCTCATGGGACCAGTCCAGCCCGAAGTGCCAAGCCTTGCCTTCCCAGGACCGGAAACAAGCTTCCGAGAACTGGTTTCTGGCATTGCAGCCATCTTCAGCCCGGCTTGCTTGAATCCAGTGGTAAAGTGAGCAACGGACTCACGTCTGAGCACCTAGCTTGACCTCGTCAGTGCCGGTCGCTCAACCCGCCGCGTGGCTCCTGCTGAAGTCACCCTGTCCCCCTGCTGCCACCGCCGCTCATATTTGCCGCTTTTTCCCGCCGTGTTTCCTGTGCTGCGGTGCCCCTGATTGTGTCCTCTGCAATTTGGTCATCGTAGTTGCCTTTTTTTCCACCGTATCCCTTCTACTGCTGTGCCCCTGATTGTGTCCTCTGCATTTAGACCCCTGTCTTGTGTTTTCGTACTTGTGCCTGTGCCCCTGATTTTGTCCTCCTGCTCTAGCGCTTCTAGCCCCTTTCCCCGCTGTTACACCCCGCTCCCTGCCGCTGCTCACCCGCGGCCCCGCCCCCTCCCCTTCTGTTCCCTCGACCCTCTCCCATTCGCCACCACACTCCCATCTCCCAGCTGCTCCTCCCTCCTGCCGCCCCCCCACTCTCCACTTATGGCAGAGTCCGCGCGGGCGCGCCGATTTTGCGCCGAAGGCGCGCCAAAGGCAAGCCCATCTGCGCCCTTCCGCGCCTGTACCGCGCCCAGCGCCACGACCCCTGGTCCCCGCAGATGCCAGCCCACCCGCCGGACGTACAACGCCGCCACCCTCAACGCACTCAACATCGGCCGGATCCCCGGTTGCTACCGAGCCACCCCGAGACGCACCCACGGACCCTTCACCTACCAAGCCTGCAAGTTCACCTGCCTCCGGACCTGCACCGCACCCGCAAAGCCGACCCCCAGCAGCAACCACCTCAAGTGCATCCTGCTTAATACCCGCTCCGTCCACAGACACGCCGTGGAACTCTGGAACCTCCTCGACACCACATCTCCAGACATCGCCTTCCTCACAGAAACCTGGATTAACGCCTCCTCAGCGCCCGACATCGCCATCAAGTGGGAGAGGTGTGGCGCCGCGGCCAGGGCGACTGACGCTGGAATCTGGGGATCAGGGTTCGATCCCCAGCTCCGGCGGCAGGTTAGCCCAGCACCATGTGACTCTGGGCAATAGCTTGCTTAATCTTCCCGACGGCCCCCAGCGCCTAGAGACCCTTACGGGTGTTTGTGCGCTTTACAAATGTGGATTATTATTATTATTATCGCCATCCTGGACGGATACAAGATCACCCGGTAGGACCACCCCAACCAGACTGCAGGAGGCATCGTTATCGTCCACAAGAACACCATCCGCATCACGACCAATTCCGACGACACCCTCACAGCCGCCGAACACCTGCACTTCCAGATACACACCGACCCTAAGACCACACTCAGAGGCACCCTCATCTACAGACCCCCGGGACCACGCACACAATTCAGCGAAGACATCGCAGACTTCATCAGCCCGCACGCCCTCCCTTCCGCCGACTACATCCTCCTAGGGGACCTCAACTTCCACCTGGAGAACAACAACGACCGCAACACCACCACCCTGCTGGACAACCTCGCCAACCTCGGACTCAAGCAACTGGTGAACACCCGCACCCACTACGCCGGACACACGCTTTGTGGAAAATTAGTGCGATTTGGTGAACATTATCTGCGCCATCTTGCCTCTTCCCCTGATGCCACACTTTGTCGTACGCGCCCGCCATTTTAAGATGTCCCGATCAGAACAAACCCTTTTGCATGCCACTGCCCCCTGACATAGCCCTTTGCCTTCACTAAGCCTGCACGCTGACCACCCCCTGCTTGCACCTGCCTTGAGTCATAAACCCCTCTTCGGCGCTGCTCTGCCCCCGGCCCTCATCCTGTTCCCAGCGCGACACCTCCCTGCTTTCCTTTCATGATCTCCGTCCCTTAGATGCAAACCCCCTTTTTTCCCCGTGAGCCCGTTTTGTCCTCCCCGTTCCCAAGCCGACACCCAGCCCTGCCGATACCATCCTTGCCCCTCCCCGTACAATAGAAAGCTTCCCCCATCAAAGAATCCCCGGGTTGATCAAAGCCCCCCCACCCCATGAGATCCGATCAGACTCCCCTCATTCCGTGAATCGGCGGATTATCCAGCTGCGCGATGCTCATCACCTGTTGTGACTAGGGTGGGGACTTTAACTGTAAATGTGTGTGGGAACGGGCCCAAAGGGGAGTTCCGAGAATGTCTTTTCCGCACATCAAAGCTTTAAACATGTATGTGTAATCTGCAATAAAATCATAAATGTGGATATAAGAGGCCAGGCCTCAGAAATACAGTTAGAGCACCTCAGAACGATACCTTCTGTCCGTTTCGTTGTGTTCTCCTCCGGAGAGAATAAAAAACCTTGTTTCCTGCTTTCCAGTCTCCAGCGCCTGCCTCTTCATTGATTTAAATAACTAGAGGGTCACAGAGGCAATACCGCCGGGCAAATATCGATTGTCCCCGACCCGATTGAAACTGTTTTTACAATTGGCGTCCCAAGCGTGGGGCCCATCAGCGACTCGTGGATCCAGTGGGAGAGGTCCCGACGACAGAGTGAACGACTGCAACGATCGGGAGAGCTCTTGCCCAATAGACCCTCGTCTGGCAGCCGATCATCCGAACTTCACTAGTTCCGAACAGACCTCTCTCGAGTGATCTACGGTCCTGACTGGGAACCATCAGGAGTGCCGTGAGAAATACGAGAAAAAAGAGGACGATCGGGCGCTGGATTCGGAAGACAAGAAACTGTCCACATGGTCCGGGTAAGGTCGTGTTGCCACGACAAGTTGCGAAAGAATTTGTTTTGATTGCTTGATTGTTCAAAAATACTAGTATTGCCTTGTTTATTTTTATTTAGAGATTCACTGTCTGCAAACGGAGAAGCAACAGGCTCTCTCTCCCTTTGCAAGCAGTGGAGGATAAGTAGGGTAGCAGCCGTGCTTGTTCTTTTTCTCCCCCACTCAATAATTGCTTGAAACTGAACTGTTGTTCACAAACTATTGTTTCCTGGAGATTCTCTGTCTGCAAGCAGGGAAGAGACCATCCTTTTTGCAGATAGTGAAAAGGGTAGGTAACGCAGATCTTTGCGGTCCTACTCATTCTCCCCATTGTTATTTTTTTGGTCTATTGGTTTTTTTTGGATCCATGAGGTATTCACTGCCTGCAAACAACGTAGAATAGAAATATTCTGTCTAGTCTTTGCACCTAGTGATAAGATAGGCAGTGCTGACTTTTTAGTCCCTCGTTACGAGCCGTCATGTCTGTCTTCTCCCCATTGATAAATAGCCTGTTTAGCCCGGACCGGGTGTTAGAGGTGGACCATATGGCTCCACTAGAAGGCACCCCTAATAAGGACATGTTCATAAACTATGGGTTAGTCACCATAGCTTATAATAAATTATGGCACAGGTATACCGAAGATAGCCAAGACAAACAGTGGCCACTGGCAGGATCCTTTGACCTTGATAAAATAGAAACGTTAGAAATAGCCCTTCGAAATAATAAAACAACGCCAATTATGCTCGACAGTCTCGGTATGTGGCGCAGAGAGGCTACGAGACGACAGAGAAAAGACGAGGATAAACCAAGTAGGGAAATATACCGACAGGACAACCCCAGGACACCGCTACCCACAACTTATCCCCCGACACTATACAAAGGACGACCAGACTTAGGGTCAGACCAATGCGCTTTTTGTAGGTATGTCGGACACTGGAAAGCCCAATGCCCGACTCTACTGAGCGTGAGTAAAGGCAAAGGGCCGACAAGAACGACAGACCGACAGTACGAGAAAAGGCGCGAGACAGAGAAGAACCCGACTTACATAGACAGACCAGACAGAACTACCACGTTTGATTATGCCCGATGGCACAGATTTCGCCAGGAAAATCTCAGCGGCATGATCAAGTTCTCCTAGGTCGGCCAATGTCAAGACGGGAACCCAGCCTCGTTTAAAATTCACAGACGGAAAGAGATAATTATGTAACAATAACTGTTTTTATATTTGTCTTGGGTCTTTGTATGTCGTACTTGTATTGTCCCCCGTCTGAGTTCGTGTGTATGTAATGTACAAATCTGCGTCACCCCTCTACACGTGTTTCCGTGTTACTCGACCCCTGTTAGCAGAAACTTAGCATAAAAGCAACCTGGAAAGAAAGAAATGATAAAACAAAATCCGTAGAACATTAATAAACTTGAACTTTTAATTTAACACAACAAACAAGGAATAATAACGATAAACTGTAGAAAATGGAAGTCAAACAGAACATTCGCCCCCCCCCCATTCTGGAACCTTCCAAAGTAGGGCAGGGTTACGGCTACGCCCAACCAACGGCAACCCATATAAGGCGAGCCCCGCCGCCAATTCTTGGTCAGGAAATCTTAACGTATGGGGGAGCCGGAGGAGAGGCAGGAGCCCGCAGCCTGGGCATTTGCAGGTAGTCCCGCCACATGTCTCCTTGGCCGGCCGCAACGGGCCTGGAAAGACTAAGGTAGTCCCGCCACATGTCAAGAGGAGAGCGAGGCGCCTCTTCCTTTTCTCTTCCGTCACAGCCGCAGCAGTCCTGGACGGCGGGATGTCCTGCACGTACCTCCACAACAATTTGTCCAAGTTGGGCTGGGAGGGAGAGGCGACGCGGACGAGCCTCCCCCACCTCCACCGGTAGGAGGTTTCCCAGCCCCCAGCCCGGCGCCGAACACCCCCAGTCAGGCGATGGTGCCCATACTTCCACAGCACCGGACACACCATGGTGGCACCCCAGTACTTGCGCAGCACCGAACACACAATGGTGGCACCCCAGTATTTGCGCAGCACCGAACGTACAATGGTGACGCTTGGGGAACACCGGATGTGGAGAGGCCTTCATGCAGGGCGATGAAAAGGAGCGGCATGGAGTGCACCGGGAGAAGGAGACGATGTGAACGAGTCTCCCTCGCCTCCCCCCAGGTGGGGGCATCACAGCTGCACCCCAGCTGAACGTTCCGCTCTCACAAAACAGGGACCTCTTCCCTTCACTCCAAAGGGTCTCTTCCATTCTTGCAAACTCGACGAGAGTGGCCCCTGTAGGGCCTCAAAATGGCGTCTGGATCCGCTGGAAGGCGGGCCCCGGCCACTAGAGTAACTTTGGCCAGCCATACAACTCGAACATTTGTCCCATGGAGCACGAGCCCCCATCTCCGACAGCATCTCCGCAGCCTTGAAGATCATACAAAGGTCCCCGGCGGAGCCTTCGGCCTTTGCAGGTTTCCGGTAAGGGACGGCTGCTTCGATCGCCAACGAAACAAACATGACATTGCCACACCTTCTGTTAGCGTGAATTCTAGAACTGCCGAAAAGGACTCTGGTCCAAACTGCCAGTAATGGAAACATTTCCCCCTGATGCTGCTTCCGGACTGTGCCGGCCCCGCCCAAAATGGCGCTGGTATCAATCGGAACTTACGAACACCTCGTGGTGTTCCTTCGCACTAATATAAACTTGATGTTCTGAGATTTTTGTGATCCTTTGTACACTTGGCTAGAAAAGACAAGGAGAGCTCACTCGACGAACAGTATGAAAAGATCCCCGTTACAAATGTTGACTACGAATATACAATGTATTATATCTTTATAACTGATGTAAACCTCATTTACGATGCATACGTACGGTATGCATATAGGAAATCTGATTACAACTGTCATGATTATGTTTCTAAATTATGAAAATATATGCCCCCGAACCCCCAGCCAATTAATAGACGTTTTAGTCTCTTACAAATGAATGAGTAAAACTTTTCCGATGTTTTTACTGTTGCAAACGACACCCCCCACTGTATGCACTTTAGCCATTGCCACGACCGACCAAATACGACCACACCCTCCTAATCCATATGCTGAAATGAATTTGCAAAATAAAGTCTTTGAAACTATGGATGGGTATTGCATGCTTTATTTTAAAACAATATGGGATGGGTAGGAAAGTTCTTTTTCTGTGCACCCTACTCTGCTCTCTCTTTAAGGTTAAAGGAAGATGGTTGCCCAGCCCTGGAGGACGGATCGGATCGACAACACGACACTCCGTCTTAAAAGTACGCGACTGACTCATGAACTCTCGCGTAGAGGAAGACCGTGACTTCCAAGGATGGGTAAAACGAATGGTGTAAATGAGGGAATGTAAAAGGAGGGTGAAATGAAATAATGTAAATATTGTAAAGTACAACGTTCCGAAGTAGCAGGGACCCAAGAACCGAAGAACTTTAGAACGCCACGGCGTTGAAAGAGGTTTAAGGATCCCGATAGTGAGATATATCCTTTGACTAGATACCTCGCACTAGGCACCTCTGGTTTCCTTCTTATGTTTCCCCGCACACGCCCTACATGAACACACTACCGCCCCCCGACTCCGAAAACTATATCCCCGGGGACCCTGCCCCAAGGAGGAAAGACGAGTAAGAGGTAAGTAAAAGACTTATGAATCCATGTATTTGAATGCGCGCGAATGCTGTCTCCCCCACCCCCCCCCCTTTTTTTCCTCCCTCTGCAGGTTACATCAGAGATTACGGCCAAGGTGTGGCGAAGATCTGAGACCTAGCCATGTCTAACTACACGAAACGGACTAGCGCCGCAGGGTGGTGTCTAAGCACGCCTGCAAACTACTCACGTATCGAACAAACCCGAAAAATTAGCACAACCTGATAAAAAGTGATCACCCTTAAACCAGACCGGACGAATGAACCCACGTTATGTATGATGCGAAACTGTGAGGGAATGTGTGTGTGTGTGACTGAAGCGTTGACCCAACTGGTCAAAGGACCGAGAATGCGAGAAAGTGCGACAAAATGGTACCTCCTTTTTCTTCTTTCCTTTTCTCAAAGCACGTCCCCTCTACCCTGCCTAATGCTCAAACTGCATGATTACAAGATTCTACCGTGGACTCGTGAATACCCTTTACTGTGTAATGCACTAAATAGCCTTTCTTGAATGCACTGCCGCCCTCTCCGTTGCACGTGCACTATTTAGCCTGCCGTTGCACTCTCTCTCTCTCTCTCTCTCTCTCTCTCTCTCTCCCCCTCTCTCTCTCTCTCTCTCTCTCCTCTCTCTCTCTCTCTCTCTCTCTCTCTCTCTCTCTCTCTCTCTCTCTCTCTCTCTATTTTTGCACTACCACTCTCCCGAGTGGTTAGCCCCGAAATTGGCAGATTGCCACCCCTAGCACACCACCTAATTGGCTTCAAATACCGTCAGTATTTGCACAAACGCTTGTCTTTAATACAATCACCCTGAGGCCGCGTCATTACCTCTCCTTTTCCGATAGAAGTCAATGAACCCAGGTTGGGCCGTAAGGGAAAGGACAGGTAAGACGACAGAGGTTCCCTAATCTGGCCCGAAATGAGGGAACTACATGTCAACGGCTCCTATAGTATAAAACAAGGACCTCAGAATACGCGACCCTCCCCTCCCCGAAACGCCGCAATACCCAAACCAGAAAAACGATCACCCCCGTTACCTCCCCTGTCTATGTCCCTGGTTGTTTCCCATAAAACCCCTGTCCTTCCTAGTTAAGTAACCGGGCTGTAAAAGGTTACGTAGGACCCAGAATGATGTTTTACAAGGTTAACAGACTAGACCAAGGTAAAGAAATCGTCAAAATGAACCCCGCAGTAGTTGAAAAACAGGATGCACCGATAGAAAGGAAATGTTTAGCCATGTTCGTCTCTCAGCAAAATACCTGTGTAGTACCATGTTGACGACTCACTGTACCCTTTTGTAAATGTGAAACTCTAGAGAACGGCATATCTTTGCCAGATTTGTCTCCCGAAGGTGGGTTACCATCAGATGAACTGTCATGCCTGTAATAAATGATTATGAAGGAAAGTCATAGTAAATCCAGCAGGTCCGCCACCGGTCATTCATATGCCAGTTGTGAACGTTAAAAATAACGGACATTTTCATTCTTTGCCTGGAGCTGGGAGAGAAATAGACTCTTTTTGATTATCTTCATCCGCAAATTTTTCTAAAAGACTGTCTTTTCAAACTTGTTTAAGGGTACTGCTGTTGGAGGAGAGAAGGACCGGATGTGGGAGCACGAGGCCCGACTGCAGACTAAGGGACACCTGCGACATTAGCCAAGGCGAGACCACGACTGAAAAGAGCTGCAGGACGAGGCACTGTTTTCGACAGCATGAAAAGAAAGGGTCGACCTGATGCCCCTGCTCGACGTCCAGTGCCTGTCGACAAGTCCCCGCTCTCTGAATTCCGTCACACGCCCGCCTATTTGAAGTCTCTCGTTCCCCTAGTTTGTTCCTAATTTGGCCTTGCTCCATCCCCCCTTTTTTTCCTCTGACCTACCCTATGGACTGTTTTGAACGCTCTTCTTCCATCGGAACTTTCTGACAATCACCTCAAAGGACACAGGGCGAAAAGGACCTTTCCGACCAGAAACGCGAGGAAAGGGTCGTGCCCTGCAACGCAGAACTTAGAACAGAGCCGGACTTGTAGCTCCACCGCCGGTGCTCAACAGCGCCAACGAAAGACCACAAAGAACAATGAGAACTCATAAACTTCGAACATTTGACATCCTCAATCGCCGTTTTTGCCTCATTTCTCTCCCAGCCGCCATTGTATTGATCCTGCTCCAAACCGAATCTGAAATATGTATTAACCTGCCAGTTCACGTTATGATATGTACTTGCTGCTCGCCGTTTTTTTGTATTTCATTCCTATGACTTTCCTGCTGAACAAATTTATCAAAGTTTATCAAATAGGTGCACCTCCTAAAAACTAGGAACCTCAAAATGTATTGTTTACAACTCTTTTTCGAGGGTTCCTACCGGTCTTCTTTCTCATGCCCACCACAATAGACCCGAGTAGAAAATGAACCAGCAAGATGTCTTGAATATGTTAAAGGGAGAACTGTGGAAAATTAGTGCGATTTGGTGAACATTATCTGCGCCATCTTGCCTCTTCCCCTGATGCCACACTTTGTCGTACGCGCCCGCCATTTTAAGATGTCCCGATCAGAACAAACCCTTTTGCATGCCACTGGCCCCTGACATAGCCCTTTGCCTTCACTAAGCCTGCACGCTGACCACCCCCTGCTTGCACCTGCCTTGAGTCATAAACCCCTCTTCGGCGCTGCTCTGCCCCCGGCCCTCATCCTGTTCCCAGCGCGACACCTCCCTGCTTTCCTTTCATGATCTCCGTCCCTTAGATGCAAACCCCCTTTTTTCCCCGTGAGCCCGTTTTGTCCTCCCCGTTCCCAAGCCGACACCCAGCCCTGCCGATACCATCCTTGCCCCTCCCCGTACAATAGAAAGCTTCCCCCATCAAAGAATCCCCGGGTTGATCAAAGCCCCCCCACCCCATGAGATCCGATCAGACTCCCCTCATTCCGTGAATCGGCGGATTATCCAGCTGCGCGATGCTCATCACCTGTTGTGACTAGGGTGGGGACTTTAACTGTAAATGTGTGTGGGAACGGGCCCAAAGGGGAGTTCCGAGAATGTCTTTTCCGCACATCAAAGCTTTAAACATGTATGTGTAATCTGCAATAAAATCATAAATGTGGATATAAGAGGCCAGGCCTCAGAAATACAGTTAGAGCACCTCAGAACGATACCTTCTGTCCGTTTCGTTGTGTTCTCCTCCGGAGAGAATAAAAAACCTTGTTTCCTGCTTTCCAGTCTCCAGCGCCTGCCTCTTCATTGATTTAAATAACTAGAGGGTCACAGAGGCAATACCGCCGGGCAAATATCGATTGTCCCCGACCCGATTGAAACTGTTTTTACAGCTTGACCCAGTCTTCTCCTCCAGCAAGTACATCTCCTTCAGCCACGCCACCAGACTTCACTGGACAGACCACAGCTGCGTCCACTTCAGCTTCAGAAGGACCACGACCCACCACCACCCGCAACAGGTTCCCCGCAGGAGCTGGAGCAAGATCACCGCGACCAGCTCACCACATCCCTGACCCAGAACCCCCCCGCCAGCTCAATGGACCCCAGCCAAGCAGCCAACAACCTCATTCAGTGGATTGCCTCCTGCGCCGACAACCTCGCACCACTGAAGACCCCTCCCAGCAGACCCGGCAGCAAGAAAACCTCCTGGTTCACCGACGAACTCAAGAACTCCAAGAAGAACTGCCGCACCCTCGAGAAAGCTTGGCGCAAAGTCCTGACTACAGACAACATGACCGCCCTCAAGCACGCCACCCGCAAACACCACCAGCTGATCCACACCACCAAGAAGACAGCATTCAAGGAACGACTAGACAGCAACGCCCACAACAGCAAGGAACTCTTCAGCATCGTCAAAGAGCTCTCCAACCCCAGCGCCGGAAACAACTACATCACTCCCTCGCAAGACCTCTGCGACTCACTCGCCTCGTTCTTTCACAGCAAGATCGCAGACATACATAACAGCTTCAGCGCTCAGACCATGCACCCTACCACCGAACCGACGCCCCCCACCACCACCCTCCGCGACTGGACCCCGGTCAGCACCGAAGACATCATCCGCACGATGAACACCATCCACTCCAGATCACCAACCGACCCATGCCCCCACCACGTCTTCAACAATGTCGACTCCGTCATCGGACCCCATCTCCGGGACATCATCAACTGCTCCTTCACCACCGCCACCTTCCCGGAGAGCTGGAAGCATGCCGAACTCAGCGCCCTCCTGAAGAAACCATCAGCGGACCCCACCGACCTCAAAAACTACCGCCCCATCTCGCTCCTCCCTTTTCCTGCCAAAGTCATCGAGAATACCGTCAACAGACAGCTTGCCGCCTTCCTCGAGACGAACAGATCCCTCGACCACTCGCAATCCAGTTTCCGAGCCAACCACAGCACCGAGACCGCCCTTATCGCAGCCGCAGACGACATCCGAGCCCTGCTCGACAACGGGGAAATAGCGGCCCTCATCCTCCTGGACCTCTCCGCAGCATTCGACACTGTCTGCCACCGCACCCTTGTGCAGCGCCTCAACAACATCGGAATCCAAGAAAAGGCACTCGAGTGGATCACCTCCTTCCTCGCCGGAAGAACCCAGAGAGTCCGCCTCCCCCCGTTCAGATCCGAGGCCACCGAAGTCATCTGCGGCATACCACAAGGATCATCTCTCAGCCCCACCCTCTTCAACGTCTACATGAGCCCCCTCGCGGCCATCGCACGCCAACACAACCTCAACATCATCTCCTACGCCGACGACACCCAGCTGATCCTCTCCCTCACCAACGACCCGCCACCGCCAGAACCAACCTACACGAAGGGATGAAAGACGTAGCCGAGTGGATGATAAACAGCCGCCTGAAACTGAATTCAGACACGACGGAAGTCCTCATCCTGGGATCATCACCCTCTGCCTGGGACAACTCCTGGTGGCCCCCTGCCCTGGGCAGCGCACCCAAACCAACGGACCACGCACGCAACCTGGGCTTCATCCTGGACTCCTCCCTCTCGATGACCAGACAAGTCAACGCCGTCTCATCGTCATGTTTCAACATCCTACGCATGCTCCAAAAGATCTTCCGATGGATCCCCACCGAAACCAGGAAGACGGTCACCCAGGCACTCGTCACCAGCCGACTGGACTACGGACACACCCTCTATGCCGGAACCACAGCCAAACTACAGAAAAGACTCCAACGCATCCAGAACGCCTCCGCTCGACTCATCCTGGACATCCCCCGACACAGCCACATCTCCGGACACCTGAGAGACCTGCACTGGCTCCCCATCAGCAAGCAAATCACGTTCCGACTCCTCACCCACGCACACAAGGCCCTCCACGACCTGGGACCCAGGTACATCAACAACCGCCTGACCTTCTACACTCCCACCCGCCAGCTACGGTCAACCAGCCACACCCTCGCCGCAGTTCCACGCATCCGAAGAGCCATCACGGGAGGAAGATCCTTCTCCTACCTAGCAGCCAAGTCTTGGAACTCCCTCCTCATCCACCTCCGCCTGACCCAAGACCACCTCTCCTTCAGGATGCAACTCAAGACCTGGCTGTTCGAGCAGTAGCGGACCCCCCGCCTCCCCAAGCGCCTTGAGACCCTACGGGTGAGTAGCGTGCTATACAAATTTCTTGATTGATTGATTGAACATACCCTGCCAACTTATGGCGAACAAAGCGGTACAAAAGGGGGTGGTGCTGGACAGAGCATCTGAACTAATCAAACACTCACACCCAGTCAACAGATCTAGGTTTAATCCATCACCGTTCTTTGGCCCACTCTGCCACCCCAGTTCAGACATGGCCATATGCAAATCAGTCTGACCCTGTGCCTCATTGGAACAGTCCAGCCCGAACTGCCAAGCCATGCCTTCCCTGGACCAGAAACAAGCTTCCGAGGACCGGTTTCTGGCATTTCAGCCGTCTTCAGCCCGGCTTGCTTGCATCCAGTGGCAAAGAGAGCAAGGGACTCACGTCTGAGCATACCCTGCCAACTTATGGCGAACAAAGCGGTACAAAAGGGGGCGGTGATGGACGGAGCATCTGAACCAATCAAACACTCACACCCAGTCAGCAGATCACACCCCTTTTGTACCACATTTACACATTGTGCCACACAAATGCCGTGTGACAGGCAAGCACAATTCACTCTCTAAGAGAATCCCTAAGCCACCTTTCATCTTGTTTTCTTTTGTCACAATACTGTAGATCTCTTCCCCCTTAGAGTCCAAGAAAACATATAGTACTAGATATACTAAGAGATGATCTAGTCGCAAACCATGAAATTTGCAGAATCAAAGATCTCAAGACCGCAAAATCCCTTTTTCTGATGTACTTAACCCATTTTACAATTTTGAAAACTTTTCCAAATCGTAAAATGGGATTAGCAACCCATACTGTATCGCAATTTGGATGAGGTGCTGCCACTGGGCAGGAGCTCTCCTGTTAAGCTCCAGGACTTGGGATCATAAGTTTGTGTAAATCCCTGTGTATGCACCCCCATCCATCTCCTTGCTCATCACCATCCCACAGATGAATACTTCAGCAACGCAACTTTAAAATCGGATGCTCAAACGGACCAACGACAATCGGAAACAAACACTCCTGAGAAAATGTTACTGGATACCTCCTGGTCAAGACGGCCCTCCTCCAAAGCCGGCTGAGGTCTCGTGGGAGGTTCGGGGCTTGAACACGCATGGTGCTGATTCTTGTCGCAGCGGTCACCGGACGAGCCCTCCCCAGACGACGGCCACGTCGTGCTTCGTGGATTTTGTTCGGGATCCTGGATAGCTTTGGGGCAGCCCTCTCCTCTTACTGCCTCGATACGGGACACAGAATATTCCAGTGAGTCTCAAGAGCTGTTGGGAAGGTGAGCATCGCGGCACAGTCCTGGGGAGCGCTTCCTTCGTCGATCTGTGTCTCGAGCCCCCAAGGCTACACCTGATGAGCTGCTCTCCGCGTCGTCCAAAGCCCACAGCTGCACTGCCAGGACTATCAGGAAGGCGTCCTGTCCAGCGCTACACTCCCGAGACTCTTGGTTTCGCTCCATCGAGGTCGGAGCGTGCCGTGGACGTGTCTCCGTGATTATGGAGCAGAAAGCGTGGGGGATGTGGATGCTGACAGGGAAGCTTCAGCAGCCCCGGTCAGCAGAATAGAAGGAAATGGGGAAGCGGCAGACACCAGGCACTATGACAAACCCCAGCCCCGAACAATGCTAGGGGAACTCTTCCATCCTCACCGGACCACAGATCTGCCATCCCCGAGTGCGGATCTCACCGGGAGGTCTGATGCGCACCTCCCTGCCTGCGCCAGAAACGAGAAAGCGATGTGCAAGAGCCTGAGTCGACCGAGGTGGTTCGCGCCACACATCTGCCCCAGAGATACAACCCCAGGGAGTGGAAGAAAGGCGTCCGACCTCAGCAGTTTTCAGATAAAAACTTGACGGGAGGAGGAGGAGCTTGGCGGGCATCCGTGATGGCCGCTTGAGCACAGCGCTCTCCGGACCCTCGCCGCTCCCGGCGATTTATCCTGACTAGATCCTGATTTCTTGTAAGAATTCGAGTAGAGGACGTTTGGCTGATTACCCTGGCACTTTTCGGAATTTGCTTTGGATCTCGTACTCCTGAGCTACGGTGGTCTGAACTTTTGGGCTCCGCCCTTGAGGTGCGCCCGGGACGGGGTGCGGATCTGTGGCCGTCCTGGAATTGAACAACAACGGCAGGAGATCTGGCCTTGTGAGACCCCCTTCCTGAGTTTCGGTTTCGATTCTGTCTCGACCTGTGCCACGAGTGTGCGTATCGCGCTTGGCTGAGACTTGGAGACGGTTCGGACACGGGGCTTTCCTCTTGTCTATGTGCTGGTTTGGTGGCCTCCTCCCGAGTTGAGCCCTTCTTTTGGGTGTACTTTTGATCCTGAGTTTTGGGTGTTTGGCCCGTCGACCCTGGTGGCTTGTCCCGTGACGCATCTTCAAAATGGCGGGCAGAGGGGACAGAGAAACGCGCAAGACGAAAACACCTCTGCGCGGAGCGCCGGTTCAGACGAACGTCATGGACCGTTATACTCAATCTAAGGGGTCCCCCGGAGCTGCCCTACCTGGCCACAGTACGGCGTCTGAACGAATTTTGGAAGAGTCGGCGGAGCCTTCCCTACAGGATATCATGGGCGCCATCTCTGGAGTGAGGGAATCCACCGGCCTTCAGTATGAGGCCTTGGCCCACAAACTTGACACCGTGGCCATCGAGGTGAACCTGATTCGTGCTGATCTCGGCAAGACGAATGAGAGGGTGCAGTCATTGGATATTAAATCGTCTAGCCTCACGAAGGACGTCTCGGAGCTCCAGACGGAGGTTGGGAATCTTCGTCGGGTAAACGACTTCATGACCCGACGCCTGGAGGATTTTGAAAACAGGGCACGTCGCTGCAATGTTCGCCTGGTTGGTGTACCGGAAAACCCTGAACCCCACTCTGTTGATCTCCTGGTTGAGGGTCTGATTTTAAACCATCTTGCCCCCTCCGGGCTTACCAAATTTTTCACGGTTGAACGTGCACATCGTGTCCCGGGGGGCAAAGTTAAACCGGGTGCTCCGCCAAGGCCTATTGTGGCTAAACTGTTTCATTATAGGGATCGGGACGCTATCCTGCAGGCCTCACGGGTGAAGGGCCCAGTGGCCTTCGAGAATGCCACGGTGAACTTCTACCCGGACTTCTCCCAACAGGTTCAAAGACAACGGATGGAGTTTCGTGGTGCTAAGAAACGTCTTCGAGATCGGGGTCTACGCTATGCTATGCTTTTCCCCACCAGACTTCGTGTCGAGCATAATGAGCGTACTCTGTTCTTTGATAGACCGGATGCTGTTAATGACTGGCTGGACTCCTTGCCTGACCGTCCTCCTGAGACTGAATCTGCCGCTCACCCTGGTGGTGCCGAAGGTGGTGTGGAGATCTGATTGTTTGACTCTGATGTCTCGTTTTGAATACGTTCCCAGGAGTGGTGGCCGGCGTACCTCTGCAATGTGATTATTTATTTTTTTGTGTGTTGTTTCTTGCTCTTACTGTAGTCTGGGGGCGGGTGGAACGGAGACCTTTCCTCCTCCGGGGTCTTTGTGTGGACTAGGGGTTATGGGGCGACAGGCACACTGCAGGTTGGGGTGGCTCTTTAGCTTTTTGCAGGGGTGCAGGGTGGGGGGTGTTTCCTTTCAGCTTGGGGGAGGGGGGATGGGAAGTTCTTATTTTTTTGTGTGTTGTTTTCAAGGCGAATTGCTTCTGTCTTTACTGATGTTTCTGATGTCTAGCTCTTGGATGGGGGGTCCTGGCTCGGGTGGGTGGGATGGGGGGTAGGGGGTTGAAATTTGTTTCCTGGAACGTTAATGGCCTGGGAGATCGCATCAAGCGCAGTGTGGTGTTGAAATATATAAGACGTTTGTCACCGGACATTGTTTTCCTGCAAGAGACCCATTTGATTGGGAATGTATGTAATGCAATGAATAGATGGGGCTACAGCCTTGTGGCACACTCGGGGTTTACCTCAGGATCCAGGGGTGTGGGTATCCTTGTTCGTAACTCCCTCCCTCTGGCGATAGATGAGGTGATTCGGGATGACCGTGGGAGATATATTGTTCCGGTGGGTAGATATGAGGGCCGCACCCTGTCCCTCTTTAATGTTTATGTCCCCCCAGGCTTGCAAACTGCTACTTTCACTGATTTAGGCCGTGTCTTGTTGGGCCTTCCTGATAGTGTACTCTTTCTTGCCGGTGACTTTAATTCAGTGCTTTCTGGCCTTCACGATCGCCATCCCCCCAGGGATACCCCGCATGCCCAGCGTTGGTTGGGTGGGTTTTTGGATACTTTTGGCCTTGTGGACTGCTGGCGATTGTTACACCCTACTCAGCTTCAATACACTTTTCACTCTGGTGCCCATGGTAGCCTATCTCGGCTAGATTATTTCCTGATGCCCGCTGCCCAGTCGTCGGCGGTCCGTGAGATTATACATTTGCCAAGGGGCATCTCCGACCACTCGCCGCTCTGGCTTCGTTTTGAGGTTGGGATAGAGGCAGTGGGCCGAGTGGCTCCCATTAACCCATGGTATCTCTCCTCCCCTGAGACTCGTGCCCTCTTGCTCAAGTCCATAGATGCTTATTTCCTGGAAAACGAGGGGTCGGTCCCTTCGGCGGTGTCCCTGTGGGAAGCCTTCAAAACTGTGATTCGTGGACAGGCCCTTTCTTTGATTGTTGAAGCTAAGAAAGCCGGGAAGAGGGAGGTAGTGGACCTCGAGGGGGAAATTTCTGCCTTGGAGGACGAGCTGGGATCTGGTGTCACGCCTGAGAAACTTCATGCCCTGGGTCTAAAACAGTTTGCATATAAATCCCTAGTTACTGACGCTGCAAAAGCGATGTTTCGTGAGCAACAAGGCAGATTGTATGATGTTGGTGATAAGGCGGGTAAACTCCTGGCGTGGTTGGACAAGAAAGAAAGAGCTAATCGTGTTGTGCCTGTGATTCAGTCTGCGAGTGGTGAAAATGTGATTGATCCGATCGCCATTGTAGATCGTTTTGCGGAACATTTCCGTATTGTGTATGCTCCTGTGTCTGTGCGGGATGTGGCTGACTCTCGCCTCCTTTTGCGTGATATTGCATTGCCCTGTGTCTCTGATTTGGACCGTATCGCTTTGGACTCCCCCTTTACGGTTGATAAAATAGCTACTGCCATTCGTTCGCTCCGTTCGGGCAAGGCGTTGGGTCCAAATGGTTTGCCTATTGAGTTGTACAAGTTGCGACCCGATAAAATGGCGCCATATCTCCGCGATATGTTTTTGGAATCACGTGAGCGTAACCTCCTTCCCTATGATCAGCGTTTGGCGACGATAGTCGTCATCCCTAAGGACGGTAAACCTCGCGACCTTTGTTCCTCATATAGACCCATCTCCCTGTTAAATGTTGAACCCAAGGTTCTGGCGAAACTTTTGGCGACCCGACTCCTATCGGTTCTTGGGGACTTAGTTCATCCGGATCAATCTGGTTTTATCCCGCATCGCAACACTGCATTGAATCTACGTCGTCTTCACGGCGTGATAGCGAGGGCGGGGCTACTGACTGAACCGGCCATTTTGGCGTCCTTGGATGCCTCCATGGCCTTTGATACTGTGGAGTGGCCTTATTTATGGGCGGCTCTTGAGAAATTCGGTTTCGGGTGCGAGTTTATTAGCTGGATTAAGTTATTGTATGCGGAACCTTTGGCGCAGGTTGTTGTGAATGGTAGGGTGTCTGCTCCCTTCCCCCTGGGCAGGGGCACCCGCCAAGGTTGCCCCTTGTCCCCGCTACTGTTTGCGCTCGCCCTTGAGCCGTTGGCGGCCTGGCTCCGCTGGGAACCGTCCCTTAAAGGGATCCGCTGGGCCCCGGACTTCGAGGACCGAGTCTCGCTCTATGCGGACGATATCCTCTTGTATCTTACCTCCCCTCGTAAGTCTTTATCTGTTTTATTTGACGTTCTTGTGTCCTTTGGTGCTAACTCGGGCCTCGTAATCAATTGGACCAAGTCCTGTGTGTATGTTTTGTCTGGTGTCTTGCCTCCATTACCGAGCAGGCTCCCTCTTCAGGTGGCCCGGGATGGTTTCAAATACTTGGGAGTTTTCGTTACTCTGGACTCGTCTCTTCGCTTTGATCGTAATCTCCTTCCTCCGTTGCTTCGACTGCGTTTGGACGTTGCTCGTTGGCGCAGGCTTCCCTTGTCTCCCCTTGGTCGGGCAGCCCTGTTTAAGATGATGTCGTTACCGAGGTTTCTTTACGCTCTCCAGAATTATTATGATCCTGTCCCTCAGTCCTATTTTCGGGAGATTGAGACCCTTCAGAGACAACTTGTCTGGGATGGACGCCCGCGTATTGCTCTTGCTAAGCTTTCCATTCCTTGGTATGACGGTGGCATTGCACTCCCCGATATTAAGAGGTATTATTGGGCCTCACACTTGTCCGCTATCAACCACATCATGTTCTCGCCGGGTAGTAATCCGGCGTTTGAGATGGATAGACTTCAGCTTCCGGGAGGTGACTTTAACAGAGTGCTTTACTCTCGCCCTGCTGGGCGCCATCTTGTGGGTCCTACGTCGATTGCTTTGGCGGTGTGGCGGGCCGCGACTCGGAGCCTGGGCTGGGAGGATCGCTTGACGTTGGCCACGCCGCTTTATGCTTCCGAACGTCTGGGCGGTCTTTGGTCTACCAAGGGTTTCGATCGCTGGGACATGATTGGAATTTCTAAAGTGGGAGATGTGTATTCCAAGGGCTCTGTGCGAACATTTCAGGCCCTCCAGGCTGAATATGGCTTGAGTGGTCGGGAATTCTTTCGATACCTACAGGTTAGGCACGCCTTGACCGCTGTATTTGCTCCTGGTGAGATTCCGCCTGATTCTTCCCCCCTTGAAGACCGTGTCCTTGACGGACATCTTCCTGACAGCACTATCTCCCTGATTTACAAGAAACTGATTAATACTCGGACTGATCTGTTGGTTCGACTCCGGGAGGCATGGGTTCGTGATGGTTTGGAGCTTGATGACGAGGATTGGCAGTCGGCCCTCTCTTCTCCTAAAGAGGTGGCTATCCCGGCTCGTCTCCGTTTGGTCCAATTGAAGATCCTTCATCGGGTGTATGTTACGGGACCTCGTTTGCTTGTGATGGGTTTTTCTTCTGATGGGTTGTGCAAGCGTGGATGTGGTTTGAGTGCGACTTTCCTACATATTCTTTGGGAATGCCCGATGGTGGTTGCTTACTGGACGGCTGTGCTTGAGGTTATGGCTGTGGTGACAGGGGTGTCCTTGTGTCCGGAACCTCGTCGTTGTCTTTTGAATGTTTGGGAGCCCACTGACTGCTCGGTGGCCCAGACTAGGTGGGCCACCCTGGGTTATATGGTTGCGAAGCGAGATATTGCTCAACTTTGGGGGGCCTCCAAGCCCCCTGAACTATCGAAATGGGAAGACGACATGGATTGGTCTATGTTCCGTGAGAAGACTGTCTACGTGGCTAGGGGCAGACCCAGGGCATGGACTAGGGTGTGGGGTCAATGGAATGAATATCGTGGTGCCATCTGTACTCCTCCCCTTGTGGATGACATTGAGCTTTCCCGGTCTCCTTAGGCGAGCGTTCTTGGAACCTTGCATATAGGGGTTGTGCTGGTTTTCCGGCTCCCCCCCCCCTTCTTTTTCTCCTTCGTGCCCCGTCCCCCCCCCCCCATCCGGGCTCTTTGGAGCTTATAGCTTTGATTCCATTTTTGTTGCTGTCCCCTCCCGTCCTTTGGGCTGACCTTCAGTAATACACTTTCGCCTTTTTGTGTGTCTGTTCTTTTTTATAAAACAAAATCTGTTTTTGTTCTGTCTATTATATGGAGTATTGCATTGACGATTGATCGTTACCGCTACGGAAGTGTATATTGTGTATTTTCTCCTCTTTAGCGGCTGGCCCGTGTGGTTGTAGGCCCATCCTTGTATTTTATTGCATACTCAAATAAAGGTTTTTAAAAAAAAAAAAAAAAAAAAAAAAACTTGACGGGAATGAAAAATTTCCTAGCTATCGTAACGGAAAGTTTCAATTCTATTAAGGACAAGGAGGCGAGGATTATCCCTCCCGAGACTTGATGGTCTCCCCCACCCGGAGTCTCCGTAATCTCAGTAAGTAACCTTTCGAATGGGTTTGACGATGTTAATGCAACTGTATTTGTTTTTCAAGTTGATTGTGAGACTATTGGAATTTTCATTATTAGGATTGTTGGTATATGTGACTATTCTAAGCTTGTTTATGACACATTTTCAAATGTTACCTGGTTATGCAGCTCTATATACCGCATTCTCTGCTTCTATATACGGAAAGGAATCAAGATAACGGTTTGTCTTATATTGGTTTAGGACAAGACCAGAAGGAATGATGTACGCCCTGGGAATCTTTCCTCGCAGAGAAGAAGAGGAAGAGGAAGGGACGTCAGGACCGGTTATACAGTGGACAGCCCCGTGATTGGATGGCAGTTGTTATGGACACTGTGGCCCATGTGCTCATGGGAGTTGAAGTTTCTATAAAGTTTTCTTATTGGTCCACTTTAAATTTGCTATTTTAATAAAGAGAAGAAAGGACTGCATAATCCTCTCCTCCGTCCTGACATAGAATTGGTCACTGGGTGAGGCGGGAGCTCCTGAAGTCGGGCGCCTGACTTTAAAATGGCGCCCGGCTGTGACATTAACAACCAGGAAGCTCTCCACTGCGCCCTGGGCTCCTGAATCCCACGGATACTGAACAAAGAAAATTACAAGAGGAAAATAAATAAGGAAAAAAAAAAAAGGTGCTGAGCCCCCATCTTGAACGACCCGCCCTCGCAACAACTGGGTGAGTCCTGCAATGCTTTTCTGCTCAAGACTGTAACCGAGAGAGCTATGTCAAAATAGTAATGAAAAGAGGACTAACTGTTACCCAGCAGCGGCCATCTTGGCATGGGCACTCAACCAGTTTCCCTCCCTAAACGCCCCCACTATACTCTAGGATGGCACACTATAAAGATCTACCACAAATATCTCTCAAATCTCTATGCCCATACTGTTGAGTTAAGAGTGGCAAGGCATCATCTGTCCCACTATGGAGCAACTCTAAGTAAATACAAGACATCATCCATCCTAAGATCGCCAGTCTCAACTCCCCCACACCCCGAGGTTGTATGACAATGGCACCTTAAGTGAGATAGTGCCCCCCATCCCACAAACAGCAGCAGTAACTAGGCCTTCCTGCTAATCAACCTCTAGCACCACCCCCATTCGAGATCATCGCAGGCGGCGCTCCACAATTCCTCTGAGGACAAGACTAAAACAGACCTTATCTTCTGCATCACCCACCAAGCCAAATGGAAAAATAACCTAGCCACCCACCTGCGAGTTACCAAAGCCACCAACATCCCCCACGGCCAAAGACTAAGTATATCCAAGTCTCCCTCACTCCCAATTAACGCCACCATAACCCTATACAGAAATGGCAAAATCATGGTCGTAGCCAACGACTTCAACCTACACCAATTCAAACTCACCTTCCCCAAGCTGCGAAACTCCATCCTGACCCCAGAAAGACCGGACTTACCTAATTCCGTAGACTCACTCCCCTCACAAGCAAGATTGCCCTCTATCCCCCACTTCCACCTCCCCAACCACACCTCCCACCCCAAAAACCAGCCCCCCGCACCACCCACCAAGCCCCCCCAAAACTTCCTCCCCAATCCCCCTCCTCACACTAACTCGAGCACCCGCCCAACCTATCACCGACCATTGGCCTGAACCAGTCCTGCTCTCTCGAGCAATACCCTACACAATCCCCCCCACCACCGCCTATCGGAAGACACACGCCTCTCCAGTTCACCTAACCCCCCCAACCCCAGACACCCCCATCCCAACCCACACCCCCAACCTAACCCGCCACCTAACACCTCCTCTCCCCCGCTCCGCAACAACACTCAAACCCCCTGTCGCAACCAACAGCCCCAGTCAGTTACTCCTCCCGAACCCAAATCTCCCCAATCCCCAGAGACAATGGAAGTAATAAATGAGCACCTCACACGCATAGAAAAACAACTCAAATCCCTCCTACCTCTGTCCCTGACTCCCCTCTCAACCATAACTGAAAACCTATCCCTACTTCACATCCAACTCAACACTATCACCCATGCCATCAACAAAATCCTTCTCAACACCACTGCGCCCTCCTCCCCCTCCAAACATCCAAGACTCCCCTCCCTCTCAAACACTAATGAGCCACCTCAACACCCTAATCTCATGACGCCCAGCTGGCGCTCCTCCCCTCGCAACTCCCAATCCACCAGACCAAAAAGAACAATCCCCTCCCTCTCAAACACCAGTGAGCCACCTCAACAGCCTAATCTCATGACGCCCAGCTGGCGCTCCTCCCCTCGCAACTCCCAATCCAACAGACCAAAAAGAACGACCCCTGATATGTCTCTGAGAGAGGCTTTGACTAAAACCTATGATCCCAGAAAAACCCTAACCCTCCCTTCTCACATCCAAGTAATCACCGGTATAGGCAGAGACAACCTCCAACCCAGGCCCACAAAACGTCCCTCCCAACGCACAACCATCCCCCAAGCTCCCCCCCTCTCAAGCCCACTCCGACAGCGACATGGTAAACTGCATGCTTATAAACTGCAGATCCGCAGCCAAGCATGCTATAGAGCTGGCTGATGCCATACTGTGTAACAACACTGACATTGCGTTCCTCACCGAAACCTGGCTCAAAGAAACATATTACCCGCTCCTTGACCTCCTAGTCCCCCCTTCTCCATCATTAAAAAAGACAGAATTGACCAACGTGGTGGCAGCATGGCCATTATCCACAAGAACAACATAAACATAACCGAACTCAAAACTCACACCTTCTCAACCTTCGAATACCTTAACACCATCATTACACGCCCAAACAACAAAACAACAAAATGCCATCTCATCTACCACCCCCCAGGAAACTCTCCGGCATTCAGTGACCAAATCTCGGACCTACTAACTCGGTGCTCTCTAGCAAACTCTGACAACATCTTCCTAGGTGACTTCAACCTCTCTTGGAACAATGATAATGACTCTGTTATCCAGTCCCTAAATGAACTTCTTCTCACAAACGAGCTCACCCAACACTGCAAGGGTCAAACCCACAACAAAGGCTCTACCCTAGATGCTATCATAGCCAGAAGCGAAACCATAACCATAAATAACATTCTCCCAATCGACTGGTCAGATCACCACATCATCCTTTTCAGTATCAACCAAACAGTAGCTCCTCCAATCAAGTCTCAAATCACCCACCAATGGTCCAGAAATCTCAAAGACATCCCCCTCCCTGCCCTTCAAGAATCAATAACATCGCTGCTCCCAACCTTCTCAGACAACCTCAACACGGTCGAGCTCACCACTCTGTACAACAAAACAATGACAACTGCCCTTGACCAACTAGCCCCCCTAAAACTTAAAAGAGTTAGAGACATCCCCTCCCGAACCTGGTTCAATAACAACCTTAACTCCGAATGAAGAAAAGTAAGAACCGCTGAGAGACTCTGGAGAGGGAACCCATCCACAATCAACCTCTCCTAACTCAGCAAAGAACGCAACAACTACAAAAAGCACATAATCAAGGAGAAAGCATCCTTCTTCCAGAACGCTCTAGACAAAGCCAAAAACCGCCCCCCAAAGAACTTTTCAACATCTTCCAGAGTCAGACCTCCAAGCCCACCAAGGCTTACCCCCCTGCCTCCAAACTGCAGTGTAACAACCTGGCTAAATTCTTCGATGACAAAATCTCCAAAATTGAGCTCTCCCTAGACCACCACCCTCAATCCCAACACAGTAAATTGACACCCCTTATGAAACCTCTCCCATCCCCAACCCACAACATGCTCACTGAAGCAGAGAACACTCCTCCATCGACCCCCAAACTCACCCCTCACCCTTGCCCCCCACTCCCCCCAAGCAATGGAAAGACTTCATCCCTCTCTCCGAAGAGGACATTTCCAATGTGATTGCTAACTCCAAACCCTCCAACCATTTCACAGACCCTTTACCCGCCTCCCTAGCCAAGAACCTCAACCTCACCCTAACCCCACTGTGGACAAAGATTATCAACAGCTCTCTAAACAACGGAGTGATGCCCGACTGCCTCAAACTAGGCCAAGTCACCCCCCTCCTAAAAAAAACCTGAGGCCGACCCTAATGACCTCAAAAATTTTAGGCCCATCCTAGCCAAAATCCTGGAGAAATGTGTTCTCTCCCAATTGAACCATCACCTGGAATCTAATAACCTACTCGACTCACACCAATCTGGGTTCAGAAAAGGATGCAGCACAGAAACCGCTATACTGAGCATTACAGACGACATTCACAACTCCCTTGACTCCAACAAATGCTGCCTACTTGTCCTCCTCGACCTATCAGCTGCTTTTGACACGATTGATCACAACCTACTCTTAGACGCCCTTCAAAAACGCGTAGGAGCTGATGGCAATGTCCTGAAATGGTTCTCCTCATTTCTACATAACCGCTCACAACACATAAAAATCAAAAACTAAATGTCCGACACCTCTCCCTCAACTCGAGGTGTTCCTCAAGGCTCAGTCCTCTCCCCCACACTCTTCAACATTTGCATGGAACCACTCACCGCCATTCTAAAACAAGCAAGGATCGACTATCATCTCTATGCTGACAACACCCAGTTGTACCTCGAAGTCTCTTCCATCAATGACATCCTCCGCCTAAACTCCACTCTCTCTAAAATAGAAAATTGGCTAACTCTCAACCACCTCAAGCTCAACCAAGAAAAAAACGAAATCCTTGTCTTCTCAAATCACGAGCAACCCCCTCAGATCCAAGAATGGATAAACCACCTTACCGCTCTAAACTGCAAACTCAGTCCAGCAAACTCAGTCAAATCACTAGGGATCTCTCTAGACCCAAGCCTCAACATGAGTTCCCACATCAAATCCACTGCAAAAGGCGCCCTCTACAACCTAAAACTCCTCTAAAAAATCAAACCCTTCATACCCCCCAAGGACCTAAAAACTGCAACCCAATCTCTAGTTCTTTCCAGACTTGACTATGGGAATGCCACTCTAACCGGGTCAGCTAGAACACACACAGTCCCCTTGAGAGCCACCCTAAACGCCGCAGCAAGAATGGTCTCAGGGACCAGGAAATTTGACCACATCACCCCTACTCTACAGGCCCTAAAATGGCTACCCATCGAAGCAGGCTGCGCCTACAAAACGGCCTGCCTCACACATAAAGCCTTGCACACAAGCAAACCGGATTACCTCACTGCCAAACTCACAAAAGCTGGACAAACAAGACAAACCTCAGAAGCTCCAACTCACTCCTCTTAATCCCCCCCAAAAGACATAAACAAAAAACTCTCTCCTGCTCTTTCTCTGGGAATGCCCCAAAAATCTGGAACTCTCTCCCTACTCACATCAGAACGAATCCCTCTTTCACGATCTTCAAGAGACAACTAAAAGAATTTCTCCTCAACCGCCACCTCTATGCTTCCGGACAATGACTTCGTTACTCTTGGTACCCAATATCCTCGTGATTCTCACTGTACTTTATTGCTTATGTTTCACTTTTATGTATGCTGTAAAGCGCTATATAAAACTCCCCCCCAAAAATATATATATATATTCTCTTACTCTTATTTTCCCAGCTCAATTGGCAGAAACGCTGGCTCTCGCTTACTTGCATCTCTTATTGTTTACATCTTATAGCCAGAAACTACTGTTTCTACTAAACTTCATCCTCTAACACTCATCACATTCTGGGTTTCAGTCTTTCACCCTTCACTTTCTTCCTGTTTTCTTCTTTCTCCTTACCACTCTCCTCATGTGTATCCTTGCTCGGTCACCCTGTTTCTCCTCTTCTTATCTTGTCTCAATCATTCTTTTTACCTCATCTGCCCTTGTTTCTATCTTAAGTCCTTTTTCTAGGGTGGAGTGGTAACCCTTCTTTTTCTTGATATTTTACCTTTCTTCCTGCTCTCTCTCACAGCCCTGCTCTCTCTCACAACCCTGCTACTATCTTTGCTTCTCTTATGTTCTCCATTTCTTTTTTTTCGCTTCGCTCTCCCTGTTTTTCTATTTCTCTTTCTTGCTATTGGTTTTTCCACTTTTGTTTTATTATGCATTATGATTCTTATACTTTCTTTCTTTTTACTCCTTGTTTATTATTTCTTTTTCCTCATCTTTGATTCTTCTTTCCATTTCTCTATTTGTTTGAATCTTCACCTTTTTCCCTCCTGTTCCTTTTTAGGTCTCGCTACGAACGCAGAGCATGTGCTGTTTCGCTAGGGAGACTATTGTTGCCGCTTTAGTGCTGGAAGGGAGACAGGAGGTGGCACGCGTCCAGACAGGAGATATGCACTCCGTACGCGTGCACATCTCCTGTCCGTGCGTGCCACCTCCTGTCTCCCTTCAGCAGAGAAACCGGCGGCAGCGCGCGCATTGCGCACTTTCACTTTCCCTCCCTCCCCTTTAACCCCTTGGATGCTAATGACAAGGGTAACTCGTCATGGAGTTTCCATTGATTTCAATGGAAATTGCATGAAAGTCCTAAAATAGCCTTAGCATCCAAGTGGTTAAGAATCCGGACATTCCACAGCCACGGCTTGTTATAGGACTTGTGCTCCGGATCGCAGACAGCTTGGGTAGGATCCCCGGTGTATGGATGCAACCAGGGCATGAACAGAAGCATATTATTCAGCTACAGGAACAACAGCAAGGTGTCTCACAGAGAATGTGTACTGCAGCGGGAAACCATTAAAATATGCAAACCCTGTGGAGATCTCCTCTCGTCGTTTTGGCTACAACAGCTGCCTCGCTGCATTACTGAGTGCCTTTGCTAAGGGTGCACGTTTCCTGCACGGAGTGTCAGGAAAATGGCACGTGTATGCCCTAATGCCCTGCTCCAAATCTCCTGTAAATTCAAAAAACTATTTGGGTTGTTGTCAATATGTGCTGAACTCCATCCACCCCAGCATACGATGAGTCAGCAGGGTGAGCCCCTCCCACAAAGCTTGCCAGGGCAACCAGGAAAAGCAATCACTAAAACACAATTTCCACTGATGATGCGCATGACTACAACATACACCCACCCCCCAAGCAGTTAGGACCGGCACAGGAATACTATTGGGGTTAGAGTGGTTTCTCCACATCGGTGATCACATATGGGTTCTGGTGTCATTCTTATGCACCTGGGACTCTGGCCTCTCGAGCGAACTTTATCCGAGACGTCAGCACCCACAGGAGAGGAGATATGCGTGATTGTATGTGCTGCTCTCGTTGGCAGGTACTGGCAAGGAGTCAATGACCAGCCATTCTATGGCACCGCAACCAATGGCATTGTAAGCTTCGAATGAAACTGTGTTTGAAACTCTGAAATTGCGATTCTCCTATTAACATGACCAGAGAATCTGGATTTCATTAAAGACATGGAGGCTGACATTATGCATTATCCTTTAATAGCAACTCACACAGCCACACTACATCATAAAGGATAAAGCTCTAGAGTTAACAACACTGAACAAAGGATGTATCCAGGAGATGATCTGCCTCTTTTAAAAGAATTGCAGCAGGAAAGAACTTCAAAAACTGAGAGATCCGGGTAACAGGAAAGAACTTCATAGGCTGAGAGATCCAGGTAGCTTGAAAACATCATGGAAGAAACTTCAGCAAGTCACAGGCCAGCCGGTTAAACGGAATTGCCTGAAAGAAAGAAAAGATTAAGAACCAAGAGCCTAAAGAACTAACTCATCACATAGGCATAATAATAGATTAAAAACAATTGAAGCAATCAATAAGATCATGAACAATATATCAAAAGATGTAAAAAGTTCATAAAAGACATCCCAAAAGTTGTAAAAGGGAGGAGGGAGGGATAATGTCAGCCTCCGTGTCTTTAATGAAATCCAGATTCTCTGGTCATGTTAATAGGAGAATCGCAATTTCATTACAAGACCGGAGCTACATTATGCATGTTCGTAGCCCCGAAGGACAACCTCAGACATATGCTCGATAGGCTTGCAATAATGACGAGCAAAGGTATTAGCATTTGACCAGTCAGCAGCTTTCAGGATATCATCCAACTTACCACCTGACCAGAAGGATTTACTGGCCATAGCTCCTCTAATAGAATGTGCTTGAAACTTAGAGAGGTCTATAACAGCAAGTTTCATGGTAGATTTAACCCATCTAGCTATGGAGGTGGAAGAAACAGGTTTAAAAGGTTTCACAAAAGAAACTAAAAGTTGATTTGCATCATTAGGGCGTAGGAGAGATATCCTAGCGTCATATTCTTTCATACAAGCAACCACACAAAGTTTAGGCAAACTGTCAAAACGAGGATAAAAGATAAAATCTGACATGTTTTAGTTCTTCTTAGTAATTCAAACTTGACACCAAACATATCATAACATCTATTTGAAATGTCTAAGCTTCTGATGTCAGATACTCTCCTACAGGAGATTAAACATAAGAGTGTGGCGAGTTTAAAGGAGAGAAACTTTCTATTAAGGGAAGAATTATCTGGCCAAGAACAAAAAAGGTCTAAAATACACTTGACATCCCAAAGGGTCTGGTATTTAGGTCTAGGGGGTCTTCTTAGTCATATACTCTTGAGGACCCTACAAATGATAGGATTTTTACCTACCGATTTACCGTTGATAGGAGAATGACCAGCGGAGATTGCGGATCTAAAGCAATTAATAGAGCGATAGGAAAGGCCTCTGTCAAATTGTTCGACCAGAAAATTAACGATATTCACGACAGGAGTCTCCACGGGATCCAGACTCCTTTCCAGGCACCAATGAAACCATTTCTTCCAAATGTTGTTATATCTAAGGTGTGTTCCAGGTGCCCAAGATTCTCCGAGAAGAGAGAGAGCTGTCGACGAAAGTCCAGACAGCTTGTTAGATTGCCTGACACTTTCCAGGCAAGAAGGTTCAAATTCCCCTCGAGAATAAGATGATGATCTTTCCCGTCTGCGTTTGAGGCCAGGCCTGGAGAGGCTGGGATCAGAAAGGGAATGTCGCATGCTAGTTCCAGGGCTGTCGGGAACCAAGCTTGGGACGGCCAAAAAGGAGTTATTAGGATCAGAGGGCATTGATCCGATCTGACTTTCTGAAGGACCCTCTGAATCATGGCGAAAGGAGGAAAGGCATAACCCAGGAAGTGAGACCAAGGTTGGAGAAACGCGTTCACAGCAAGAGCGCCCGGGTCTGGCATCCAACTGAAGTAGTTGGGAAGTTGGAAGGTAAGTCTGCTGGCAAATAAATCCACGTCTATGGGACCCCAAAAGTGGAAGAGGGAATTGAAGACGTTCACATCGAGTTTCCAGTCCGAGAAGTCTATAAGGAATCTTGAATTCCAGTCTGCAGAAATGTTCGATTTCCCGGGAAGATATTCCGCCCTGAGGGAAATTTTGTGTTCCAGACAGAACATCCAAAGTTTCCTGGCAAGATTGGAGAGATCTGCAGATCTCGTCCCTCCAAGGCGATTGATATAGGCCACAGTGGAAACGTCCATTTTCAGAACAACGGACCTCCCTTGGATGGAGTGTTTGAAGCTCATAAGAGCGTATAAACCAGCCGTCAATTCCAGAAAATTTATGTGTTGAGAAGATTCCGACAGGGTCCAGACCCCACCGGTTTTCTGGTCTTCCAAACGAGCACCCCAGCCATGAAGACTGGCATCTGATTCTAGGACAAAATCCGGGGATGAGCCGAAGATAGCTTTGCCGTTCCAGGCGTCTAAGTTCTCCAGCCACCAAAAGAGCTATGTTCTCGCATCTGGATCCAGAGACACAAGGTCCCCATACCACAGACCTGAATTGAGGGCTTTTCTTTTTATTCTCTGAAGTGCGCGGGAGTTCAGAGGGCCGGAAAAAATAGCCTGGATGGAAGAAGAAAGGAGCCCAAGAAGTCGGGCTAGTTCGCGGAGAGTTAAAGACTCTTGTTTCAAGACAGACCTGATCTCCTTCCGGATCTTGGCAATCTTCTTGGCAGGAAGAAGGAGAAGGCATTTCAAGGTGTCTAGGGTGAAGCCGAGGAATTCTATAATTCTGCAGGGAGAGAGAATGGATTTCTCTCTGTTGATGATGAATACTAGGCTCTCTATTAAGTTCATGGAGGTTTCTAGATCTCTTAGGAGGTCTGAATGGGATTGGGACATAAGAATATCGTCCAAGTAAATGATGAGGCGGATACCTCTCTCTCTTAGGATTGTAACGACACACTTCATGATCTTGGTAAAACACCAAGGGGCAGAAGAGAGGCCGAAGGGAAGAGCTTGGAACTGATAAAGACGTTCTTTCCAAGTAAATTGAAGGAAAGGTTGATGTTCCTTGTACATAGGGATGCTGAAGTAGGCGTCCTCCAGGTCTAACTTGACCATCCAGTCTCCTTCGAGAAGGAGATCCCTCAGGAGGTGGATACCCTCCATTTTGAAGTGGCGATAAACCAGAAATGTGTTGACTTCTCGAAGGTTTATTACAGGTCTCCAACCTTTGTCCTTTTTCTGAACAAGAAACAGTGTGCTTATGAATCTTGCATCGGACTAGGGAACTTCCACAATTGCGTCTTTTTTGAGCATGGAAATAATTTCTTCCTCCACGATCATTTCTTGATCTTCCGAAAGGACGAAGGGTTGGGGTAAGCGTGATTGGAAGGGAATCTGAAAGAAGTCTATCTTGAAGCCCATAACGGTTTCTAAAACCCATGGATCTTGGGTAATTGAATCCCAGACATGATAAAACTGTAGTCTGCCCCCTACTATGGGAGGGATAGAAGAAGAAGGAGTAGTACTTACTTGTAGAGTTGGAGGTGTTGGGAGTACCTCGACCTCTCGAACCACGGTTTCTTGGACCTCTTCCTCCTTGGGGAAAGAAGGGTTGTCTAGGGGGGTAAAAGCCCCTTCCTGTTCCTCTGAAGGATGAATAGGGTCGTTGGTTGCCTCGGCCGGAAGAGCGACCCCTTCTACCGGCCTGACCAAAAAGGTTGGTGTTGAATACCCGTCTCAGGTTATTTTGAGCTCTATCAAGGGCAGTAAAGGTGGATACGTATTTACCAATCTCCTTGATTATATCCTCTCCGAAAAGAAGGCCTTTGGGGTTCTGGGAGGGTTCTTTCTCCGCCATGTCACCTAATTTTTTGATTTTGTTTAAAATGGACCTCCTCCTTTCAACGTTCAAACTTGAGTTAGTGTTGCCAAGGAGAACGATGGCCCTTTGGCTCCATCCTCAAATGAGATCAACATTCAAGGGGGTAGAGGAGAGATGGGATTGTTCGGCCATATCCAGGATTCTAACAAGGGGTCCTAAGACGTCTAAGAGGCGGTCTTGGCAGCCTTTAAGGGCACTCTCCAATCCTTTTCTGGGGTCTCGCCCTAATTTGAATAGGAATTTGATAAGATTTGGATCCAGGTTTGGGGTTTGACATACCCTCTCATCAATGGTAGGTCTGGGGGATTCAGATCTCATTGTGTTTCTAGTGTTTCTATCCAAAAGGTTTCTCAACCAGCGTGTGACAAATTTGGAAACATGATCCTGTGGGAACCACTTTGAACTGTTAGTGTGAGAGATGTTTAGGGGAGAAAACATCTCTTCTCCCTTAGGGTTTAAAATAATATTTTTTGAGGTAGGTTCCGGATCAGATTGGGAGTTAAGATCATGTTGGACCTCATCCAGGTCAAAGACGAATTCGTCTGAGGGGTCTTTGGAGGAGTTGTCATCAAAGGAGGATGAAGAGGAGTCAAGACCAATATTCTTATTTTTTTGGTTAGCACTATTCCAAGGTGTGCCGCGAGGGACACCGTACATATTTGTGCCGCCATGGGCACCGGTCAAGGGAGTGTCCCGAGGGACATCAGGTTCAAGTGGGGCGAGGTGGCCTCCCATCCAAAGTGAGGTGCTAGGACCTCATGTACTATGAAACGCGCTAGGGCCTGTAGTGCTTTCGCAATGTTTGGTCTTTTTGGGTCTCTTACCGTGTAGGGGGGGATCTTGAGGATCACACGGTCTTTTAGAGAGCATGACTTCTTTGAGAGAGGACATCATACATGACTTAATTTCCTGTTGAAGGAATTTTTTAAATGAATCGTCGATAGGGGCAGGTGAGCTAGCAGTGGCGTCGTCAGAATCCATGTCAGACATTGTGTAGTAAAAGCTCAGAAAAAGATATTAAAAGGTAAGGTAATAAACTTCTCCTCTCCTTTTTTTTTTTTTTAGTGTTTATTATTATTTTTTTTTTAGGGTTCAGAGTCTAAAACTACCTTTTTTTTATATAAGGCAAGGGTGGGTAGGTTATAGAATTCTAATTAGGCTGAAGGGGTAAGGACAGTTGGGGTATTACTACTGTATTTATAGGGGAACCAATAGACTTATTTAAGTCCTTATTTGAAATAAATGGTTAAATGTTTGAGAGTATTATGGGCTAAAAGGGTTATTTAAGGTAGAAACTGTATTTTTGTATTACTATAGGACAAGAGTCCGTGAAAAACGCAATCGAAGAGTGTCTCCGGCGGCTGAGGCAGAGCAACTGACAGATTGCCGAGGAGTGCTCGAGCTCAGCCGCCGGAGAGAAGGAAAGTCGCTTAGGAGAGGAGGCACGCAACGCGGGTGTTGCTAACGTGCTTTCCTCTGAAGCGGCGTGTATTTTGAAGGAAACGAGAAAATCGATGTGAGAAAGGAGAGGGCGACGCAGAAGAGCGGCGGACAGTGAGGAAGTTGCTGCGCGATCGCGCAGGGGGAAAAGATCGTTGGGAGGTGAAGGACGACCGAAAATTGGAAGTCCATGGGAGGGGGGTGGGAGTGGGAGTAAGGAACCAGCACCACCACCGGGAGAGAATCAAGGAAGTGTGAAAAACTTCTAAAAGGGCAGTGTTGAATTTTGAAGGGACGAAGAAAGGAGTAAGTAAGGCATCATATTCATAGTGAAACATTTAGAAATTGTCATTTTATCATCATATTGGCAATAAAAAAACCTTTGGAATTATCATTATATGAGAGATATAAGCATATATTAGCAATAAGACATTTAGAATTATCATAAAACTTGAAATATAATCCAAAATTGTTGAAAGTAAGGAGAGAAAGGAAGTAGTGACTTATCTGCTGGCGAGCCGCTTTTAAAAGAGGCAGATCATCTCCTGGATACATCCTTTGTTCAGTGTTGTTAACTCTAGAACTTTATCCTTTATGATGTAGTGCGGCTGTGTGAGTTGCTATTAAAGGATAATGCATAATGTAGCCTCCGGTCTTGTAATGAAATCTAGGCTCCCACCTGTCTCTCTGTATCCCTGTTCGTGAAATGTCCTTTTAACCTTACTGCTTATTTCTAAATATAAATAGTACAGTCCAGTTTACATACACAGACTTCTGCTTAAATTAATGTCCACTTAGTGTTTCATTAACTAATTTACTAGAAAGGCCATCATTTTAACGGAACAAAAAAGCACCTCAAATTATCAGAGTGAAAGCTAAATATAACATAGCGTGTAATTGTACGCACGCGTTTACTCCTTGGGGCATCTTGGCGCTGTATAACACATGTTTATGGTTACTACTCAATGGTACTTCTTTTATAGATCTCCGAAGGATGAACGGCTCAGTGGACTCACAAGGATTTAAACAGGCTACTATAATTGCAACCAAAGGCAGCAGGTCGTGTGACAGTATACCGAAGGCAAAAATATTGTGTCAAAAACATTGAATACCAAAATATCGAGAAGATAAGGGAGTACAGGTAAGGATAGGTGTGCCATTCTTAACTCCAAATCTACCTACCCTGAAAATAAATAAATAAATATATATATCATTAATGTACATATATTTTTTTTTTGTAAATATAATTTTTATTGGCATTCTTATCAAAGTGGGAACATCTCGTATCACTTGATAGTAACACTCTGCTATTCCGAAATACAACGAAATCTGTATTATTCATGCCTTTTATGACCTGAACCCCCCTCCACCCTCCCCCAAAAACCCTCCCCACCCCTGTCAGTGCGCCTCGCTCAACCTATATTAGAGCAATAAACAAGAATACCCTCCTTCCAGCCGTGTGTGTTGCCATATCAATCGGTACAAGGGGGGACAACTTCTACATGCACTTTCCAACCATGTGCTAAGACCTAACCGCTGCAAAGTGGGGTCTCCCAGCCAGCCTCCAGTCCTACAGCACACCTTCCTCTTCGTCACTCGAGCTATCCACCGGGCGCTGTAGTTCTGTCACCAGTGCCTCCCACGCTCTAGCCACTTCCAATGCCCTGTCGTTATCTTGTCGTCTCGCCTGCTGCAGCCGGAGAGAGCTCTCAGCTCGCGCCCAACGCAGGAGGCACGCCTTCCACCGCTCATAGCTAGGACCGGTGCGCAGCTTCCAGTGCATGGTATGCTCCCGTTTGGCTAGGATTAATCTCAGGTTGTACAACTTACTAGTGACTTTTGTGCGGGGGGTATGCGGAAACCAGAGCAACAGACAAACGCCCATGTCAACTTCTATCTGCCGGTCCATGACAGCATTCATACAATCAACCACCGCAGTCCAATAAGCTGTCAGTATTGCGCAAGACCAAAACATGTGGGCAAAGTCAGCTCCCTCCGTGCCTCACCGCGGGCCGGAGGAGGTGGTGCCCCCAAAATAGTGCAAAATCTTAACAGGCATCAAGTACGCTCTATGAAGCGTGAAAAACTGGACCATTTGGAACCGAGCGTTCCGCGTGCCCTTCCATGCGCGCCGCTCCAGCTGAGGCCACATCGTCTCGGGGATGGACCTCCCAAGATCTAGTTCCCATTTGACACGCAACCCATCCAAGGGTACCATGGCCTCCGTCGATAGTCTCCGGTAGAGACAAGTGACGGCCTTAAAAGTGCCAGCCGCCATGACCACATACTGGCACCCAAAGGAGGTCGCCGGTTCGGCAAGCCCTGTGCCCCAGTGTTTCTGGTTACTGGTCACCAGGCCAGCGTGCAGCAGATAGTCCCCCCGCGGGAGACCGTAAGCGTCCTGCAACTCCTGAAAGGTCAGCAACGCCCCATCGCGATAGAGGTCTCCAAGCATGTGCAGCCCAAGATCCTCCCAGGCTGCCAATGCCGACCAATCCCCTCCATGTGGGAGGGCCGTACTTATCCCTAGGGGAATCTCCGGTGCATAGGGGCGGGGGGAGCCCATGCGCCTGTGGCTCCGGAGCCAACACAGACGGAGGGTGCGTTCTTCGAGAGTGAGGTGGCCGAGCTCCAACTTCTGGCCCATAACTATAAAAGAGAGGACATGCCTTGGGATCAGCCTATTCTGCAGGTCCCTCTGGCCCGCGAAACTCACATGCCACTGCCTGGGTGAGCCATTGAAGCTGCGCTGCCAGGTAGTACCACTCAAAATCCGGGACCGATAATCCCCCATCAGCCCTGGGACGCATCAGTGTTACCAGAGCGACATGACGCCTGCCCTCTCCCCAAATAAACCCCGTAGTTAGGGATCTAAGTTTGCGAAAGAACGACGCTGGCACCCACACTGGCAGGGTACGAAACAAGTATAGTAGGCGAGGAAGAACAATTATCTTCAGCAACGCCACCCGGCCCGCCGCCGAGAGAGGCAGGGCTCGCCAGAACCCCATGGATCCCTGCAGGTTCCTGAGTGCTCTGTGGATGTTGCCTTCTAACAAGTCCAATTGGGTGTGATAAATCTGAGTGCTCAGGTAAGGGAGGCAACAATGTTACCAGCGAAGGTTCCCCTCCATCTGGGGTTCACAATCCCTTGGAGCCACCGGGAAAAGACAGGACTTCCCCCAGTTGACCCTCAGCCCCGAGAAGTCGCCAAAGCGACGAAGAAGGCGCTTGGCCCCACGTAGGGAACCACCGGTATCAGCCAGAAACAGCAACAGATCGTCCGCATACAGAGAGATGTAGTGAGATACGCCCCTCAGCGCTAGGCCCACATAGGCCTGCCCCATCCGAGCATGCGCCGCCAGCGGCTCACTGGCCAACGCGAACAGCAAGGGGGACAGGGAACAGCCCTGGCGCGTGCCTCGGCCAACCGGGTACGCTGCGGAGATCGTGGCTCCCGTCCTCACTCTAGCCGTAGCCGCATTGTACAACAGAGCCGCCCATTTCACAAATCGTTCTCCTAACCCAAACGCCTCCAAGACCCGGAACATGTATGGCCACTCCACGCTATCGAAGGCCTTCTCGATATCAATCGAAAGCACTGCAGCCTCCGGAAGCCCTACGAAGTCGCCTCCCATGACCCGCAGCAAACGGCGCACACAGGTGGCCGTGGTGCGTTGGGGGATAAAGCCCGCCTGGTCCGGATGAACTAGCGAGCGCATATGGGCAAGAAGTCGCGTTGCGAGGACCCTGCTCAGGATTTTATAATCAGTCGTGAGCATAGATGAGGGGCCATAGGAAGAGCAAGAGCCAGCATCCCCCCGTTTCAATAGGGGTATTATGATGGCCTCCCGGGATGTGGCGGGGAGAGTACCAGTATCCCAGGCCTACCGATAGACGGCGTGCAGCCGCGGGGCCAAAACATCAATAAAAGCCGCATAAAACTCTATTGGCAAGCCATCCTCGCCAGGGGTCTTGCGGCGAGCCATGTGTTTGATGGCAGCGCGTATTTCCCCCACAGAGATCTCACTGATCATTAATGTACATATATGTGGAGTATATAAACTTACTTTCACAATATCTCGGTCCTCAGAATTTTTGCAGACAATATTGTGACTCCACAGTACTCAGTAGCGTAGTAGATATTCTGTTGGAATACTGGCCACTTATCCATAGAGCCTGGAACATTTGGAGGGGAATGTTTAATGGGCAAAAATTACAAAGTTTAGGGTGCTACTATTTGAAACTTTGGCCTCTCCAGTGAGTGGAAGTGTATTATCTTTTCCCAGTCAAACAAGCATTTGCAATGCAATAAGTCTCTCATTTGTGAGAGTTTAAGTTATTGGCATTGTAAATAGCAATGCTTTTTATTTATGTTTTAAAAATCAACAAGTAAATAAAAGGCATTGTCATTTACAATGCCAATAGCTCAAACTCTAGTAAATGCGAGACCTATTACATTGCAAATGCTTGTTTAGGTCAAGCATTCGAGACGTCTTGTGTATGCTTTAGTATCTACTTATATGTGTATGTAGTCTGTGGATTCTGCAGATCAGCCCTAGGACGTGTCTGCTTCAGCTTAGGGACTTTTTTTCTGTTCAACTGCCTCTATTTAACTGTCTCGATAGAAAACGGCCAGTAGCGGTCAGTAAAATACCAGAATTACGTTCTGCTTGTTCAACTGCCTCTATTTAACTGTCTTGATAGAAAACGACCAATAGAGGTCAGTAAAATACCAGAATTGCTTTCTGCTGAGGGACTTTCTTTTTTTCTTTTTCTGGCAACTGCCTCTATTTAACTTTCTTGATAGAAAAGGACCAGCAGAAGTCAGTAAAATACCAGAATCACTTTAGCATTCTCTAGATTCCAGTCCATAGAAATTGTCTTCCACGAGCATCCATAGACAATATTTTTTTCAAATCTTGTATTTACAGTGATATGACCACCGAAGGCCATGATTTTATATTAAAAACAGAGCTTTGGACTATACCATTTTCTGCTGAAGAAAACAAGTTACTTACCTGTTACTACAGTTATCCAGTATTGGTATCTTTCATAGATTCACATGCCTGAATCATTTCCCCTCGTCGAGATGGGAGTCCCACGGTAAAATACAAAAGCAGTGACATAAGTAATAAATAGGCAAAAAATTCTAAAGGCCATATCTTAGTAGCCTATCTATGTCCTTTTTCAAAAAAGGACCAAAAGTTGATTCCAGCCAATAAGCTACCAGAACCCTCTAGAACACTCCCAGCAGAGGCAAGTTCTCCTCAGATTTTCCAAGCACAGGTGGGAAGTAAGTATACCTAAAATCAAAGAGAACTGACTCCACGGGGAGTAGGGTGGGTTGCATGTGAATTTATGGAAGATACCAATACTGGATAACTGAAGTTACAGGTAAGTAACTTGTTTTCTTATCCAGTATTGGAGTATCTTTCATAGATTCACATGCCTGAATCAGAATAGCAAGCAGGACCCTAATTGTACTGTCGTTAGTGGAAGGTGGGAGACGTGTAATTTTAAACTCCCAGGGGCCTCATTTATGAGGCCGTGCGTGCCTTTTACGCTGCCGGTGCGTCTCTTTTTGTGACGCACCAATGGCGTAAACAATGCGCCTTGTTGCACCATATTTACAAAGTGACGCATCTAGGTAGATCCGTCACTTTGTAAACCCCTGCGCCACATTATACCTGCGCCAGGTATAATGTATGCAAAGGGGGCGTTCACACGCAAAAAGCCTCGTAATAGTGACGCAGTGAAATCTATGAGATTTCACTGCGTCATTTTTAGGACGCTGTTGCGTCAAAATCTTGCGCCTGCCTCACAGCAGGCGTAAGACTGACGCAAGCCCTTTCACATGGGGTTTTCCCCATGTGAAAGGACGCATTGCTGGAGTTGCGTCACTTTTGTGACACACCCCAGCAATGCGTCACTTTTGTGCTTACAGATATGTCAGAAATACTGACGTATCTGTAACTCCTTGCGACATGATGTGTCATATTATAAATATGACGCATCAATCATGTCGCAGGGAGAGCGCAGTGAAAAGTGACGCATCGCTGTTTTCACGCAGCGATGCGTCACTTTTCATAAATAAGGCCCCCAGTAGTTACCACTACCTTTACACAACGCATCCACTAAGCATTATACTTTATAACAATGTTAAAACAGAGAGAGTTGATATAACCATTAATGTATCTATATATACACATAATTCATAAGTCATATTAAAGAATCAGTTGTCAAATATATTTGTACAATTACTGAATCCACTTAAAATTAGAGAAAGAAAACGACAAGAGAGTGTTCATTATGAAACTTAAAGAATCTGACCTTAGTTAAAAAGATGACGCAACACCGCCTGTCCACCCGCTGCATCTTCCTTTTGTGCAGCCTGGAGGCAGTAGTGTTTTGTGAACGTGTAGACATTCTTCCATGTCGCAGCACGGCATATCTTGTCTAATGTCACTCCAGCAAACAAAGCTGTAGATGCAGCAACAGTTCTGTGGAGTGTGCTTTAGCCCTCACTGTTAGAGGTTTATTTGCTTTTTCGTGGCAGAACTGTATCGCAGAAGGGACCCACCTGGCGATCGTGGCTTTCGTTACTGCAGTTTTCCTTGACCGTAGGCCACCAAAAGTTGATCTGTTTTCCTCATTTCCTTTGTTTTGTGAAGATAACATTTCAAACATCTTTTAATATCCAATGTATGTAGAGCCCGTTCGGCTGGGCTAGATGAGTTTGGAAAGAAAGTTTGCGGTATTACCGGTTCATTTAAGTGAAATTGTGTTGGTACTTTTGGAATAAATTTAGGATTTGTCCGAAGGGCTACGTAATTCTCTGTAGATTGCAAGAAAGCTTCTTTTATTGTAAACACCTGCAGTTCACTCACTCTCCTTTCAGAAGTAAGGGCCAGTAAGAGAGAAACCTTCCATGTAAGAAATGTAAGTTCTGCTTTATGTATTGGTTCGAATGGTTGTCTCATCAATTGTGTTAGAACCACATTGAGCTTCCACTCTGGAGGAGGTGCGCGCACCGAAGGAAAAGCGCGGAAGAGGCCCCTTATGAATTGTTTAATGAGAGTTGATGAACAGAGAGAAGGAATCTGAGGGGATTTCCTGTACCGGGAAATTGCCACCAGGTGAACTTTAACTGAAGAGAAAGTGAGGCCTGACTTAGCCAGCGACAGTAAGTAAGGCAAAATCTGTTCAGCAGGGGCCTGCACTGGATGAACTTTATTCCTTTCGCTCCAGCAACAAAATCTCCTCCACTTTAGATGGTATGTTTTGCTAGTGCTTTCAGCACGGGATTTAGCCAGCATTTCTCTACAGTCTTGTGAAATATTGAGATCCTTAAACTCTAGGAATTCAGAAGCGATGCGTGCAAGTGAAGAGAATGTGGATCTAGATGGATCACTTGGCCCCTGTTCCTCGATAACATCGTTGGTGATGGATGAAGACGAATGGGTTTGTCCTGTGACAACAGAAGTAGCTCCGGGAACCAATCCTGCCTTGGCCAACGTGGTGCAATCAAAATTAGGCGACAGCCTTCCGATTTCATCTTGATTAGTACCCTTGTGAATAATGGCATGGGAGGAAAGGCGTAGGCATAGATCCCTGACCATCGCATTAAAACGCCATTTCCCCTTGACCCCCGGTTGTGTGAACCTGCTGGCGTAAAACTGGCATTCTGTGTTCTCTTTCGTTGCAAAGAGGTCCAGAGTTGGCTTCCCCCATCTGAGAAAGATCCTGTCCACCTGTGTTTGTTCAAGCTCCCACTGGTGGCAGCTGGACTGCGACCTGCTTAGTGTATCTGACAGAGTATTGTGTAGATCCCTGACATGCTCGGCCTTCAAAGAGATTCCATGGAACGCTCTCCATTCTCATAATTCCTGAGCCTCTTGAGATAGCGCTATGGATTTTGTTCCTCCCTGTCTGTTTATGTAGGAAATGCTGGTCGTATTGTCCGTACGGACCAGCACTGACGAACCTATTATTCTCGGAAGGAATGCCTGGAGGGATAAGAATACCACCTTGAGTTCCAAGCTGTTGATGTGTTGTCTTTTCTGCATCAAAGACCACTTTCCCTGAATTTGTAAATCCTGCAGATGTCCTCCCCATCCCTCCATGAAGGCATCTGTCGTCAAAATGAAATCCGGGGTACTTTGGAGAAAGGTTAAACCTTGAGCAAGGTTTGTCCTTTGAGACCACCATTGAAATGCCTCCATAATCTTTGTTGTGATTTGAACTACATCTTCGAAAGATCCTACAGCTTGTTGCCACTGTTTCTGTAGTTCCTCCTGCAAAGGTCTCATCTTTAGTCTCGCTAAAGGCACTAAGTTTATTGCAGACAAGCACATTCCTAGCAGCGATTTGAATATTCAAACAGAAACTGACTTTCTTTTTTAAATGGACCTTGCCAACCTTTGGAGTTGCATATACCTCTCTTGAGACAAGAATGCTTTACATTGGACGGTGTCCAGGGATGCCCCTAGAAACTAAATTACTTGGGTTGGATGCAAATTAGATTTTTCCCTGTTTAGAGTGAGTCCCAATGTATTGAATAAATGGAGACCAGCTGTCATTGTCTGATTGGGTTCCAGCTTTGAGCAGCTAATCGTCGAGGTATGGAAAAACTTGAAACGCTTGAGATCGTAAGGCCACTGCTACTGGTGCCAGGCACTTTGTGAAGATCCGTGGTGCTGACTTTACACTGAACAGGAGTACCTTGAATTGATAGTGGGTAACAGCCACTGTGAACCGTAGATATTTCCAGTGTTTCGGTGAATTGGGATATGAAAGTATGCGTCCTCCATATCGAGAGAAGTCATGAAATCTCCCTTATTTAAGCATCCCAAAATATTGGAGAGTGTCACCATCCTTAACGTCTGTTTTTTGAGAAACTTGTTGAGTTTTCTTAGGTCCAGAATCGGTCGCCATTCTACTGACTTCTTTCTTATTAGGAAGAAACGAGAATAGAAAACTCTTCCTTTCTGATTGGATGGTACTTCTTCTATAGCTTCCTTGGGGAGCATGATCAAGACTTCTTTTTGTAGTATGTGAAGAGAGGGGGAGGGGGACCCCTGGGCGGGGTAATATGTGGTTTTTGAATAAGTTCTAGGGTGTGGCCCTTGGTGACTAGGTCCAACACCCAGCGGTCTGAAGTGATCTTGTGCCACCGCTGTGGGAAAGCAAACATTTTTGTGCCCACAGGTAGGGAGGGAAAACTGGCTGGTACCCTGATGTACTCATTGCTTTCTGCCAGAGTCACAGCCCTGTTGTGGTGTTGGCTTGCGACCTCCCTGGCGAGAGAAACCAGCAGTTGAGAATTGGCGATACGATGGCGGGTTGTAAGATTGGCGATATTGAGGTTGATATTGATATTTTTGATTTCTTTGATATCCGCCTTTGGAGGTGGTGAATCCTCGCCCTCTGGCGCCTCTAAATGGTACTCTTCTATATTGTAGAGATCCTAATGACTTTGCAGTATCTGTATCATTCTTCATAGCCAGAAGAGCGTTGTCAGTATGTTTACCAAAAAGCGACTCTCCATCATACGCCATGTCCAGAATCTTAACCTGAACCTCAGGTCTGAAGGTAGTAGCTTTCAGCCACCCCTGGCGTCGAAGTACTGCCACTTCCGCCAACTGCCTAAAACTTTTGTTTGCTGTGTCTAAGGCACAATCAATTGTTTCAGAGGCAGCCCTTTCACCTTCCAATAAGATATTTCGGGCATCCTGTTTGTTTTCTTCCGGGATGAGATCTATCATACCAGCCATATCGGACCACATTTGACTGTCATAGCGGCCGATAATGGCTAAAGCAGTTGCTGCCCGAATTGATGCAGCTGCCATTGCCAAAAACGTCTTTCTCATAAGGTACATCCGACGTCCCTCTCTCTCTGGAGGAGTAGTAATTGGTGTTGCCGGATTCTTTGAACGTCTTTGTGCGGCCTGAGATATAACTGAATATGGCCTTGGATGTCCGACAAGGCAAGAAGGACTATCCTCAGGAGCTCCATACTTTTTCTCTATACGGGGCAGCACTGCTGGTATAGATGCTGGCGTCTTCATAATCTTCACACCCTCCTGCCAAATATAGTCGATAATCGGAATCAACCGTACAATCTTTCTTGTGTCCCCTTTAAAATCATGCAGAAAACAATCTGTCTGTTTCACCGTGATAGGTAAGTGGAATCTATTGGATGCCCTCTGAATTAAATTGTGAAACCCTTCGATGTCCTCTGGGGTAGAATTCGAAGGTAAGTGTCGAGGAGGGGATGGTGTCAGAATTATATAATCATCCCAAGGACCCGGAAGAGCCGTTGGATCCGGTAATTCACCTTCTTCCACCTACTCTTCCGAAGAGGAAGTGTTCTGAACTTCAGGGTCAGCTGGAACTGGACTTGTTGAATTTACCGGTGTATTGGGTATTTGAGATTCTGGTACTGTTGTTGGTACCTCCACTTGCGGGACCAGATTTTCTGGTGGAATTTGTTTATTTATTTATTTATTTATTTGTGACATTTATAAAGTGCACTGTTACCAGATGGTGTCCTGGCGCTGAATAAACGCTCCCTGGGCCAGGCCTAAAGCTTTTGAATGAACAGCCAAGTTTTCAGAAGTTTTCTAAATGGCAATATCTCTGTAGCCTGTCTTAGTGCAAGAGGGAGGGCATTCCAGGCCCTCGCTGCCCCCACAGAGAAGTTTCTCCCGCCCCATCGGGCTTTCCTGATTCGTGGGATTACAACCAGCCCCTGATCCGCTGTTCTCAGCTGCCTGCCCGGTTTGTACAACTGGAAATAGTGAGCAAGGCAGGGCGGGCCCAGCCCCCTCAGAGCCTTAAACACTGTGCATAATGCCTTGAAAGCGATTCGCTTTCGTACTGGAAGCCAGTGCAACTTCACCAGGTCTTGAGACACAGAGGCGAACTTCAGTGTGCCTGTGATCAGACGGGCTGCAGCATTTTGCAAGACTTGCAGTTTGTTGAGAAGCCCATCCTGGGCGTTAAGCAGTAATCCATTACAGTAATCAAGGCGGGACAGGACCAGGGCTGTCACCACTGTTTTTCTGTGCTCCTCTGGAAGAAAGGGCAAGATCTTGCGTATTGTCCTCAACGTGTAATGAACAGCTGATGACAATGCATTGACTTGGGGCCTGAAGGTAAGTTTGTCATCCATCAGCACCCCTAAGTTCTTGACCTTAGTGACTGGGGACGGTGGATCACCTAACTTCTCGGGCCACCATGCCGGGGTCCAGAAGTTCTCTCTGGCACCAAAGAGTAAAACTTCGGTTTTGGTTGAATTTAATTTTAAACAATTCCTAGCCATCCATTTACTGACTGCCAACATGCAGTCTTTGAACCTCATGGCTGTGCCCACCTCCCTACCCGGCTGCAGAGATACCACGATCTGCGTATCATCTGCGTAAAATGTTAAATCGAATCCATATGATCTAATAACTGGGGCCAGAGTGGATACATAAACATTAAATAGGGTAGGGCTCAGGAAAGAACCTTGGGGAACTCCACAGGGCAGCTCGAAAGGTCTTGATTCGAACTCACCCAAGGCCACTACCTGGCTCCTGTTGGTAAGAAAGGCTTTAAGGATCTTATGCGCTTTCCCCTGGATTCCGCAGGCCCTCAGACGGTCCACCAAGATCATATGGTGGATCGTATCAAAGGCCGCTGATAAATCCAGCAGGATCAAGGCTGCCTTGCCACCACCGTCTAGTACTTTCCTGATATCCTCAGAGGATTTGATTAAGGCCGGTTCTGTGCTATGACAGGCTCTGAATCCACGTTGAGATGGGTCCAGAGCTTGTGTGGCCCCCAGGAACGTACTAATTTGTTGAGGAGGGAATCTCTGTCCGTAATCTGCCAACATGGCCTGTAGATCCTGAATCAGTGAAGGTGGTAGATGAGCCATCTCTCTATAGCGTGCTTCCTGTCTAGGATTAGTATGACGAGAAGCCTTATACTGCTCCTGATAATAATGCGGCTCATGATAATCTTCCTCGTCATCATCGTCATCTTGGCATTTTACATGTAGCTCATATGGACTGTGAGCTACTCCATATAGTCCGTCCTCATCCTCATCTTCATCATCCTCCTCCTCAACATAACCCTCCAAAAGGTGAGATGGTAGTAAATGTGATACCTTGCTATAATCTTGCAAAGGCGGGTGAAGAAAAGCCTTTGAGACAGTCATGGTGTGAGATACCCTTGTCGACGGTGTAGAAATTAATATTGAAGGAATCCCTGTCGTCTACGGTGTTGTCGACGGTGTTGCCATACCCGGTGCTGATGGTGACTTAGTTGACAATGTCGTCGTCAATGGTGTCGTCGTCAACGGTATCTCCGTCAACGGTATCGTCGTCGACGGTGTCTTAGTCATCGACGGTGTCGTCGTCGAAGGCTCCTTCGTCGATGATATTTTCACTGACGATTTCTTAATGGATGATGGGTCGTCAACGGGTGAAACCGATGAAGGTCTTGTCACAATGGAAATCTTAGTCGATGAAATAGGGGCCTGAATCGCCGTCGGCGATGGCCTCGACGAAGTCACACAATTGTCGACAATGACAGAGAAACTGCTGTGGACAGAGATTTCTTTACATGTTTTCTACTCACAGAGTCAGTAGAAGAGGGTATTGGACGCTCTCCTTCTCTCTTGACAGGTGTAGAAGGGACAGATGAAGTTGGCTCAGAGGAATGTTTGGAGCTCCTCTCTTTACTCACAGGTTTTTCTTGGGTAGACTTGAGATGTTTCCTGCACTCACCTGAAGAGCTTTCCTGTGATGCTAGATCACAGGAAAGCTCTTCAGGTGAGTGCAGGAAACATCTCTTGTGAGAAGTTGAAGCCAATCCTTCTTCCTCATCTGAAGTGTGAGCCTGTTCTTTTGTGGATTGAAGTCTCTGTCCTTGAGGGTCTTATTAGAAAAGGTGCGACAGATTTTACCGATTTCACCTCCTGCCTTGGATAAAGGCAATAAATACAGTCTTTATGTAGAACAACTACATGGACCCTCTTCTTCCCACAAGTCTTGCAAGGGCAGAAGAGGCCTTTCTTGTCTGACATTTTATTCAGAATAGCTGAATAGAAGGAAAAACTGAGTAGCACTCAGGGAGACTCCCTTCCATACGACGTGCGGTGAAATTCTGAGGAGAACTTGGCTGTGCTGGGAGTGTTCTAGAGGGTGCTGGTAGCTTATTGGCTGGAAGCCACGTTTGGTCCTTTTTTTAGAAAGGACATAGATAGGCTAATAAGATATGGCCTTTGGCCTTTTTGGCCTATATATTACTTATGGCACCGCTTTTGTATTTTATCGTGGGACTTACATCTCAACGATGGGGAATGATTTAGCCATGTGAATCTATGAAAGATACCCCAATACTGGATAAAGGCAACATTTCTCTCCATCTGTTCCCATGTATGTACGTATGTATGTATTTGCATACTTATATAGCGCTATACTGTCATCCTGTTTCACTATTCCTTAGACCTCAAATCTCTTTCCAATTATTGTCATTTAATTTTGCTTTTGTGTGCGTTCTTTCTTTCTTACTTCCGTCTTCCTTTTTCTTTGTGTCATTTCCCATACCTGGTGTGTCACGCAGTTTGGTACTTACTTTCCCTCCATGTTAAACAAAGTAGATGTTTCAGCACCCAGGCTAATGTGCTGCATAGAAAAAGACATATTAGGTCCCAAAGGCGAGACCGATTGCATTGCAAATGCTTGTTTTCTTACCTCCAGCCTTCTTACCATCTTTTTGTTTTTCTTTCCTTTTCCTTATGTCAACGTTCATATTACTTTGTATTCCTTCCATTATACTTCTGTAACACCTCGTGTTCGCCCCTACTCGCTGGGGTCGGTGTAGGCGCTACCACGTTCCCTTCAAACAGACTTACTGACACAGGGACTTTGGGTAACGCAGGCTTTATTGATTTGAAGGTCCTTTTCCTGTGTATCGTTTTCCTGTAGTAGGGCAGGGGGCCTTCAGATTCCGCCGTGTGTCTGAGCTGTCGCTTCTCTACAGCTGTCCGGCGGTCGTCCCGGTGTCTTCTGGGACTTGTAGTCGGGACCTTTTCCTCCACGATGTCGAGCCTTTGTGTCGCTCCGAAAGAAAGAAAAGATAGCACCGTTTTAGTTTGTTGTGCTACCAAAAAGGCACAGGGAAGGGAGTGAGGGTACACACGTGCACGAAGAATCAACTAGGGTCCGCTGTGTTTGGGTGGTGAAGGAATGGTAGTGCACGGGAGGTGTGAGGTGCTTTTACGGTGGTTTGGCCCACTTAAATCCCGCCCAACTTGAAAACCTTGATCGTACCTCAGGTAGCCACACTTCCCTTGAAGTGTGGCTGGGTGATGCCCCTTCCTGTTGGCCTCCTGGCTTGTTGGGTTCGTCTCCTCTGGATCCTCCGATTCCGCCTCTCCGCTCTCCTTCTCCGGCCGCCGCCTCCTCCCTCCGATGGTCTCTCTCCCGCTCCGGTCTCCTCTCCGCCTCTTTCCTCCGATGGTCACTCTCCTGCTCCGGTCTCCTTTCCGCCTCCTTCCTCTGTTCTGCTCCGCTTTCGCCTCCTCCGCTCTGCTCCCGCCTCTCCTCTTCCTTCTTCGTCGATCTCCTCTCGCTTCCGCACTCGTCCTCTTCTCTGTCTCTCTCACCTCCGTCGCCTCCGGGTGTAACACACACCTGTGTGTTTTCTGGGGCTGCCTTTACCTGGGATACGGGGGCGTACCCTGTGACATAGTCCTCATCCAACTCCGCCCAGTTAAAGAAACAGGGCTCACCACTCTCTGCGGGCTCCTTGTCTCCGAGGATGTCCGTGTTTCTCCAGGCCCCTGTGTGCTGGTTGGAAAGAGGTGAAACCGGTAAGCCTGGCGGATCCAGTTCCTCCCCGTTACACCCCTCCCCCCTTAGATTCTCCTGATCGGGGAGAGGAAAACGGGAGAGATAGTCCGCACTAGCGTTGTCTTTCCCTTTTCTGTGCAGCACTTGGAAAGCAAACGGTTGTAGAGAAAGGAACCACCGCATCACCCTAGGGTTGTTAGAGGCGTTACGGCTCATCCATTGTAATGGGGCATGGTCGGTATACAGCTTAAAAGGGTGTCCCTCCAGGTAATAGCGCAGTTTGTCTATTGCCCACTTGATGGCTAGGCACTCCTTTTCAATCGTGGGGTACCTCACCTCCCTGGGGAACAATTTGCGGCTGATAAAGAGAATAGGGTGTTCAATCCCTTCATCCGATATTTGCGACAAGACAGCCCCTATCCCGAAATCTGAGGCGTCCGTATGTAGTACGAAGGGCTTGGAGAAATCGGGAGAGGAGAGGACCGGGCTAGTGGTGATTACTTCTTTAAGGGTTTTGAAGGCCCTCCACATTGCAGGGGAGGGTTTCTGGAAATCAGGTTTAGTTGTCTGTTTCTTAAGGGTGTCCGTGAGCGGGGCTGCTATGTCCGAGAAGGAGGGTATGAATCTGCAATAATAACCCACCAACCCTAAGAAGGCCCGCATCTCCCTAACGCTAGTGGGAAACGGGGTGTCTGCAATGGCTCGGACCTTCTCTATTTGTGGTTCGATGACCCCATGGCCCAGGACGTACCCCAGGTACTTCACCTTTTGGAAACCGATTCGGGATTTCTTCGAGTTGATGTGTAAACCCGCTTTTGTCAACTGTAGGAGAACGGTTTCTAGATGGTGTAGGTGGGTCTCCCAGTTGGGGCTGAAGATAATAATATCGTCCAGGTATGCTGAACTGTAATTCTGGTGTTCCCGTAGCACTTCGTTCATCAGTCTTTGGAACGTCGCAGGGGCTCCGTGTAAACCGAAAGGAAGTACGGTGAATTCGTAGAGTCCGTCAGGGGTGGCAAACGCGGTTTTCTTGCGGTCTTCTTCTCTCAGAGGCACCTGCCAGTACCTCTTCGTGAGGTCAAGGGTGCTGATGTACTGCGCTTCGCCTAGCTTCTCAATCAATTCGTCAATTCTTGGGATGGGGTACGCATCGAACGAGGAGACAGCGTTTAGGGCCCTAAAGTCCATACAGAACCTACTGCTCCCATCCGGTTTAGGCACCATCACGATTGGAGAGGACCATTCGCTTCTGGATGGGCGTATCACTCCGAGTTTGAGCATTTCTCTCACCTCTCGGCTTATGGCTTCTCTTTTTGCGGCAGGTATTCGGTATGGTCGTTGTTTCACGATGGTGCCGTTTGGTGTCTCGATTCGATGTTCTTCCAATTTCTTTGACCCTGGTATGTCAGAAAAGACGGAGGAGTGGCGTTTGAGGACTCTATGCAGTCCTTCCTGTTGTCCTTGGTATAAGTCTTCGTTGATGACGAGATGGTCTACCGTGGTCTCTGTTTGGTTTTCTTTGGGGGCGACTGTATAAGTTGACAGTGGAGGGGTCCCTAGCCATTTTTTTAGAAGATTAATGTGAAATATTTGGGTTTTCCTTCCGGTCAATCGTAGCCGGTAGGTGGTTCTGCCGATAGTTTCGATGACCTGGTAGGGACCTTGCCACTCCGTCTGAAACCTCTTGGAGGTAGACGGCAATAATACTAAGACCCAATCGTTCACGTCCAGTCTTCTCCACTTCTTCCCTTTGTCGTAGTGGGTTCTTTGTTTTGCTTGACTCCTTTCCAACTGGGAGTAAGCCAATTCCCGTATTTTTCCCAACTGGTTCTTGAGGTTCTGGCTGTATTCCAACAACGTTTTCGTGTCACGGGAGGGTTCTGCCTCCCAGTATTCTTTCGTCATCTCCAGGAGGCTCCGAGGCTGTCTTCCATACAACATTTCGAAAGAAGAGCAGCCCAGACTGCTCTGGGTTTGGCCTCTAATCACATACAGGGCCAGGGGTAGCAACATGTCCCAGTCTGTTCTATTGGCGGTGAGCATTTTCTTTAAAATGCTCTTTAGCGTCCCGTTATATCGTTCCACGAGACCATCGGTCTGTGGGTGATAGACCGAAGTCCGGATTTGATGGAGGTCTAATAGGAGGCACACTTCCCTCATCACTCGGGACATAAAGGGAGTCCCTTGGTCTGTAAGGACTTCCTTGGGGAATCCAACCCGGGAGAAGAGTTCCATGAATTTTTCGGCAATGTTCTTGGATGTGGGGGATTTCAAGGGAAAGGCTTCGGGGAATCTAGTGGCGTAGTCCACAATAACAAGGGCATACTGGTTTCCCCTCCGCGTCTTCAGGAGGGGTCCAATGAGGTCCATTGCCACCCTCTCAAACGGGGTTCCAATAATCGGCAGGGGTTGTAATGGTATAGCCGGAGATCTGTGCAGGTTTTTTCGTTGACATACGTCACAAGTCTGGCAGTGTTGCTTAATGTCCTGATACACTCCCGGCCAATAGAAGTTCCGTAGGATGTTCTGGGTGGTCTTTTCGCTGCCCGTGTGGCCTGCGAGGAGGTGTGTGTGGGCGTAGAACATTACCTGTTCCCGGAAGCATACTGGAACAAGGAGTTGTTTAGGTTCGTCTTGTTTCCCTTGTCTGTAAAGGAGTTCGTCTTGTATCACGAAACGCGGGTACCTGGGGCTTGGGTTATCCTGGTCGGCATGGGCCTGTTCCCATGCGTTGAGCAATGTGGAGTCGTTGGCTTGGGCAAACTTGAAGCTACGGTCCCCTTCCCAGGGATTCGGGGCTGTGAGTACCATGGTGGGGCCTGTGTTCCTACGGTTAAGGGTTTCGGAGAAGAGGTCAAGGAAGTGGGGATTGTCGGTCCCTGTAATCAGCTCTTCGGGGAGTGTGTTCAGAATCCCCACCTTAACCACTACGGCCCGCCCCCCTTCCAACTCTAAAGGGATATACGCTACCGGATAACTCTTTATATCGTCATGGACACACTTGATATGAACTAGGGTTTCTGGCATTACCTGGGGGGTACACACAAACCGTCCCTGTATCACCGACTGTTTGCACCCTGAATCTAACAGAGCCTTGACCTTCCCCCCGTTCACCTGGACACTCACGTGGTATGCCCCTCCAAGTTCCGCTGAGTACATAACTGTACGGGGTGGATACCCGACCTCCATCGGCTCCTCCTGGGTCCTCTTCTGTGGACAAAACCGGGCAATGTGTCCCCAGGTGCCACAGTCGAAGCATTGTGGGCCTCTGAACGTAGGTACTTCGGGGTTTGGGAGTCTAGGCCCCGGAAGGCCGGGGGGGGTCGTGGTTTGCGTTCGATCCGTATCGGGGCTTTGCTGCTTTTCTCGGGCTCTGTAGGGTGCAGGCGTGGTTGAGCCCGCGCAAATGTAGAGGCCATGTCCATTGCTTGAGCGGTGGTCAAGTTAGAGTGTTGACTTAACCACCGCTGGGTTTTGAAGGGCAGAGCCTCGAGGTACTGCTCCAAGTAGATTTTGTCCATTATAGCCTCCTTGGTGCTCTGTGCGGGTGTTAGCCATTTGTCTGCTGCTGATTTCAACTGGAAGAACAACGTCTTCGGGTTCTCTCCGGGGGTTCCTCTCTCCTTACGGAATCGGACGCGGTAGGCCTCTGCGTCCAGACCTAAGTGATCCAGGATGATGGTCTTGATTTGACCATACGGGGTCTGCCCATTTCCGTTTGCCACCTGATAGGCAGCCTGTGCTTCCCCGGTTAACAGTGGGGCGAGAAAGAAGGGCCATTTCTCTAATGGCCACCCACAGGCCAGAGCAACCCTCTCGAAATTGACGAGAAAGGCGTCTGGATCTTATCCCGCCGTATACTTTTGTAGGGATATACCGGAAGGGGTGGACGTTTGCTGCCTTACTTCCTGAACTGGGTGGCCTGCCGGATCGATGGTTATCGGTTGTAGTCCCTCTAACCGTTTCACCACCGTGTCTCTGAAGATATCACGGTCAGCTTGAGCGGTGGCTATCTGCTGTTCCACTGCCCAGCCCAGCTGCTCCTGCCCTTTTACAAGTCTTTGTAGAAGTTCTTCCATCTTTGTGTCCCAGATGGCTATCGTGTTGCCCGCATTCTCCACCACTTGTAACACCTCGTGTTCGCCCCTACTCGCTGGGGTCGGTGTAGGCGCTGCCACGTTCCCTTCATACAGACTTACTGACACAGGGACTTTGGGTAACGCAGGCTTTATTGATTTGAAGGTCCTTTTCCTGTGTATCGTTTTCCTGTAGTAGGGCAGGGGGCCTTCAGATTCCGCCGTGTGTCTGGAGCTGTCGCTTCTCTACAGCTGTCCGGCGGTCGTCCCGGTGTCTTCTGGGACTTGTAGTCGGGACTTTTTCCTCCACGATGTCGAGCCTTTGTGTCGCTCCGAAAGAAAGAAAAGATAGCACCGTTTTAGTTTGTTGTGCTACCAAAAAGGCACAGGGAAGGGAGTGAGGGTACACACGTGCACGAAGAATCAACTAGGGTCCGCTGTGTTTGGGTGGTGAAGGAATGGTAGTGCACGGGAGGTGTGAGGTGCTTTTACGGTGGTTTGGCCCACTTAAATCCCGCCCAACTTGAAAACCTTGATCGTACCTCTGGTAGCCACACTTCCCTTGAAGTGTGGCTGGGCGATGCGCCTTCCTTTTGGCCTCCTGGCTTGTTGGGTTCGTCTCCTCTGGACCCTCCAATTCCGCCTCTCCGCTCTCCTTCTCCGGCCGCCGCCTCCTCCCTCCGATAGTCTCTCTCCCGCTCCGGTCTCCTCTCCGCCTCTTTCCTCCGATGGTCACTCTCCTGCTCCGGTCTCCTCTCCGCCTCCTTCCTCTGTTCTGCTCCGCTTTCGCCTCCTCCGCTCTGCTCCCGCCTCTCCTCCTCCTTCTTCGTCGATCTCCTCTCGCTTCCGCACTCGTCCTCTTCTCCGTCGCTCTCACCTCCGTCACCTCCGGGTGTAACACACACCTGTGTGTTTTCTGGGGCTGCCTTTACCTGGGATACGGGGGCGTACCCTGTGACGTAGTCCTCATCCAACTCCGCCCAGTTAAAGAAACAGGGCTCACCACTCTCTGCGGGCTCCTTGTCTCCGAGGATGTCCGTGTTTCTCCAGGCCCCTGTGTGCTGGTTGGAAAGAGGTGAAACCGGTAAGCCTGGCGGATCCGGGTCCTCCCCGTTACAACTTCCTTTCATTTTTCATTCCTCCTCCCTTCATTCCTTTCTCCTGTTTCACTATTCATTAGACCTCAAATCTCTTTCCAATTATTGTCATTTAATTTTGCTTTTGTGTGCGTTCTTTCTTTCTTACTTCCGTCTTCCTTTTTCTTTGTGTCATTTAACACCTTCATTTGATATGATTATCTTTCTCTCATTTGGCCATTCTCCCACCATTTCTTTCCCCACTTAATATTTTTACACTTTTACATTCTTTTGTTCTCCTCATTTTTCTTTCTTAACACCTTCCTTCACCTAACCTAAAATATTTTACAACAATAGTTGAATCCCAAATTTCCAGCCTTGACCTGATCATTATACCCTATCTTGGTTTGACCAATGTTATGCATCGTGATGTGTTTTTTAACAGACCCACTAATAACTTGCACAAACAACAAATCATTTAATGTGTGTCTTTTAAACATTTTTTTACTTCTTTCCTTAGGATCTATTATCAAATATTGCAGTGTCCCAGCGATTTTGTGGTAGCCATTGAAGCTGCCTTGTGCAAGTGTAAACTTTCTTGCAATGCGAATAGACTATCTTTATGCTTATGAGTATTTTTTTTGTGTGGATACTCTGGGCTGACAGCTGATTTTTTTCAGTGGTAGACTTAACCAAGAGAATTTCAAAGGCATTGGAAGAAACGATTCATAAAATGAGGGAAAATAATTCAATTAAACACGAGCATCAGAGCAATGATCAATAAAAGCCGATGGCCATTGCCAGAAGTCTGCAGGGGACTAACCCCCAGATGCATCAACAAACCAATTTGCGATTCCTTAATAGCAAAAAATACCGATTCGCTATTAAGGAATTGCAAAATGGAATGCATCAAGAAATCGCTGAATAAATAGCGATTTCTTAGAATTCCTTAATTGCAACTCGCAAATTGCGAATCGCAATTAAGGAATACATCCCCATTCATTCCTAATGAATGGGAAGACAATCTCAATTTGCGAATCGCAATTAGCGATTCGCAAATTGAGATTCGCAAATTGAGATTGCGATTTCAAGGGTGCAGGGGTGTCCAAAGGACACCCTGTTGCACCCCTGAAATTGATATGTGCACATATGTTGCGCACACACATGCCCTTAGGGCATGTGTGTGCGCAACATGGAACTTTGAAAAATGCACTTTAGTGCATTTTTCAAAGTTTTTGCAAATTACCACGAAGTTGTACTTCATGGTAATTTGCGTGCCCTATTAGCGAATTCACTATTTTAGAAACTTTCATGCATTGCATTTAAGGAATCTCAAATTGAGATTCCTTAAATGCAAATAATCGCAATTTAGCGATTTCTAAAAATGCGATTTTTGCATTTGGGATGATGCATCCCAAATGCAAAAATACCGCTCGCAAAGGGCCAGATTCTCAGAAACTGGCCCTTTGCGAGCGGATTTTGGTTTGATGAATCTGGCCCTAAGGGCCGTATTTAGGCCAAGTCACTCAGTGCAGCGCAGCAAGTCATCTTACAGCGCTCCGTGACATGCAATGGGCAGGATGTGTCGTATTGAAGTTGATACAGCACATTCCTGCCTTTTCCCCTAAGCTGGCACACTAAGCTGCTTAGTGCCAACCCAAGCACCCTTACACCATGGAGCAAAGGTGCCTGCATTGTAAGGAGGATTGTTTTTGTGCAGGAAGAGGCACCTTCCTGCACAAAATCAATCCCAAGGCTTTTTCCTCTTTCTATGTGTGATGCAGAATGCAAACCTGCGATTTGCGCTGCGTTACATTACTCGAGATTTATAAAGCCACTCAGGGCCACGCAAGGTGGCCGTGCGTGGCTTCATACATCTTATTTTTAATTTGTGTTTGTCTTGCACCATGTTGCATGGTGCAAGAGCGGCGCACAGGGGCTCTTAAATATGCCTCTCAGAGGCATATGTAGGTAGGCGTTTGCGATTCGCAAACACCGAAATTCGCTGAATGCAAACGCCCCTTTGGTATGTAGGTGCACATTAGCAAAATAAGAAATCGCAATTTTGCAATTCCTTAAATGCTATGTAGGAGTCAATTTTAAAATGCAAATTTGGCTTAAGGAATCGCAAAATACCACCTACTCCAAGTAGATGGTATTTTGCGATTTCCTTTCAAAATGCATTTTTTTTTTATTTCAAAGTGCCATGTGGCGCGCAGACATGCCCTTAGGGCATGCATGTGCGCTACATGTACTTAGAGGCACATTCCAGGGGTGCAACAGGTGTCCTTTGGACACCCTGGCACCCTTGGAATTGCGATTCTCAAATTGCGATTTTCTCATAGAAAATCGCAATTTGAGAATGTATCCCCATTCATTCCTATGGGCCTCTTAGCCAATAGGAATGAATGGGACACTCATTCCTTATATGCGATTCGCAATTTGCTAATCGCAATTAAGGAATGTTAGAGATTCGCAAAAAAATTGCGAATTTCTACCTACATTCCATTTTGCTATTCTCAAATAGCGATTCCTTAAAAATCGCTATTTGGGAATCGCAAAATGGAAATTACCTACATATGCCCCTCAGTGTACTCTGTGATGACAGAGAGAGCTCTCTACAAGAAGAAAGTGGAAAGAAAGCTAGACAATGAAAAAGACACTCAAATTGGTGTGTCATGTTAATGTCACAACACGCACCTAAAAAATCACATGCAACAAGTAAAGCTTACAAAAATATGGGATTTTAATTCTAACTCATAATACAGTATGTACATTTTGAACTAGAGGATTCTTTTCTACAGAGGAAAAAAATGTGTGGAATTTATTAAAAAGTCTTTCCTTGATCATCGATAATGATCTGGGTGGAAAGGCTTTACTTTGTCCACTGATCTAAAAATAGTCTATTTCTGATATTTTCTGAGCTTCTCCCCTTAGTTTTTAATCCTATTCCATGAAGACATATAGCAAAATTGTTTATAGATCCACCAAGAGGTAGTTTTATTCACTTAATGCCCCATGTTCAGTCTGCTCCACACTCCCACCCCTTTCTGTTCGGTCTAACGGGAACCACCTCCTGAAGTGCTCCTCTCCCTTGGCTGGAGAGGTACAGCCCACATCACCGGTTTTTGCACGTGGTGGAGGAGGGACCATATGATGAAACATGCCACATTAGGGTGGGTGAGGGGTCTCATACTTAACAAGCAAATGTGTTCATGGCTCTAGTGACAGAGAGACTACATAGATCCTTGTGGTAAAATTGGCCACACAATTCACAGACCACGAGCATTCATTTTTTTTGTGTGGGGGAGATACATCATTTGCATGTAGGTGGCTGTGGACTGGCATCCACTCATCCTCACTGGCACATAGAGGTGCTTCCCAGTTTTTAACAGTGCTGGTGCTAAACGTTGTCGTACACTAAAACAGTATATCCTATGCATTTTCCTGTGTGCTGCGAGTTTAGGGTTGCAAGTGTGCTTGCCAGACTGTTCATGCACCATTGCCCGTTCACTCCTTTTCCGATATGGTTGTCATCAGAGGGTTCGCTGGAAAAAGACGCAGCTATGTCAGTACAGTTTTCTTCCTGTCAGATCCTGAAGTGCTTTTACCACATGCTGTGGTTGACTTGAGGCGTATTCCTCTAAGCTGTCTCCCATCTGATGCATGAGGGTTTCTGTGAGCTTGGAGACAACAGCCTTGACGTTGCCAGTCTTTCCGGGTAGCACTCCGCTGCCAGTCATGTTGCTTAGGAAGTACCAGAGAACGGGGAGCACGTGCCTTTCGACAGCCTGAGGTTTCCGTGGGTAGACCGCAGAAACAAGAACTGAAAGGAAGGAAGAAGGCACAAAGAGGTCATTGTCAGACTTTATGAAATACACATCTTCATTGAGTTACAGTTCTTTGTCGACTGATCAAACACACTCTGGCTAATCAATGCACTGCTGGTAAATTTACTACCATACAACTAGCCTAAATAAATATGAATGAATGCGCCAACCAGACATTTGTTCTAGATAAATAAAGGTACATACATGTGGAGTTAAGTATTGTAAACCTATACTTCCCTCCATATATTTAGCTGCACAATATTTTGTTTCTTGATGTTTTGCCCACAATATTTTTGTTGGACGATATACCAGTAGTGTGGCCCCTAGGGTTGACCCTTTCCAAAAGAAATCACACTTATGTCATAATAATGGATCCTTGACAATACAGAATATATCTTCCTCAGCATTAGCGTTGTAGAATGGAGGTATTCCAAACAAGATATAATAAAAAAAAGTAAGGTTTATTACGGAGAGCAAAAATTGCTAGTTTTCATATTGTATATGTTATATTTTATTCCTATATTACAAATGTATGAAACAGTTTCATGATACAAAAATCACCAAGAACTGCATTTTATATCAATAGTTGTCATCATTTCTAAATGGCATTCTATAGTGTCACCTTCCTGAGTATAACTGGTTTCACAACTGCATCACTTCAAGTTAGTCTATAACTACAATATTTAGGGCCTGATTAAGAGTTTTCAGCGGTGTGGGGGCGTGCGGTATCCCACCACCGCAAACCAGCACTGCCGAGACTCGTCGCCACCCACCTGCCAGATTACAACTCTAAAGTGGTCTGGCGGAGGGCGGCGTAGCAGTCCCAGGGTGGTGCCTCTTTCAATGGCAGCCTTGCCTTTGAAAAAGACACTGCAATGGGAACGCCTCACAAGGTTGCTGCATGGCATGGACTCGAAAGTCCATGCCGTGCAGGAACTGTTGAGCATGCACACAAGTTATGTCTCCATGTGTGCATTCACTAGCATAGGAGGTTCAGGGGACCCTATAGTGCCCCCTTTGTTTCTTCTCCACCACAGTGTACCTGGAGGAGATACAACCATGGCATCGACATCGCCGGCGTAGAGGAAACTTGTAATATGCTTGGCCGGCCGCAGCTGTCCCGCGAAGCATATTGCGGCCTCTTGACCGCTGTGCCACCTCCGGGGATCGGCGGTTCCCTGGTGGCAGTGTCAGGGCGGTCCAATTGCCCAAATTGTAATGGGGCGGTCAGATCGCTGGTGAGGCGGTGGCTGGACCACCACCACCACGCCCCCACAAGTCTGGCAGTCCACAGACCGCCAGATACTTAATCGCCCCTTTAGTGGCCTCTATTGTAGTCCCTGTATTATTTATCGGCCACTGGATTACAATTGATTTCACAGCCAATCAGTCATTCTATTCATATATAAGACGTTAGGTCACGATTGATGGCATCGCCAAAACGTTTCACAGAATCATACGCTTCTTTGGGGCCATTTGATGGAAAGCATTTTCCTACCCAGAAGCCAATTTAATGAAATTCTAAAATAATATATGAATACATAATATGAATTATAAAACCAGATAAGATTCGAGTAATCTTCAGACTTCTATACTATGAAGTCCAAAACAGCATAATGTTGTCAGCCACCACCTAGTGTACTGGGATGCTTATACAAGTGGGATTTCAGGTATTCTTCAGGTGGAGAAGCACAGGGCCGTGAAAGATTAATAATATCCATATTTATATGATGTTTACCCCAAGATATACTTACAGAAGAAAAAGGAACCTCTTAGAAATATACCTCAGTGCAGAGATGGCTGGGAAACATCCTTTACCACGCAACTTTTACCACGCAGTGCTTTTACAACGCAGGTTTTACAACGAAAACCATTACAACGCATTGCACTGGGGGGCGCTCTAGGATAAGTAATAGTTTAATTTACTATCCAACACCTTCCCTACTATCCACGGGGACTGGAGTTGGAATAGTAAATTAAACTATTCACTACCCAGCACCCCCCAAAGCAATGCGTTGTAATGGCTTGCGTTGTAACGGCATGCGTGGTAAAAGCATGCGTTGTAACAACGTACATCCGAGATGGAATGCTGGGGCATGAAGCCACTATAACATTATCTATGCTTTAACCACAGACTGCAAACTACACTGAAAGTTGTAATAAATCGACAGTCAGGAGTGGCTAGTAAGGAATAATCACGTAGATTTATGTCATACTACTCACTGACACATCCAAAAGAATCAGTGGATAACCAGAAAGCATTCATGACCACATATGGGCCAGGATTTAAGGAACTATGGAGACAGTGACTTGATTTTTTTTTGTGAACACTTTCTCTTATTCTGCTTTTGTGCTTTCCTGTTGGGACTGGACCCTTGTTGCTGCTGGTGCGCTGTTGCCACTCTGAGCGCTGGTACTCCCTGAAGCGCTACTTCTTGCCGGACCCGCTTCGCGGGTCCCGCTTCGTGGCGCTTGCTCTCTGTGGGCGCTGGGGAGAAGGAAACCCCCCCAAGACTGCTGTGGGCGCTCGAAGAGTCAGGGCTGCGAGCGTGTCGGTACTCGGACTCCGTTTCCCAGGAGTCCCTGTTACTGACCTGACCCGAGTCACCTGGGCCGCTCTCCCTGATTGCCACGCCCCCACCAACGCTGCTAAAGCCACGGGACCCCTGACCTGCGTGGGACCTCATTCTGCTTTTGTGCTTTCCTGTTGGGACTGGACCCTTGTTGCTGCTGGTGCGCTGTTGCCACTCTGAGCGCTGGTACTCCCTGAAGCGCTACTTCTTGCCGGACCCACTTTGCGGGTCCCGCTTTGTGGCGCTTGCTCTCTGTGGGCGCTGGGGAGAAGGACACCCCCCCCAAGACTTCTGTGGGCGCTCGAAGAGTCAGGGCTGCGAGCGTGTCGGTACTCGGACTCCGTTTCCCAGGAGTCCCTGTTACTGACCAGACCCGAGTCACCTGGGCCGCTCTACCTGATTGCCACGCCCCCACCAACGCTGCTAAAGCCACGGGATCCCTGACCTGCGTGGGACCTCATTCTGCTTTTGTGCTTTCCTGTTGGGACTGGACCCTTGTTGCTGCTGGTGCGCTGTTGCCAGTCTGAGCGCTGGTACTCCCTGAAGCGCTACTTCTTGCCGGACCCGCTTCGCGGGTCCTGCTTCGTGGCGCTTGCTCTCTGTGGGCGCTGGGGAGAAGGAAACCCCCCCAAGAATGCTGTGGGCGCTCGAAGAGTCAGGGCTGCGAGCGTGTCGGTACTCGGATCCGTTTCCCAGGAGTCCCTGTTACTGACCTGACCCGAGTCACCTGGGCCGCTCTCCCTGATTGCCACGCCCCCACCACCTACTTCCCCTACAAACAGCATACATCATTTCCGCTGCGCGGGACGTGCGCGGGACGAGCCGGGGGCGAAGCCCGGGCCAAGGGCGGGCGTGTTTAAGCCCGTTAAAGACCGGGTAAGACTGGACTGGACCACCCTATTGACATTTGCACACTCGTATTACTCTATTTGTCATATCATCATTGTCAATTTGTAGTCATTCAGTAATCTCCATATTTAGGTCCCACTATATTGAGCATGTCACCTAGAGGGACCAGGAGTAATAAGGCACTACGTGCCGCTCAAACAACGGGCCCAATCGATCAGTTTATTGCTAGAGCAAACGATGCTATTAATCAAGGCGTACTTTTACTGGAACGGAGGGTTTCACAGGAATTGACTGCGGCTAAACGCTCCTCGTTGGGCTTATTAGCCGCAGCCAAAACTCCCTTGCGCCCCTTAGAATCCGGCGCATTATTGGATGAACACGCTGACTCTCACACCGTTCCTGGTACTGTGGACCTGTCAGTATCTTTAGAGCTTTCAGCCTCACAGTCATCACAGTTATCCTTGTCTTTGGTTAGAACCCCAGCTCTTTTTACTAGCCCGAGTAGGGATGACTCCACCACAAATACAAATCGGGGTTTAAGGGAGGGAGCGATACCGAAGAATAAAAGAAAGAAACCTCAACAAAAAGAATCCCGTAAACAGCCTGAAACCATGATACAATCCAATCAACAATCCTTCCCTATCATTCAGTCTCCCAGTCAAGCTCCTCCTCCTCAGCAAGAGCAAAACCCCACACCCGCAGAAATAATTAACCTACCCACCACCACGGCCAACATAAGTGTCAATAGCGAGGTGGGCGGAGGGAGTGAATCCTGCGGCTTAAATAATCAACTATTGACCAGATTAGGGGTAATAATTAAATCTTATGTGCAACCTATTGAACTCACTCTGTTAAAAATCGAAAAGCAGATAGAAGAGCTGACCATAGCCCTAAAAACCAATAAGGGATCTGTTTCCGATCACACTCTGGCCCATAAACCCAAGCCCAAGCCCAAAAACACCAAAGAAGGGGTGATAGCAACAAAATCGGCCACCACAGCAGTGGCTGTACAGCAAAAACCTACACCCTTAGTGGTGAAGAAAGGCCCTGCTTTAACCAAAGCTCCAGTTCCCCCATCCACTAAGGCTCCTATTCAAACAAGGACATCAGGGATCCAAAATTCCACCTATAAGACCACGAGGAAGGGTGGTCATCCTATCCATCTACCTCCAGAAGCCACCCCGTATGTTGTCATTATGACCGGGGTCCCCGAGTTGAATACAAATTCGGAGGAACCTGGCTGGTCCCTAAGAAATAAAGTATTACACTGGCTATCTGCCAATAGGCCTCTTCCCCCCTATTCTGATAACAGAATCACAATGGTCAGCAGGGTCCCCTGGATAGGTAACTTACCAAAATCTATCCAGGGTGACTGTGTCATCGTCAATTTTGAGGATCCCCACACCGTGGAGCATATTTGCTCGTGGGACTCCCAACTTACATCTGACGGGATAGGCACTAAAAGACTCTCGTATTTCTACCCTCCAGCACATCGATATAATACTGGTCCAGAATGGAACTGGACTCAAGTTGGAAACTGGAATAGAAGACGCGACTGGGCTGATTGGCCGGGTCACGGGGGCAGAGACGCTGCTCCAATCTTTGGATGGCGAGGCGTCCCACTGACAAATAGATATGACTGCTTGGAAATGGTGGATTGACCATCACCTGGCAGTATCCAGGAACGTATAGTCCCCCCTTCCCCTGGGTTCTATTCACCGAAACCACTCCATTGTTCTCCGACCTTATTCCCTACGGATGGTACCCTAGTTACAGCGGAAGTACCTATCCCATTATCCACAACAGCACAGACCTATTTTCCAAAGAAAGACGACCCTATTGCAACTGATCCTATCGCCCCATTAATACTTACCTCTCCCTCTCCAGGAATTCCATCCACTGATGTCTCATTGAGCACCAGAAATTCAACTTCTTCTATCCAGATGCTTTCTGTATTATTCTGGAATGTAGCGGGTCTCAGTTCAAAGTTAAATCTTAAATCATGGTCTGATATAGTGAACGTACACCAAATAGTCTGTTTCCAGGAAACCTGGGCCATGGAGCCCATACATATCCCGGGCTATAAAACATTTCATTCCCCAGCTAGCATTACCACTCATGGCAGATCCAAGGGAGGTCTAGTAGTGTATATTTCAAATAATTTATTTTCAACAAAAACAACTGTTCTATATACCACTATGAATTTTCAAATAATAATGGTTGTATTTAGCAATCATACGTTACATTTTCTTATTAATTTTTATAATAATCTTCTCCTTGTTGAATGTGCTAAAACTGTCACCGAAATTTCTTCACTCATAAACGAACAACGAAAAAAGCACTCTCTACTTGTTTGCTATGTGATCTGGAGGGGGGGGTTTTCAATGTTCCTCTGTGTACCAACTATAAGAAAGGCATTTGTGGTCTTTTAGACAAAAACGACTGCCCTCTGACTCATTTTACCCACACGCACTTAGGCAATGCTTTGAATGATAGTCTTTTCTCTTTGGAATTGGAATATGCGAATGATCTTGTGGATCCACCAGTTGATTTTAAACCTACATTCCATGGTAGGGGCTTGTCAAGCACTATTGATTACATCTTATGTTCACAAATATTAAAGGGCAAACTCCAACAGTTTAACACAGGCTCCGATATTTCAAGTGACCATTTTCCAAATAGCATTACCTTGTCAATTGATACTGCTATTTTCCCTCCTACTAGGTCTAGCCTATTAACCCAGCAATCATTGGCCATGGATAAAGTCAATGGCTTTTCCGTGAAATGGTCCAAAGTTGATCCTGTAGTTATCACTAGCAATGTTATATCCAAAGCCCTTCCCTGGATAAATAATTGTCTGGCAGAGAAGTCCTCACCTCAGCTGATTTTATCTAGTTTCTTGGAGATTTTAAAAGTTATGCGGGCTGAATTACTCCGCCACCATAAACCTGGAATCCAGGAATCTCCACGGTGGTTTAACTCAGCCTGTCGTAAAGCGCTATCCGCCTTAAAAAAGGCATTACATAACCCAAATAGAGATACAGTCGAGATAGCCAAGCTCAGAAAGGAATACAAAACGGCACAACAAAACTGCAAAAAGGAAATAAAGAAAAATCTATGGGCCCAATTACACGAGAGCTGCTTAAGCAAAAACAGCTCCCAGTTTTGGCGCGCAGTCAAATCACCCTTTTTGGTCGATCCCAAAACTCCCCAGCACTTAGACGTGGCCGTGACGGCTGACGAGTGGGTGTCCTACTTCTCAAAGATCTTTGTCGGGTTCCCAGTTGATACCACAAAAACGGCTAAGCCGGTAAATAATTCTATCAAGGCACAAGTATATCCCATCGAACTTCATTTCAGCTTAAGCGAGGTCATTCACGCCCTAATGTCCTCCAAAACCGGTAAGGCTCCTGGTCCCGATGGAGTCCCACTCGACATCTTTGTTAATAACATAGAATTATGGTCCCCCATCGTCGCCCAGGTGATGGCGGCAGTCTCTAAAATTGGTCTGATAGACTCCTGGTCCTCCTCCATGCTGCTCCCTATCTTTAAAAAGGGGCAACGTAACAACCCAGGCTGTTACAGGCCCATCTCCCTCCTGGACTCCCTGGGGAAAGTTGCTGGACGATTGATCCTGGAACGTCTCCAGGATTGGGCGTCAGGGAACAACGTCTTGACTGACCTTCAGTATGGATTCCAGGAGGGACTTGGCACTGTCGAACAGGCATTAAATTTAACCCTTATAATAGGCAAGTATGTTGGGGCTAAAGGAGGCAACTTATACTTAGTGTACGTCGACCTAAGCGCGGCATTTGACTGCGTGATACACTCCAGGCTGTGGTCCATTCTTAGCGAGCTGGGGGTTGATCCTCCTCTCATTAAATTCCTTCGTGAGCTTTATTCCGACGCTACAGCGTGTGTGAGATACGGAATTGGCGGTGAATTATCGCCTTCATTCTCAGTTAACAAGGGAGTTAGAGAGGGCTGTGTCCTGGCCCCCTTCTTGTTTAACCTTTATACCAACGGGCTGGAATCTGCCATGTTAGAAGGGAGCCAGGACCTTCCATCTATCAACCATCGCCCCATTCCCGCTTTACTTTATGCGGACGACTCCGTCATTCTAGCAAGGACACTAATCCAGCTGCAAAAACAATTAGACAAATATTGCCAGGTCATGCTCTCTTTGGGGTTAAAAGTAAACAAAAGTAAAACCTTTGTCATGCACATCGGCCCTAAGGCAAAGAACCCTAAACCGGTCTTCATAGAACAAGTTAGACTGGAACGTGCCAGGGAATATCCTTATCTAGGAATTTTAATGGATGATCAGTTATCGTGGAAACAAGCTGTGGTAAGCAAAAAATTGCTCTACCAGAGAGCAACTTCAGCTCTTGTTTCCTTCTCAAGAAAATTGGGTAAACCAGCCCCAAATGAGTTGCTTAAAATATACCACGCTAAATGCCACAGCGTAGCAACCTATGGCGCTGGCGTCTGGGGCTATGTTCCCGCAGATGATTTACAAAAGGTCCAAAACGGGTTTATAAAATACACACTGGCACTTCCCCAAAGTGCTCCAACATACGGTTGCCACATCGAGCTAGGTATCGATTATCTAACTGACAATATCAGATGCCAGCCGATCCTCTTATGGCACCGTATTTGGACCAAACCCCAATGCCATTTAACCCGTTCTCTAATATCTGATTGTTTATCCTTGGCGAGTTGGAAAAAAATACCCTGGTTACTGTACGTTTCCAACTTCCTAAAGGATTTGAACTGCACATCTTACTTCACTGAGCCCTCTTCAACATCAGATATTAGTAGAAGCGCTTTGAAAAATCTCTGTTTAAACCATCTCAGAGATTTACGCCTCGCTCATGAAGTATTAAAGCCAACAAATGTGCAGATCCTAATGGTCCAAACTTCCCCTGGTATCCAGCCTTATTTAACATTCTTCTTATCCAATCACGAAAAATGTGTTCTAACAAGGTTTCGTTTCAATTCTTTTTTCCGCCTTGTTACCTTCCCCAAAGAGCAAAATTGGTCTCATGACCTGACTAAATGTCCATGCGATGGTGTATCTTCTCAATCGACCATCCATTTAACTTTGTTCTGTCACTATTATGAGCAACCTCGCAAGCGCTGGATTGTTCCACTTCTTCGATTAATGGGGTTGAGAACCTGTCGGCCAGCTTTTCTGGCACTTCAGTCGCTAGATTCACAACATGTAGTTAAATGTACAGCTTCTTTCCTAAAATCATGTCTGAAAATACGCTGTAAAATTGGGTTACTGTCTCCTTGAATCTAAGTTCATTTGAATCAACTTGTATTTTGGTTTTATCAAATGTTTCTAAACAGCATTTAGTTTTTATCTGTATTATAATACTGTGTTTTTTTTTTAATTCATTGGAATTTTATGATGTACTTTTTATGATTTACTAAATGTCAATCGAATAAAAGTTTTTGAACTGAACTGAACTAAAGTATTTTATCAATCACCCGAACCAATAAAGCATTATCCTAACTTTTTGTCAATAACTCTGTGTGTACCAGGTTGCCATGCAGTCAGATCTGTCAACTCCCACAGTGTGTCACACAATAACAGCCCTTTTCACACTTTACCCCGTGAAGAGCTAATATTGCACTGTGAGCACTAGGTGTGCTGGAAACAGGGAACCTCTACTCAGAGTGGGTTTCCAGCTCAATCGGGGAGGCTCTGCACTTTCAAATCCATTACACATTTCTAAACCACCCCAGGGCATTAATAAAAAATGTGTGCTTTTGGTCAGCCAAGGAGTTACCATCCACTCTCCAGTCTTAGCCCCTCCACTATTGCTTCCTGGCTGTCCAAGCTGTGGTGGCCTGAAAGCCCCACCCCATTCCCTGCCTCATCCACTTGACTGCCCCACCTCCTCTCTCACACTGTGAAAAAATGTTTTAAATTGGCAGGTCTTCACAGTCCACACACCTCGGTAATCCTGCCTCAGACGCACTTCGGGGCATATTCACAAGGAAAGTGGCAAAGCGTGTCGTTAAGACTAGAAGGTTAACGACACGCTCTGTCCCTTTAGAAATGCAGGGCTGCACCATATGTACAAGAACATGGTGCAGCCCTGAGTTTCCTCTTGCACTGGCGTTACATTTAGCTGCCTAGCGCCAACACATGGACCGTTGCACTATATTGCAAGGGTGCCTGTTTTGGGGGGAATGATTGTTTATGTGCAGGAAGGTGTTCCTGCACATACACAATCTGAAATGGTGATTTGAAACTTCTGTGCGTGCTGCTTAATGCAGCACACATACAAGTTGCAAAACGTAATTTGTTGTAATGATTGTTTCTGTGCAGGAAGGGACACCTTCCTGCACTTTAACAATCAAAGGTGTTTTGCTGTTTACATGTGTGCTGCACAATGCAGAACACATGGAAACAGCGAACACAAGGTGAAATTAAACATTTTTCCTCGTTTTACAAGGGTAAGACCAGGCTTTCCCTGGTCTTAATTTTGGTGCTGGCCCATATTTACACCGCCCTTGTAAATATGGGGCAGCATCAACATCAATGGGTGTTGCGGTGGAACGCCCACAGTAACACCCATTGTCTTCCCCTTTCACGCTAAGTATAATGTGAAAGGGTGCCTTATTTACAAGGATGCGTTAAGTGGCTTAACACTGACTTGTAAATAAGGCGAAGCCGTATCGCCACCACAATGTCTTTAAAATTGACGTTGGGGTGGTGATAGGGGCTTAGAAATATGTCCCTTCATGTGCCATGTATTTTAGTGTACATTTGTAACTATTCCTGCAAATTGATTTCCAAAAAGACAAGCCACATTTGTAAGGGAAGAGGAAAAAGACATATTCAGCTGAATCACCTGACAGACGCTCTGTGATGTCATTCATAGCGCGACCACTGAGGAGAGGCACTCTGCTCGCAAATGGCTGCAGCAACCACAGGTTATCTGAAACAGAAACCATACGAAAAATCAGGTGCCATACTTGCACAACCACATCTCAGATTAACTAGCCAAACTGTGATTGTGCTTTTCCTGTGACCACCAATGCACTCGCATTTATAGACTTGAGTCTTGGAATATGAACTAGATTAAAGTATCCTAAACTCAGTAACCCGCTCAGTCTGTCCAGAACAATTAATGACCTTTCTGAAGGCTGCTATGGCGTTCTATGCTCACGATCGCACCTGCCAGTCAAGGGAATTTGACGTAAGTCGGAAAATGTTGTGAAATGTCCTTGCACAAAAACTCCAGTGAATTAGGACTTTGCAGATGAAAGGGGAAGTCAGTCCGGCTTTTAGAGCAAGGCAGGAGAAAGCGCTACCTCCTACTCTCTGCTTTTCATATGCAGGCAACGTGGGTAAGCAGGAGGATGGCTTAGCGGAGGCTTCTAGTATGGTTGTGGAAATTGATGCTGCTCTCGAGGTAGGAGGCCCCAAGGCTATACAAGGCTTTGTTTGTATATGAGCAATCATAGACATGGTGATCTGCTGACCGCAGCAGCCCACCATCCCTGTGTTTTTTGCAATTACCAATAGGTCGTAAACTGCGACCTAACTGAATAATATTCATGAGGTAGATCTATTCACAACCCACTAGGAATTGAAAAAAGTACGAGTAAAATACACTTTAGTACATTAGTGTTTGTAATTACCAAATAGCGAATCGCAAAACATTCACTATTTGGTAATCGCAAACACTAATGTTAGTACACGTGGCCATATATTCTCTGCTGCCTCACAATTAAATAAAGGATTTCATTTGTTTTCAACTGCGGAAGTGACAATTGGTACTTTACCTCTGACCACTATTTTACTCAAGGAATATCAAACCTCATGTCTATTACTATTATTGAGAATTGCTTCCTCTACCTTACTTAAATATATTTCATAATTGTCGGAATATGGGTATTGCCCTCATAGGGTAAGCAATCAATACTGCCAGCAAGCCAATACTAGTCAGCGTAACTTCAGAACTATTATCCCCCTTCCTTGATAACCATGACTGATTGGGAGCCCAGTGTAGGGCGGCTCCTTGTATGCTGGCTTCTAGGTGACACTGAATGAGAATGGAAAACGGTATCAAAATCGACAGGTATGCGTGGCTTAGCGGGCGCTGATGGCGGACGTGGCTCTCTAGAGCTCCCGCTAGCCCGGCGATTATCCTTCCTTTTATCCTGCCCTCGGACCCTGCATTCTTTGCCACAAGTGCAGTGACAGTGGCGGATAGCGCTGGGAGCCATCCGATCCTGAGAGCGGCGCTCCCGGGACACCCGGAGTGTCGGAATCGGCCGGGGCGGGGAGCGGCCTGGACCCGGGTGCTGGCGCCGGGGCCTCGAGTTTGGCGTCCCCGGGCCGGTGGGCCCGAGCGTGGACCGCAGAGCCTCCCTGTCTGCCTGATCCCTGGGCTGCCTAGTGTTACCGAGGCACTGGGGTGATCCCTGGGTGCCCCTGCAGTGGTGGTGGCTGGGACTGGTGCCCCGGGGAGCCGCGGAGAACGTGCAGCGGCCTACCTCGCCTGGCTGAAGCAGGGGCCTCGAGTTTGGAGGCGTCCCGCCTGGATCCACCGGCCGGCCGGCGGCGACCCTTGCTGCAGTGTCCATCGAGCAGTGGCCTGGGGGCCGGAGTGCCGGCCGGGAGAGGAGGAGCGGAGGGGCCCCCTGCAGTGTGCGGACCTGCCGGCATAGCTGGGGGCTGCGGTGAGGCGGCCCTGCGGGAGGGCCTCGTGAAGCCTGGAGTAGCCGGATCCCCCCTGTGACCACCGGGGTCAGTGTGGTGGCGGTGCAGGCCTTGGACGCGAGGAGGGCGGAGCAGGGGCCTCGGGTTTGGCGGCCTCTGCCCAGAGTCACCGACGCTGATCCTTGGACCGGAGGTGCTGGAGCATAGGAGCCCCCGAAAGCTCTGACCGAGGGCCTGAGTGGTGGACAGTCCCGAGGGGTGACCCTCTTGCAGGTGCGTGTTGCCCGGCCGTCTCTGCTGCCGCCATGACCAGAGGTGGAGGTGGCGCGGCCGCCGCCAAAACGGGACCTATCGACAAATTCACTGGCCCTGGAGGGGGTGCCGGAGGAGGCCAGAATACTGGACCGGACAATGCAGCGCTGCTGACGGCCATCACGCAGTCCCGCGACATGTTGGACGCTAAGATTGGCGCGGTGGGTGCCGATGTGATGCTGTTGCGTCAGGACCTTCGCAATGCGGTCGCCCGCATCACCGAAACGGAGACCAGGGTCACGGCGGTGGAGGGAGACGTGGGCGCTCTCAAGAAGAGGGTTGCTGACCTGGAACAGTCTCAGCGCGGCCTAGCGCTTCGTGTGGAGGACGCTGAAGGAAGGGCGCGACGGAACAACCTGCGCTTTATTGGCTTTCCGGAGGACTGTGAGAAGGGGCATATGGACACTTTCCTATCCCAGTGGCTGGAGAGCTGGCTGCCCCCGGACGCCCTGTCGCGCTGCTTCGTGGTGGAGCGTGCACACCGCGCCTTAACGCAGAAGCCGCCGACTGGGGAGCGGCCTCGCCCGATCATCGCCCGGATCCTCAATTTCCATGATAGAGACGTCATTCTCCGCGAGGCACGGCTTAAAGACACTCTGCTCTACGATAATCATAAGATCATGATATTCCCGGACTATACCAGACTGGTCCAGCAGCAGAGACATTCCTTCCTGGAGGCCAAGGCCAAGCTGCGCGGCTTAAAAATTCAGTACTCGCTGCTTTACCTGGCCCGCCTCCGGGTGATCTTCAACTCTAAGACCCATTTCTTCGATACTCCGGAGGCCGTCTTCAGGTGGACCGACGAGGCGGTCGGACTACGGCCGCACGCCCAGCCGGGGTTGAACTCCGGCTCCTCACGCAGCTCATCTCAGGATCGGGGGGACCAGCCGGGCAAAGGAAAACGACATCGCAAGTCCCGCTCGCGCCGACGGTCCCTGTCCCGGGACCCCCTGCTGGGGGACACGCAACATGCTACGGACACTTCTGACAAGGACGTCTGATCGTCGTTGGCTGGCCACCTACTGACTGCCTTCATCAGTGATCTTACACCGTGGCGGCTGAACTTTGCTCGGTGGGACGGACATTGGCTGGTGCAGTATTACCCTGTTATTTGGCGGCAATGTGGGACCCTTGCGGCCTTCTGTTTCTTGGAACCGCACTGCCTTTAGCCTGGCTGTGTGTTTGATGGGGTTCGGGGCACGCTATGTGGGCTACCTCCTCCTATTGGGACTGGGGGGTGGCTTTCGGGAGTGTGTCTAGTTGGTTGGGGGGGCTAGTTGGGATCCATTGGCATGCTTGACTTTCGGCACTATGTTTTGGGCCTGGAGTACCGTATGCCGCGACAGATGCTTCATTGTTTTTTGAGGTATAGGGGTGGGGGAGGGGGGAGGGGGGAGCTGGGGTGTGGAGTTTGGGGTTGTGTTATGTGGGGTGCACGTGTTCTTTGTGATATTTGCAATTGGGGTGTGGGAGGTCTGGGTCGGGTGCTGGAGAGCGCGGGGTTTCCCTGTCCATGACAATGGCTGATGTTCCCAGTCTAGCGTCTCCTGGCGCTTCCATGCGCATTCTGAGCTGGAATGTTCGGGGGCTCCTGGACAAGATTAAGCAGGGGGCTGTGCTTCGCTGGGCCAAAAGGGACCTTGCGGATGTGCTCCTCCTTCAGGAAACTCACATGCTGGGCACTAAGGCACTGAGTCTGCAGCGGTTTGGCTTCCACCAGGTGTTCCATGCTGGATTTACTAGGGGTTCGAGGGGAGTGGCCATTCTTGTCCACAGACGGCTAGCCTACACTCATGAGCGTCAGTGGCTAGATCCTCAGGGCCGATTTGTGTTTATACAAGGGAAGATCGGTGTGGAGCCTGTGGTGTTTGGTAGTGTGTATGCCCCTCCCCCGCTGCAATGGGCCCTTGCGGAGCGATTGTTTGCCCTGTGGACTGAGCTCCCCCGTTCCCTGGCTGTGATTGGTGGAGATTGGAATGATGTGGTAGACTTGGCGTTGGACAGGCAGAGGGGACCGGGGGCAGCGCCTGTGGCCTCCCCTACACGGTTGAGTGCTATGATTGATGGCCTCGGATGGGTAGATGTTTGGCGACACTTGCATGCGGGGCGGCGGGAATACACTTATGTTTCGGCTGTGCATGGCTCCCTTTCGCGCCTTGATTGTGTGTTTGTGCCGGGGGCTTTCCTTGACAGAGTGAAGGGGGCGGCGATCCGGCCTCGCGGGCTGTCTGACCACTCCCCCATGGCGGTCCAAATTGATCTTTGTAAGACGCGCCAACCATTTCGATGGCGGATGTCTACGTGGCACCTGCAGCGTCCGGACTACTCTCAGCATCTGCGTGGCGCGATTGCCCATTATTGGCAGGACAATCTTGCGGTAGGGGTGGACGCGGTGACGGTCTGGGAGGCTATGAAGCCCGTCCTGCGGGGTGTCGATATTGCCTGGTGCGCTTCTGCCCGCCGGACTCGGCAGAGTGGCATTGTTGCCGCTGCGGCGCACGTGGAGGTGCTGGAGGCGAGGCACAGGGACGCAGCCGATGATATTACACTGCGGCTGCTCCTACAGGCGCAGCAGTCTTACTCCTCTGTCTTATTGGATGAGGCTCGCCAGGCGTGGTTGGCTACGCGTAGTAGGGTGTACCAGTGGGGCGATAAGTCTTGCACCATGCTCCACAGGCTTTGTCAACAGTCCTTGCAGCCGGTCACTCTGCCGGGGTTGGTCGATGACGCCGGGGTAGCGATAACAGATCCTGCGGTCCTGGCGGCGAGCTTTGCGCGCTATTATGGGCGTCAATATGCCTCTCGGGAGGACATGTCCCCGGACGGCATTGAAGGATACCTTGCGGCAGTCCCCCCACATGCTATATCGGATGAGGTGCGCGATGACTTAGATTTCCCCCTGACGGCAGAGGAATTGGGCGACGCACTGGGTCAGCTTAATGCGGGCAAGGCGCCTGGGCCGAGTGGGTTCCCCAGTGAATTCTATAGGAAGTTTCATCTGCAGCTCGGTCCCCACTACAGGCGGGCGCTGGAACTGGCGAGGGAACGTGGCAGCCTCCCCCCGGACTGGCGTCACGCCGAAATTGTGGTGTTTCAGAAGCCTGGCAGACCCCCTGACCGCCATGAGTCTTATCGCCCTATATCCCTCATTAACTTCGAGGCTAAGCTCCTGGCCAAAGCGCTCGCGAACCGCCTGCTTCCTCACATCTCGGCCCTTGTCCACCCTGATCAGGCGGGCTTCATGCCGCACAGAGCGACAAGACACAACATCCGGCGGGCGCAGGCCGCGGTTGACGCGATCGGGTCTTCCGGGGATCAGGCGGCACTTCTGCTGGCGGATATTGATAGTGCTTTTGATTCGGTCAGCTGGACCTATCTGTTTGCTCTCTTGCCGCTGCTGAACTTGGGCCCGGTCTTTATCTCCTATGTTCGGTTGCTTTATACTGATGTCACAGCGTCGGTACGGGTCTCTGGAGCGGTCTCCGCTCGGTTTCCTGTGACCAGGGGTACGCGTCAGGGGTGCCCCCTCTCCCCGTACCTATTTGCACTGGCTATGGAACCGTTGGCCGCCCGGGTGCGCCGTGATGTCATTTATCGAGGCTTTGTGTGGGGGACGGATCACTCAGACCGCATAGCCTTGTATGCGGATGACGTCCTCTTCTTCATGACGGATTTGCAGCGTACGGGCCCCCGTATCCTTGAGTTGATGCAGGAGTTTGGTCAGGCGTCGGGGCTCTTTCTTAATCCGCGTAAGTCGACCCTGTGGTTGTTGGGGGGTGACTCGGCCTGCTGTCCGTGGGCTGCGTCCCTTCGGGTGGCTGTTGATGGCGTGAAGTATTTGGGTGTTTTCCTCTCGACTTCTGCCTCGGTAGCGTGGGATCGGAATGTCCAGCCGGTGTGGGATCGGGTCCAGATGGACGTCAAGACGTGGACGCGTATGCCCCTTAACATCTATGGTCGGTCGGCCATCTTCAAGATGGTGGCCTTACCTCGGCTTCTCTACCAACTGCAGAACCATCCATTTCGGATCGACTCACGGTGGTTCCGCAGTGTTAACTCGGTGCTGGGTCGGTTTCTGTGGGCTGGGGGTGCTTCTAGAGTCGCGCTGCGCACGTGCTTTCTCTCTACTTACTGCGGCGGTTTGGCGTCCGCGGATCTGCTTTCTTACTATCAAGCCTCCCACCTCCTGGTGCTTAACGAGTGGTGGTACGGGGACCGTAGTGATCCGGCCTATGCCCTGGAGCACTCTCTGATGGATGGTGCCTCCCTACACACCTTACTGTATTCGGCCAGACGGAGGAGATTGTTGCCGAAAGTCACTCAGGTGGTCTTCGCGATCTGGCGACAAGCCTTGCATCGTGTGGGTTGGTGGGGTAGACTGACGGCCGAGACCCCGTTGTGGCGTAATGGCTTGCTTCCGGCGTTGGCTTCCTTATCGGGGTTTGGCGGCTGGGATGCGATCGGGATTTCGTCTCTCGGTCATGTTCTTACTGGCACTACGCTTAAGTCCTTTCAGGACCTTAGTTCTGAATTTAATATGCCCAAGTCCCAGTTCTTCCGGTACCTCCAGTTCCGCCACGCCCTTGCCCCTAGCCTAGTGGGCCTAGAGCAACTCCCTGAATTTAGTCCCATTGAAGCGAAACTCTTTATGGGGGACCTGGGTGACAAGAAGGTCTCTCAGATATATCGCTCCCTGGTCGCGCACTGTTCCCCTTCCCTGTCGACGTTGAAGGCCTCCTGGGAGAATGATGTCGGCCCCCTGGATGAGGACGACTGGCGTGAGGCCCTTGAATCTCCCCGTGGTACTGCCATAGCCATTCGTCTTCGCTTTATCCAATTCAAATACCTTCACAGGGCGTATTATACTAGGGACCGTCTGTGGCGAGCGGGCCTGATAGCCGCCCCGGAGTGTCTGAGGTGCGGTACTGAGAGGGGGACGCTTTTCCATACTGTGTGGTCCTGTGAGAGACTGACTAGATTCTGGGCTGGGGTTTGGGACTGCCTGTCGGAGGTGTTGGGGTGGGACCTGCCCCGTACCCCTAGGCTGGGCCTTCTCCATGTCCTGGAGGGCGTTGGGGGTAACATTTACAAACGACACCTGCTGCTGTTGGGGCTGGTGGTGGCCAAGCGAGACTTGGCACAGGCCTGGAAGAGCGATCGGGCCCCCCCGCTTGGTGTGTGGAAGGCAGGATTGGACTTCCTTATGGGCCTAGAGCTGCCGGTCTTTGAGGCCCGGGGGTGCCCACGCAAACACTACAAAATCTGGAAGCGGTGGGCGGACTACAGGGGCCTGATGCTTGACCCCCCGATAGACATTGATGATGTTCAGTCTCTTCAGATGGATCCTGTACCCTAGACTGTTGGCCCACACTGCCATTGCTATACACCTCATGTTGCTAAGCTGATCACGTGCACCGGGTTAGGGTGGGATAAGGGGTGGGTAGTTGGGGCTGGGGTGGGGGGTAGTTTTCTGCTTGGGGCTGGGTGGGATGGGGGGGATTGTTGGGGTAAGTCATTTTGAAACTCTGGGTTCACTGCCATGCTTTTCCACGTAAATCATTGACAGTCTCCTCCTGACTGTGGAGGGCTGTGCCGTATTCTGCTTGAACTCTTAATAAAAACGGTTTTGAAAAAAAAAATCGACAGGTATGTCGAATAGGATGAGGGCTGCGGTGTCTGCTCTGTCCACGAACAGTTGGATGTCATCTGTGGCAGCAACGAAGGAAGTCTTGGTGCTGTGGTTTGACCCAATCCGGATTGGGTGGGGTTGAGGAGGTATTATAGTTGTTTAGGAGGTCGGCTAGTTCCTTGTTGATGATTTGTTGCATAACTTTAGCAGGGTAGGCCAGTAAGGAGATCTGTCAGTAGTTGGCCAGCGTCTTTGGGTCTGCCGAGGGTTTCTCCAGGAGGGGTCAGACCAGGGCTGATGAGGCCCAGTCCCTTGGTGAAGATGAGGATAGAATGTCACCAAATCCATATATCAGCACAGGTGAGAATGGGATGGAACAAGCTGGATCATCAAAAGTAAGCTTTCAAAGGAAGATCCAAACATTAAAAAAAAAGTCATAGCTAGGAACTAGAACAGCACCTTTGCCAGGATCAGTCCCAAAGTAAGGAGAAGGGTGCTATGCCCCAATAGAATCTGATTAAGGAGTGTAGGTTTCTTTGAACAGCTTTGTCTTTTGTTCTTTGAAGGATTGTAAAGTGGGAAAAGCTGACAGATGGTACAAGGAATTTCAAAGACGAGATCCCTCAATATTAGTAGGCCTCGTAAGGTCAGTATTAAGATTCACTTGTAAAGGGAGCACCGTTCTAAACTTCACAAGTTAGGTGATGGTGTTCTCTATAACTGTGTCAAACTAAACACACAGATATATTGCTCTGTACTGATATGGGGCTATTCCGAATACGGGAGGCCAGTTCAATGTAAGTGCGGAGTAGTCAGAGTTTTAAATGACCATAACCTCAATTCTGGTATCATGTAGGCCTAGCATATTGTGGTACATCTAGAAGAATACAAGTCTGAGGCTGTTTCTGACCTTGCTGTGATATTGCTGGTTCTTTTCAAGAAGGATGGGGACTAGAGTGTTGTCAGTGAACATTTAAAATTGTAGATGGTAATAATCAATTACCACTGGTAACGTTCACATACAAATAATAAAATAAAGTGCCAAATGGGCAGAGTGCTAGGTACACCACATAGAATAGGTTTGGTTGTTGAAGTGCACTGGAAATTCTCACTTATTGACTGCTATCAGTTAAGAAGGATTAAAGCCGGAGAAGGACAGATCCAGTATTTGCAGACCAATTTCCCAGCCTTTAGTTTAACACGCTGTGGTCAACTGTATCAAACAGGCTGAAAGCTCCAGCAGCATGAGAAGAAAACAAGTTACTTACCTGTAACTTTGGTTCTCCAGTATTGGAAACTTTCATAGATTCCGATGCTTGTATCATTCCCCGTCATCGGAATGGGAGTCCCCGGTATACATAAAATAGCAATAGAAACCATTACCAAAACAGAACCTAGGCCCATTCTTGTTTTGCAACCTATCCACCTCTTTTTGTAAAAGAGACCAAAAAAATGAACAACCAATCAGATTAGCCTCACCCCTTAGAACCCACCTGGGAGAAGCTCAGAACCTCAGATTTTCGTAGCCGTTGTGTAACCACACCACTGAAGATGGAAGAGGTTGAGATTTCCGAGGGGAGGAGGGTGGGTCGCATGGGATTCTATGAAAGTTTTCCAATACTGGAGAACCAAAGTTACAGGTAAGTAACTTGTATTCTTACTCCAGTATTGGAACGTTCATAGATTCCCATGCTTGTATCAGAGTAGCTAGCAGTTATCAGCACATTTTTGTAACTATGACCATTATAAAACCAAGAACAAAGCAATAGCATATTCACCATAATGACAATTTCAATAGTCAATAACATAGTTAGAAAATGTAGAAAACATATACACATGAGGTTCAAAAAATGTGCAAGAGCTGAAAAAACAGTAACATGGAAGGAGGGATGAAAGGGAAAGCTCACCACTACTGAAAGAGGTTCCTCAGGATTGCCCGGCTGACTGCTGTGTCACTCTGCAATGCAGAATCCAGGCAGTAATGTTTTGTAAACGTATAGGTACTGCTCCAGGTGCTGCCCTGCAGATCTCCAGGATAGAAACTCCAGCAAGGAGAGCTGTCGAAGAAGAAATCGCCCAAGTGGAATGAGCACGGACCCGACCTTCCAGGGGCTTGCCCGCTGCTCCGTGACAATACTGGATAGCGCTGGTAATCCAAAGAGCAATCCCCTGCTTGGAAAGGGGAAAACCCTTACGAGGGTCACTAAAGGACACAAACAGTTGAGAAGACTTCCTGAAGTCCTTAGTATGTTGGAGATAGAACTTTAAGCGTAGCTGGTTGAGGGAAAAAAGTCTTTAGTATAACCCGCTCATTCAAATGAAAGTCCTAAGGTAGATTTGGTATTAATTTTGGGTTGGTACACAGTATCACTGTACCTTTTTTGAACTGGAGAAAGGGTTCTTGAATGGTTAGAGCCTGCAATTCCCCCACTTGACTAGCCAAAGTGAAAGCTAGTAGAAGAGCTACCTTTCAGGAGAGGAATTTCAACTCTGCCCTGTGAATAGGTTCGAATGGAGGATTCATGAGTTGGGCGAGAATCAAGATGCCAAAGAGGAGGAGGAGGCTTGACTGGAGGGAACACTCTGAAAAGGTCCTTGAGAAACTGCTTAATGATCCTTGTCAACCAGAGGGAAGGACCTGAAGACGTGCGTCTGAAGCGAGAGATGGCAGCAAGATGCACCTTGATGGAAGAGTGAGCCAGCCCTGATTTTGTCAATGAAAGAATATATGGAAGAACTTCATGTGTCTCAGACTTAAAAGGATGGACACCGTTTTGCTGGCACCAGATGCAGAAAGGCTTCCACTTCAACCTGTATGTCTTGTTATTACTTGGGGCTCTTGCCTGCGAAAGCACTTCTCTACATTCTGTTGAAAGATTCAAACCAAGAAATTCTCGCTGCTCAGGAGCCATGCCGAGAGCTGTAGAGACTGCGGATCCGGATGCCAGACTTGGCCCTGGGACATGGTCAACAGCGAAGGAATCGGCTGCAGCGGAAGTGGAAGGTCCAGGGAGAGAAGGTGCAGTTCTGTGAACCAAAATTGCCGGGGTCACGCAGGAGTTATCAGAATCATCCTGCAGGGCTCTGATTTGAGCTTCCTGAGTAGTCTGAGGATAAGAGGAATGGGGGGCGGGGGGAGTGTAAACAAATGTGCCTGACCAGGCCATCGAAAGCACATTCCATAACGATCCCAGATGGTGAAGCCTGCTTGCATAAAACTGGCATTTTTTGTTCTCCGGCGTGGCAAAGAGATCTATGGAAGGCCTGCCCCCTCTGTGAAAGACCTTCTGTAGAGTGGAGTTGTCCAGTTCCCACTCGTGGCTGACCAACTTCAGTCAGCTGAGCGTGTCCGTTGCTTTGTTGAGAACACCTGGAAACTTCCTGTTGGATTGCCCATTCCCAGATTGTCTTGGCTTCTTGTGACAACAGTCGTGATCTGGTGCCGCCTTCATTGTTTATATAATGAATGGCCGTGGTATTGTTTGTACGTATTAGAATGGCTGACTGCTGTATCCGTGGAAGAAAAGCCTGCAAGGCCAGGCAAATCGCTCTGAGCTCCAGCAGATTGATATGAAGAAGACGAGGCGGGGTAGCCAACAGCTGCTTACATGAAGGTCTTGCAACACTGCTCCCCATCCCTCTAGCGAGGCATCTGTAGTTATTATGTGTGGCCATTATCACAAATGGGGTAACCCTATAAAGTCAAAATGACCTGGGTATCGTTTAGTACAGAAAAACAGTGGTCCTAGACTAATGTAACTTGAAACTCCAAAAACTTTTCATAGTTATACTTGTTTTAGCACATGAGATCAAAAGCACACATAGAGAATATAAAGGCCACTTCCAAAGAAGGTTGACAACCCGAGTTTAATCATTCAACCATTAAGTTATTAGTAGAAACAAAATGTGGTTATATTCTGATATACAATGTTATATCCACACGGTTATTACTAGAGAGAGGGAGATACGTGAAAAGTAGTGCTCAGGTGAAAGGATAAATGGAAAAGAAAAAAACAACAATGATAGTATCGTAGGGGATCCTTTAAATATTTACAAGAAATACGAGGGGAGCCAACATGAGTTGTGAAGGTCTCCCTTGAGAAACAATCAGGCCTACCCACATATACACAGTTGCGTACAATAATTTTGACTGTTATTCTTCACAGTGGAAACATCATCTGTGCATCAGGTGTGGAGGCAGATGTAGGGTGTAGGCCTATTAGGGGGCGTCGACGTTTCGATCCTATTGCAAAAGGGTAATTAAGATCCTCAGCGGTGGGTCTTCCTCAGGACAGGGGTGGGGGGTATCTGCAAATAATCGTGATATTATAAATGCGGTGGCCATATAGGGTGAATTCTATTAGGTGCCTAAATAAGTAAATGTGCCTCAATATATTTAAATATATGCTCACCAAAACTTAGTCAGGTGAGTACCAAGGGCTTTACTCTTTTGCAATAGGGTCGAAACATCGATGCCCCCGAATAGGCCTACACCCTACATCTGCCCCCCACACCTGATACACCGATGATGTTTCCACTGTGAAGAATAACAGTCAAAAATATTGTATGCAACTGTGTATATGTGGGTAGGCCTGATTGTTTCTCAAGGGAGACCTTCACAACTCATGTTGGCTCCCCTCGTATTTCTTGTAAATATTTAAAGGATCCCCAACGCTACTATCATTGTTGTTTTTTTCTTTTCCATTTATCCTTTCACCTGAGCACTACTTTTCACGTATCTCCCTCTCTCTGGTAATAACCGTGTGGATATAACATTGTATATCAGAATATAACCAAACTTTGTTTCTACTAATAACTTAATGGTCGAATGATTAAACTCGGGTTGTCAACCTTCTTTGGAAGTGGCCTTTATATTCTCTATGTGTGCCTTTGATTTCATGTTCTAAAACAAGTATACCTAAGAAAAGTTTTTGGAGTTTCAAGTTACATTAGTCTAGGGCCACTGTTACTATGTGTGGAGCAGGGTGATCCTGAAGGAAAGGCCCTGAGAAATGTTTTCCTTGTCCGTCCACCATGATGCGGCGTCCCTCATTGCCACGGTAACTGAGATTTTGTCGTTGAAGAATCCGTTGACTTGGCGCCACTGAAAGTCTAACTCCTCCTGGAGTCGACGCATCTGCAACCTGCAGTGAGGAATAAGAGGTATGCAGGAGTAAATGGACCCCAGAAGGGACTTGTAGAGGTGAACTGAAAGTGACTGTCTTTTTACCAACTGAGAGGCCACGGAAATCAGCTTTTCTTGCCTCTCCAAGGTCGGGAAAGCTTTGTTTATGGACATCTCCAGAATGGCTCCGAGAAATCTGGCTGTTCTGGATGGGCGGAGAGTAGATTTCTCTGTTTAGAGTTAGTCCGAGATTGTCGAACAGGCGTATACATGCTGTGCCTGATTCTCGTGCTGCCTGCCTGGTAGGAGCTTTCAGTAACCAGTCGTCCAGGTAAGGGAAGACCTGATGCTTTTGTTTTTGAAGAAAAGCCGCTACTGGAGCTAACACCTTTGTAAAGATCAGCGGAGCAGATCGAAGTCCAAAAGGTAGAACCTTGAACTGAAAGTGGCTCTTGGCTACTGTGAAGCGAAGAAACCTCCTGTAAGCTGGATGTATGGGTACGTTAAAATAAGCGTCCTCTGCATCCAGTGTAGTCATGTAATCTCCTGAGTTGAGAAGACGAAGGATGTCCTGTAGAGAAACTATCCGAAATTAATGTTTGATGAGATAGGTGTTGAGCTCCCTCAGATCTAGAATAGGGCGCCACTTTTCTTCCGGTCGAGGACGAACCAGGAGTAGAAACCCTCTCCCCGCTGACAGATAGGGACCGGTTCTATCGTTCCTTTGAGGAGCATTTGATGGATGACCAACCGTAGAAGACCAAGATGTTTTGATAGAGTGGCCCGAGGGGGCTTAGATGGTGGTACTTGGACAAACTCCTGAGTATGGCAGCATTAAATGATCTTCAGCACCCAACGGTCCGATGTTATGTGTTGCCAGTTGTGGAGGTAATTTGAAAGTCCGTCTCCCACTGATGTCACAGGAGGAGAAGGGACAGTAGTCAGAGCCAGAAAGCCGCTATTGACGCTTAGCAACCTCTCTTCCCTGGCGTCCTGGTCTTCCTCTGTTGTTCGATTGAGAGAAAGAAGAAGATTGATTCTGCCGCTGGTTGTAGTTTGGCCGGTAGGTTTGCGACTGAAAACCATACGAGGAATATCGCTGCTGTTGGTATCCTCCTCTGTTGTTGTATTACCTCTCCCTCTGGCCCCTCGGAAGGGAACCATGCAATACTGGAGCGTCCCTAAGGATTTTGCGGTTTCCGTGTCCTTTTTAATATCCTGGAGCGCATCATCTACATGCTTCCCAAAGAGGGCTTCCCCATCAAATGGCAGATGCATGATCTTGTTTGGGACCTCAGGACGGAACCATGTAGCCCGCAGCCAGCCTTGCCGACGAATAACAGCCGCGCCATCCAGGGAGCGGCAAGCAGTCGTTGCAATGTCCATTGCACAGTCAATGACTTCCGCAGATGTTATCTCGCCCTCTTGGAGAATCCTCTTTGCTTCCTTCTTCCCCTCTCTTGGCAACTGGTCTAGATAAGGGGAAAGGTCGCATCACATTTGGCGATCGTAGCGACCAAGTATAGCCAAGGCATTAGCAGCTCTGAACAACAGTCTGGACATGGATGAAAATCACTTGCCTGCATTATCAAGACGCCTGCCCTCTTTATCTGGAGGAGTCGTGAGGGGGGCCAGAGGATTCCTGGACTTCCTCTGGGCAGCTTGAGAGATGACCGAGCCCGGTTTAGGTTGGCCGATCAAACAGGCTGGGCTATCATCTGGAACCTTATACTTTTTCTCCAGGCGAGGTGGTACTGGAATGACCGTGGCTAGATTCTGCATCACCTTCAACCCCTCATCCCAGACATGACCAACAATAGGTATTGATCGGACCGACTTCTTGTCAGGCTCCTTAAAGTCATAAAGGAAGCATTCAGACTACATCCTGGGAATGGGCAGTTCAAATCTTTTAGCGGCTCTTTCCATCAAGTTATGGAAACCCCCTATATCTGCAGGGGGAATCAACAGGTGCTGGCGCAGGAAAAGCCGGATCAGGAATGACATAGTCATCCCACTCTACATCTGGATCTGGAATTGTGACGGTGCCCTGGTCGTCATAAGAGGTGTCATCCTGAACGGGGGGCATGACAGGTGGTGCATCCTGAGCTTCAAGCATTGGCTGAGGTGGTGGCAATTGAGGGGTAACAGGAGGAGCAGGAGGAACAGTAGAAACTGGCACCACGGCTGGAACTGGAGGCTGTGTTGCAAATCTCCTATAGACCAAAAGCATAGTTTGCAAGTCTGTTAGTAAGGAGGAAGGCATAGAGACCATCTACTACTGGTAGTCCTCTTGATACTGTGAGGAAGGATCATACTGCTCGTAATCCACATATTCCCCCTCAGAATCTGTGTCCTGGCACTGGACGTGCAATTGAGAAGGGCTATTAGCATATGCAAAAGGTCCATTATCCTCATCAGAACCCTCTTCTTCGAGGAGGAGTGCAGGAGGTAAAGGAGTCACCCTCCTGGGGGAAGTCATCTCAGGTGTAATTTGGCACTTTCTGAGAGAAATAGAAATGTTTTCCACCGTCGACGAGGTCATCGACGGGACCATCAAAAGGACCGTCGATGACGATGAGAGCGTAGACGACGAAGAAATGGACGTTGTCGGCGCAGCCATTGTCGAGACTGTCGTCATCCCAGCCGTCGGTGACGTGGTAGCCGTCGTCGATATCCTCGTCGACGTCGAAATTGTCGACACCATCGACGACGACACAATCACCACTGAAGTCGAAATTGTCTATGCGAAACTCATCAGTGTCAGCGCTGGAGACAATGAAATCACTGTCGACGAGCCTGTCGAAAGAGCCAGAGATGAAGGAGAAGACTGTACCTTTGATGATTTTGTAGACGGAGTCATTGACAGCATCGTCGACGAATGAATTTTCTTCACTGATTTTACCTCAGAAGATAGTGAGGAAGGCTTTTTGAAGGTCTTTGGAGCCGTTGGAGGAGAAGCTAGAGGAACAGAGCTGGATTTCCTCTCAGATATTACTCCTTTTGACAGTACTTCCCTCTCCTTTACACCTCAAGGAGGAGATTCGACAGGACTACGCCCTTCAGACCTATGAGAGGTCTTTTTTAACGCCTTACCAGGATGTTTTTCAGAAGGTGAAAGAGAAGCTCTACCCCTTTTCACAGACCTCCTGGAAGATGTAGCAGAGGATGCCTCATCACTGTCACTGGAGAATGGTTCCTTACTCGATTTTAGCTTATGGAGCCAGGTCAAAAGACGCCCCTTACGTCTCGCAGAGTCTTTATGGAAAAAGTGCGGCATATTTTGCAGTCTGATGCCTTATGGTCTGGGTACAGACATTAAATACAATCTTTGTGCTTGTCCTCCACATATAACCTCTTCTTAGCACAAGTAGCACAGGCTTTAAAGAGGGACTTCTTCTTTTTATCAGACATCCTGAAGTAAATGTTTAGAGTTGACAGGAAAAAACTGAGCAGAGCTCAGTGGAGACTCCCTTGCACAGCATGCGGTAGAAAGTCTGAGGTTCTGAGCTTCTCTCAGGAGGGTTCTAAGGGGTGAGGCTAATCTTTACAAAAGGAGGTGGATAGGTTGCAAAACAAGAATGGGCCTAGGCCTAGGTTCTGTTTTGGTAATGGTTTCTATTACTATTTAATGTATACCGGGGACTCCTATTCCGACAACAGGGAATGATACAAGCATGGGAATCTATGAAAGTTCCAATACTGGAGTAACTGAGGAATGATTAGCATCTTAAAAAGTCACAATATTCCCCCTATTGTCTGTCAAAGTAGTTCCCGTACCCCTTCCAGGTCTCAATCCTGCTTGGTGGCCGCAGAGGATGGTATGTTCCTCCATGAGCTAGCACAGTTGTCCCTAATCTCTACTCTCAGAATTGTGCGAAGAAACAGCAAGTTAGGAATGAGTTCATATTTAGCAGGATCTTTAGGGCTAGGTTTAGAGTTATTAGTGAAAGGATAATAATGGTTGCATGTTTAAATCTTGAAGGTTTCAGTGTGGTGATGTATGTGTAAAATATTTGTGACAATGTAGGAATGCGGAGGTTAGAATTCATGACTGATTCTCTTCAATTGTGACCCCTTATTAAGCAACAACAATAGAAGGAAGTTTTCAACAGATCACTTTTTTTAGGTTTAAATCAGTTTATTGGTAATACCAAAAAACATAGTGAATGGTTCATCACATTGACAAAATCTCTGTAATATCTTGTAACTGACATCAAACACCATACATAGCAGGTTCAAGAAACACCATTTCATTATAAACTTATAAACCAAAGTGTCTCTAATGTGCCTCGCATCAGGTGAGAAAGGCCAAACAAAACGAGGAAAGAGAAGAAATTGGGAGAGACAAAACCAGAAAAACAAAAAACATAGACATTATCAAAACTGCATGCCTACATCCTCTCACCTCCTATCTCCTGGGAGAGATCCTCAGCCCAAATAATGAAGGACCCAACCTTTAATGCATGCCTCAATGGAGCATGCCTAAAAAGCACTCTAATCGTACAATTTACCAGAGTCCATCTCCAAACCCTCCAAAAAACTTCTGGCCTATCCCACCTGTGAAAACACATTATTTTCTTTTGAAGTCTATCTGGAGCCGTATGGGGAAGCCAACCTCTACAATTAACACCTTAGCAACCTCTTTTCGAATCGTCAACAACACTCTTTGCATGGTCAACAACACTCTTTTCCTTGCCAGCATTTTAGGATTGAAGTCAAGCAAAAAAGAGACGGCATGGACACCCCATTGTCACTGTTGTTTAATTGTTAGCTGCACTCAGGAATCTGTCTCTCAGTTCCTAGCATGACTGTACCCACGAGAGCGAGTATCTGCAATACATTCACCACCACGTTATAACGACTCAGCATCTGGCCCATGAAGGCCCACTATCACTCTGGTAATTTACCAATTTAATTCCCCAGATTGAATTTGAAATGAGATCCTCAGCACGCCAATGAAGCTCCCCTCACGTTTGCAGATTACCCAGGGTTTTTATTTTGCATCATTACCGAAAAAACACAACTCTTTTATGGTCAACTCCGATTCTTCTAGGAGTTTCCAATGGGCTTGCCAATTCTGCTCGGTTTTCTCTATTTCTTACTTCGTAGTTTTTACTTTCGTGGTTAGACCCTCCAGCTTCTCCTCAATAGCCTTTGACACGCTCTCAATACAGTCTGTTTTCGGCGCTAGTTCCTGTCTCAGCGCAATTCTAGAGTGCAGTAACATATTTTTTTTACCTAATGTGAACCTCATTTCTTTGGAGGAAGCAAATGTCAGTTCTTGTTGGTTGTTCTTGTGAGCACCTCAGAAGGCTCAACAAAGTCCTCCTTTTGTCATCTTCTAGCAGTCATGGTGGGTCTCTGACATGAGCCTCAATATGCGTGGAATAGCCGGGCCTCACTAGCGCTCAGGCACTGATACACTTGGCGAGTCTAACCTCCTGGCCCCAAAGTGGGGAGAGTCCCTCGAACAACATTATCCAGTATGGGATACTCTTTGCTCACTGGGAAATCAATGTATCTGCTCCTACTCTTGGATCACCCGCCCACCTGTCTCTCCAGGCACCCTCATAACACTGCTAAGCTCCAAGACCCAATAAAGTGCTGGTGCTTTTCAGATCACCGAATCAAGACTGACAATACCAAATCAAGCCTCATATGAGCAGTGTCCAACCGGTCTGAGGACCAGTGGAGGACTTGTAGTTCGCATTCACTAAGACCAAAAAAAGTGTAAACTTACACTAATGTGTAAGCTTACCTTTGTAAATCAGGCCCTCAGTCGCTTCTGTTTTAGCAGCTCTTCAGGTCACAACGGCAAGCAACGTATCGGAGGATTATTCAGGAGCCCCCCCAAAGAGACGGGATCATCTCCAATACTTTTAGGTGTTCTTTTTCTTCAGCCATTGTTTTGGCATTTCTCAACAAAACTCAATATGTACTCAGGGTCAAAAAGCACAAATAAGGTGACAGGACTTTGTGGCCAAATCATTATTCTGACTTCCGAAGTTTCTACTAAGTTACATCATGCTAGACAGTTGCGATTTGTAGGCCGAAAGCAAACTGAGCAAAAGCTTTGAGGTACAAATGGAGTCATTCCTGCAAGGCCCATTTCGCAAAAAGACTTTGAGTGACATAACACAGTTCCGACTGGCACAAAAGGGTCCTAAATGTTTAAATCTTCCCTCCCAACACAAACTAAGATCCTAGACTATCTGTGGGATGCACGAATCTCGGGGTTGCCATCACTGCATTTCATATGGGGTTCTTCATTTTGCGTCGCAAAAGGGTTTTAGTTGTTTAAATCTTGTCTCGCAACTCAAACTAAGATCATCGACTATCTGTGGGACGCATGAATCTTGGGTTGCCATCACTGCATTTCATATGAGGTTCTCCATTTTGCGTTACACCATTTGATACTCTCATTGTCATAACTGTAAATATACCTGGTATGATTTTATAATCACAAGTTTGACTTACCTATCTGAGCAATCAAAGTGTCTAGAACTTTAACTGCAGCACTGTAAATACCAGCATGCTTAGAGTTGAGGTTGTCCGTGACAACGATCACCATAGAGACTAAGACCTGGTGCAAACTGTCTTTCAGGATGGGTATCATGACCATTGTGGACTCCAGGGCATATTGGTTCACCTTCTTATTGGAATCTTGAAGCCTTGGATTAAAGCAATCAAATATCTAAAAATTAACAGAGAGGTATAATGTATTAGGTATTGTGACCGGAAATACATATTGCCGTCACCTAAATTAAAGTTTTAAGTTATCTATCAGCCATGTTATATAGTATTGTTACATTTGTTTGCAATTCACCAAGACCAGGCTCTCAAAAAGCATTAAAGGAAAAGAGTAATAAAATATAGTAATAATAACTTGGTTTTTTTGGATCACGGACATAATATCGACTACAAAAATATAGGCACTTAAAATATCGACTCCAAAATATCAACTACAAAAATATCGAAGTCCTATCTACAAACAGGTAAGTACAAAAATATCGAATCAAAAATATTGTTTACAAATATGTACTTTGTAAAAATATCGAATTTAGTCAAATTAATGTAAAATTAAAAAAATATTAAAATTAAATAACTAAAATATACTTAAAATACTTAAATAACCTTAAAATTGTTAAATAATTAATTTAAGTTATAAAAAAAATAATACAATTTTATTTCTTGAAACATATATATATTAACATAATATTATTAAAAAATAAAAAATATTATTACCGTAGCATAGCAACAGTGTTAAAATTACTATTCCCACTCCAATTAGTGCAACAGTAGGGAAAGCATTGGATAGCGTAGCGGTAAAAATTACTATTCCGACTCCAAAGAGTTCAACAGTAGGGAAAGCGTTGGATAGCGTAGGGGTAAAAATTACTATTCCCACTCCAAAGAGTGCAACAGTAGGGAAAGCGTTGGAAAGCGTAGGGGTAAAAATTACTATTCTGACTCCAAAGAGTACAACAGTAGGGAAAGCGTTGGATAGCGTAGGGGTAAAAATTACTATTCCCACTCCAGTGGGTGCAACAGTAGGGAAAGCGTTGGATAGCGTAGGGGTATAAATTACTATTCCAACTCCAAAGAGTGCAACAGTAGGGAAAGCGTTGGATAGCGTAGGGGTAAAAATTACTATTCCAACTCCAGTGAGTGCAACAGTAGGGAAAGCGTTGGATAGCGTAGGGATAAAAATTACTATTCCCACTCCAGTGGGTGCAACTGTAGGGAAAGCGTTGTATAGCATAGGGGTAAAAATTACTATTCCAACTCCAGTGAGTGCAACAGTAGGGAAAGAGTTGGATAGCGTAGGGGTAAAAATTACTATTCCAACTCCAAAGAGTGCAACAGTAGGGAAAGCGTTGGATAGCGTAGGGGTAAAAATTACTATTCCAACTCCAGTGAGTGCAACAGTAGGGAAAGCGTTGGATAGTGTAGGGGTAAAAATTACTATTCCCACTCCAGTGGGTGCAACTGTAGGGAAAGCGTTGGATAGCGTAGGGGTAAAAATTACTATTCCAACTCCAAAGAGTGCAACAGTAGGGAAAGCATTGGATAGCGTAGGGGTACAAATTACTATTCCCACTCCAAAGAGTGCAACAGTAGGGAAAGCGTTGGATAGCGTAGGGGTTAAGATTACTATTCCCACTCCAAACACTGCAACAGTAGGGAAAGCGTTGAATAGCGTAGAGGTAAAAATTACTATTCCCACTCCAGTGGGTGCAACAGTAGGGAAAGCGTTGGATAGCATAGGGGTAAAAATTACTATTCCAACTCCAGTGAGTGCAACAGTAGGGAAAGAGTTGGATAGCGTAGGGGTAAAAATTACTATTCCAACTCCAAAGAGTGCAACAGTAGGGAAAGCGTTGGATAGCGTAGGGGTAAAAATTACTATTCCAACTCCAGTGAGTGCAACAGTAGGGAAAGCGTTGGATAGTGTAGGGGTAAAAATTACTATTCCCACTCCAGTGGGTGCAACTGTAGGGAAAGCGTTGGATAGCGTAGAGGTAACAATTACTATTCCCACTCCAGTGGGTGCAACAGTAGGGAAAGCGTTGGATAGCGTAGGGGTAAAAATTACTATTCCCACTCCAGTGAGTGCAACAGTAGGGAAAGCATTGGATAGCGTAGGGGTAAAAATTACTATTCCCACTCCAAAGAGTGCAACAGTAGGGAAAGCGTTGGATAGCGTAGGGGTTAAAATTACTATTCCCACTCCAAAGAGTGCAACAGTAGAGAAAGCATTGGATAGCGTAGGGGTTAAAATTACTATTCCCACTCCAAAGAGTGCAACAATAGGGAAAGCGTTGGATAGCGTAGGGGTAAAAATTACTATTCCCACTCCAGAGAGTGCAACAGTAGGGAAAGTAAATACGTCATATATTATTTAAAAAAATATAAATTAATATCTAGAAAAAATTAATTTAAAGTAATTACCAATTTAATATAATATAACAATTAATCAATTAAAATTACACTGTAAAAATAATTATTACTATTAGTTACCTATTAATCCAAATTAATTACAAATTAACAATTAATTAATTAACAATTAAAAATTAATTAACAATTAATTCAAATTAAATACAATTAAATAAATTGAATTATTTAATTAATTATAAATAAATTACTTCCCACCCAATTCCCCTATAAGCCCACAACCCGCTACAGAAAATAAATTAGTAACATTAACATAATTAGCAATTAACTAATTAAATAAAATTAATTGACAATTACAATTTAATTAATTACCCATAAAAATTATTTAACAATTAATTCTAAAAAAATACCAATAAATATTTTTACATATTTAATTAATTTTAATTAAATTACTTCCCACCCAATTCCCTATAAACCCACAACCCGCTACAGAAAATAAATTAGTAAAATTAACATAATTAGCAATTAATCAATTATTTAAAATGAATTGCCAATTAAAATTTAATTAATTACCAAATATAAATTAATTAACAATTAATAAAAAATGTATGCCACTAAATAAATTTACATATTTAATTAATTATAATTAAATTACTTCCCACCCTGTTCCCCTATAAACCCACAACCCGCTACAGAATTAAATTACGCAAAAATTAAAAAACACAAAATTCATTATTTAAAATTAATTATAACATAAATACACACTTTTCACACATATAATAACATAAAAAACACTAAAAAAAATCGATATTAAAAATTCGATCATTTTAATAACCTATATTATATACTTCGATATTTTAACTTTCTATATTTTTAATGCTTTTTGCGGTCAAAGCGCCCCGAGACCTGTCGGTGAGTTGGCGCAATACAAACCCACATTAACAATAACAATAACAACATTCGATATTACATTACTTACCTTAAAAACAATATTTTTGATGTCTATATTCTGTCCATTCGATATTTTGTCCAGTCTATATTTTAAACTCGATATTATGTCCATTCGATATTTTTTACTCGATATTTTGACTGTTTACCTTTTTTTTTAGTACTTGCCAATAGGGTTGTCCGTTAAATACCAGATTTTAGTAGTAATCAAATTATTGGTCCTTGATATATTGAATCATGAAGGACGAAAGGCTCTGTTGGCCTGGCCAGAATCTGAACCTATGACCGGTAAATCATATTCAATTCACAACAGCATGCAGTTACAACTCTGAGCTTTGTTATCAGCCACATGTGACATCACCAGTGACAACTAACAGTGTGGCTCACTAGACTGAATCTTCTGAGGGTAACAGATTGGTTAAAGTGATAAAGGATTATGATGGAACCGACCGTGTGTCTTTTTGTCTATGATAAATAGTAAGAATAGAATTGTTGGCCTGTTAGTGTGGCTGATAGCTATACTTTAGTGGGTCTAGTTCTTTTAAATGTATTAAGTTTGAGGAGCATACTGCCCTAAAGAAAACCTTTCTTGGAAAACCATTTCAATTAAAAATGTTTTTTTGATACACCTTACATTAAAATAAACATTACAAAAAAAAATATTTTGCTGAAAACGTTTAATTTAAAAATGTTATTGATTAGAATTAGTTTTGAATATGTTTCCCTGAAATGTTTTGTAAGACATATGGTTTGCAGAGTTTCTGCAAATAAAAAGATAGGTCTTTTTATGCAGAGACTTCGCACTCATAAAGATACTACTCGGAAATCCCTTTGTGAATAGCACAAAATCACACACTTTCATAGAAGTGTACGTTTACCTTTGTGAATCAAGTCCTCAGTAGGGAGAGTGAACCTGAGCAGTGCTACATTATACAAGTACACTGCCTCCCCATACACTCTGGTCCCCGCTGTGCACGTGGTCCTCACCGTGTTGATGTTTGTCTGGTTCAGTCAGGCGTGTTCATCACTGTGAGGAACGTTCTGGTTCCCATAGTGTTTGCTACTCTTGCACAAATGTAGACATGCGTAGGCACTCGCACACCAACGCCCACTCACAATGCACAAGAGTAAAGATGGCATGCTGTGGTAACTGAACAGAGTGCAGCATGACATCATCCACGAACAGTGATCACTTTGAACCAGGGGTTACCGGGGTTCGGCACAGGCACATAATTATCAACACCAGTGTTTGCGACAATCTGACACAAGGTGGCGCTGTCTGGCTAATTTAGAGATGACCACACAACAGTCAATTATTAATTCAATATACATTACAAATGACTATGACCTGCTGCCCAATCCATTCCTATAGCATTGAGGGCCTGGAATAGTCTGAATTGTCACACTTGTAGGAGTGTGACGGTGAGTAGTTATGCTGTTACTATCATTGGCAGCATTTGTAGGGGCAATGTGTGTTGCAAGCTGCAGTGGCCTCGCCTCGTCAGAGGGTCCTGGCACTTTTTTTTTTTGTTTACAAATTAAGCACTGGCCACGATATATGAAATTGCAAGTACTGTGACTGAGGCCCACACAGTTTGAAAGTTCATTGTTCGCCGGTGAACAGGATAGAACACAACTGACCTGCACAATGTTGGCGGTGACAAATTTAGGGTTGTTCTTGCAGTGCTCCAGCAGCAAGGTCACCCCCTCCATCCTGCTCTGGAACTCCTTGGCAGTCATGAGTTTGTTGAGCTCTTTCAGTTGTTCCGTCACTTCTGCAGAGCGGACAATCTGACGCCGAGGGACTAGTTGTGGCGGTGTCACTCCATCAGCGTCAACCCTCAATTAAGAGAGAAAAACAAAAAAAAGCATAAGAATGAAAATCCTTCAGTTGCCATGTAATAGCCCGCTCAGACAGCAAGATAGGTCATCACTGCTTTTTGCTACCTGGAAATTAAGAAATCAAGCACCAGGATAGCCAATCGGTCTGGCTTTCATATGCAATACAGGCATGATCAAATGCTGTTCGGAAGTGTTAGCACATTACCACCGGACTTACTGGCTTCGACAGTGCTTGTTAATAATAACAGTACAAGACACCTAAGAGGAAAAGGCCTTATTTCAACAAATGGCTGGTGGTGGTGGGGGTGGGTTGTTGGGAGGGTGGACACCACTAGCTGGTATGCTACGTTTGGAGGGATTCACTTTTGAGACAAGTGTGTGTCCCTGATGGTTTTACAAAGTGGAGGTAACATTGATTTCAGGGGAGTGAGGGTATGCTATATTTGGGTAATAATTCGGTTTCAACGCAAAGAGGGGTCTTTCAAAGGAGAACAAGGCTTACCTTCTGGTGCATGTGGGTGCACTTTGTCTCCTGTACCTGCAGTGGTAAAATGTGTGCGGGAGGCAAGCTGCTCTTATGTTTAGGATGCAGAGGGAGCTTTAAAAAATGTGCACTGGTACCCATTAAAAACGTTCTCTGCAACCCAAACGGGAGGAAGGACAAAACTTTGCCAACACCCACCATCCAACCTTCCTGTGGAAGATGTATGATGGACTTTATAACATCTATTTGACCCCATGGAGAGGACATCGGGCAACAATATTGGCACAGTGGCTGTCTATTGTTTGAAATGAAATGAATGAGTGGTACAGGGTTTACCCACAGATGTTTATATCACCTAAAGGACTTTATTGGATATGGAGGGACCTGCTTCGTTCAATGTAAGGTATTTCTTTGATATACTCTACGCCACTACAATCTATGCCATTGCAATCTATGCTGTGCCGCTGCACTCTACGCCACTGCACTTTTTTTCACACCCAACACCCACCACCCAACCTTCCTGTGGAAAATGTATGATGGACTTTATAACATCTATTTGACCCCATGGAGAGGACATCGGACAACAATATCGGTGCAGTGGCTGTCTGTTGTTTGAAATGAAATGAATGAGTGGTACAGAGTTTACCCACAGATGTTTGTATCACCTAAAGGACTTTATTGGATATGGAGGGACCTGGGGTTTTATAGCGAAAATAAATATCCACCACAGAAATAATATGTATAGACTTGTTGTTTTGGTATCAGTTTTTTTTATATCGCATTGGTTTGTATCTAATGTCATCATTTTCTTGCAATTATCTTAAACATATTTCTAGTCTACTTTTTTTTATTACAGGGATATATTTACTTAGATGGTTTAGATGGGAGTAAAGATTAGATGATCCTAGTAAGGCCAGATCCTAGTGAGGCGATGTATGTTACTGCATGATTTGTTCTGTAAGCTGGAAACCTCCCAGAAATGTGGTTAGAAGGCCTTACCATCATGTCTCTAAAGATGGCCAAGCACTTAGACAAGCAACAGCACGCAACCACATATTACCATCAGGACACAATTTTGCAGACCAAAATTCATTGAATTTACTCCTGAATAGAAACTATTCACATCGTGGCCCCTTAATATGCATGCATGCGACAGAGGTGTGCCTCTGGGATGGCCATTAATTTTCCTCAATTTGCCAAATTTGAGCTTAAGTGAAAAAGTGATGGGTGGAATTCTTGAATGAATCCCACCACTGATAATTACTCTGAGCTGCGTTCCAGTCCAGCCTGCTTTTAGGTCGAAGCCTACTGGAGAGCCCAACGGCCTGGCTTGCTGAAGACATCTTGGGGAGGTTCAGGATGCTTCCGCCCATTGCTTATCATTGGCTTTATGGTTTGTAACTCGCATTTGCTTACTTTCTATTTGCTGGCTTTATTTGTTTTAGGCTGTCCAGCATGTCTTTGTCCATCCCGTGGAGCATTGCCTGTTTACCATTGCTACTAATATTATTCCACAAGTGCTCTCTTTCTGTAAACAGGCCTTTAAATTGTGTTCTTATCTTGTCACATTTACTCAAAGACGGAATTCAAATGTCAGGCTCTGTCTTCTGAGGGAGCTTGGTGTTTACTATTCTTTCTCTGACTTCAAAGTAAGAGGATTTATATGAAAATCTTGATGTGAAAGGAATGGCTTTTTTTGTAGCACACAAAAAATGCAAACGCTTGTGAATGAGCTGTGCAGATATTTTAGAATGTATCAGAATTAGGAAAGCACAAATGAAGCACATTTTTTTGTAATTCTGAAGTGTGGTGGAAACAAATAATTTAATATGATCAAAAGAAATCAATACATTAGGTGATGACATTTCCACACCTTATAGTTTGTGTGATGTATACTTCTATCAATAACACTGTATGTCTGTGCAAATATAATCGTCATTACAATTGAAAATGTATTGTCTGTAATGGCAGCGAGCTACCACACCATGCATACACCACTTTACGCCGACCCACTCTACTTTGTAGCATTCCATATCACTGCACTCTACTTTGCACCACTCCACTCTGCGTCACTGCACTGTACTCTGCACTACTCCACTCTATGCCATTGCACTCTACGCCAATGCACACTACTTTGTACCACTCCACTCTTCTCCAATCCACTCTACGCCATTCTAATCTACTCTGCACCACTGCTCTTTATACCACTCTACTCTAAGCCACTCTTCTTTACTCTTCAGCACTCTACTGTTCGCCACTCTACAACACTGCACTTTATGCCACTGCACTCTATGCCAATGCACCCTACTATGACCCACTCCACTCTACACCACTGCACTCTACGCCATTTCACTCCAAGCCACTCTACTCTATGCCACACCACTCTATGCACTTCACTCTACCCTGAAACAATATACTCTACGCCACTACACTCTATGCCATTGCAATCTATGCTGTGCCACTGCACTCTACGCCACTCTACTTTAAACAATGCACTCTATGCCACTCTTCTCTGCGCCAATCTATTCTGCACCACTGCACCCAATGCCACTATAATCTGCAATACTGTACTCTATGCCACAGCCCTCTTTCGCCAGTCTATTCTATTCTGCACCACTGTACTCTATGTCACTGCTGTCTATGCCAATGCACCCTAAACCACTGTACTGTATGACAGTCTACTCTGCAATCCTACACTCTCCGCCACCAAACTCTATCCCACTTTACTCTGCAGCACTGTTCTCTAACTCACTGCACTCTATGCCTCTCTACACTGCACCATTCTATGCCACTGCACTCAATGCCACTCTACTCTGCACTCAATGCCAATGTACTCTAGGCCACTCTACTCTACTCTGCACCACTCTAATCCATGCAAAAGCATTCTCGACATTGCGTTGTATGCCTCTGCACTCTATGCCACTGCACTGTACACTACTGCACATTACGCCACTCCACTGTACACCCCTCTACGCAACTCCACTATATGCCAAAAAACTCTATGCCACTCCACTCTACTCTGTCACTTTACTCCACTCTACAACACTCTACTCCACTCTATGTCACTCTACGACAGTCTACTCCACTCTACACCACTCTACTCTACGACAGTCTACTTCACTCTACACAGCTCCCTCCATGCCACTTTACTCCATTCCACACCACTACACTAAACGACACACTACTCCACTCTACTCTACTACTTCACATTGCACAATTTCGCTGTACACCACTCTATGTCACTCCACTCTACAACACTCTATGCCTCTCCACTCCAGGACACTCTACTCCACTCCATGCCACTCTCCTCTATGGCACTAACTTTTAGTCATGCTGAACAACAGCCACGCTGATGTACAACATGTCTAAAACACATTGACAAAACCAATAGCCCTTGCATAGGTGTAGCTAGTGGCTTTGCCAACGCTTGTTTCTTACTACAGACAAAAATTAGCTATGGTTGCTCTAACAGGAACAGTCCAGTCTGAAGAGCTAGGACACACATGAAGGGAAACACAAGACAGCACAGACTAGTTTTGGTCTTGTAGAGCATCATCAGTGAGGTAGCAATAATATGGCTTGGACCCACGTATGTCTGTTCAACACCGACAGAGGTCTCACTGACAAAAGCAAAAAAATGGTGGATAGAATGATAGAATTAGTCTAACCCACTTGTAACTACTTTGGGCTGCATTCCAGTGCATTGTTTTTTGCAAAATATGGCAGTACAAACAGGAACAAACCACAAGCAAATTAGCATTGATCCTGCTCCAAGAGAAAAAACAATTATCCAGAATGCGGCCTGAGTAATTACAGATGGATATGGTTAATGCAACTCATCATTTTCTTTGTTTATTCTGCTGCAAAACACAGTCCAACATCCAAACCTCATGTCCAACAATGAAATTTAGTAGAACGGCCAGAGCTGCCGACTTTGGAGCTGGGGAACCAGGTTTGAGTCTCGGCCTGGGTTCAACATCCTGTGATTCTGGGCAAATAACTATTTCCCCGTGGCAACCAAAAATGAATGCGTACTTTTGTAATATAACTTGTGCTAATGTAAAGTGATCCAATACCTTCGGGTTGAGTTTGCACAATAGAAAAAAACTGGAGAAAAAAAGCCCTAGAATTTCCACAAGGAATTTTCCCCAAAGCCATTGAAGGCTCGCCAATGACTGAATCAGAAACTAAATAGTAACATTCAAGGGTATACCCTTCATCAGATGGCAGGCTGTCTTGAGAAGTGCTAAAACTGTTACTCCAAGACGTCCGATGACTTTTAGCAGAAGGAGGCTCTGAGGTACACTCTCCCATGCCCTAAAAGAGAAAAAAAACTGATTTGTACAAGTCTTGCAACTGCTCTGAAACACACAATTTCATATTTTCCATTTTTTACACCATAAATTAAAAAAAAAAAGTCAAGCACAGCACCATTATTACTAACTAAGGTTGCGTTGCTCTTTTTCCCCACAGCAGGACCCCCGAGCAGGTTTGATTTCCAAACTTCACTTCTCCCTAAAATCTGACATCGGATGCGACCCCTCCCGAGTCCCGATCGGCTGCCAATTTTCACAGTGTCATTATGCTTTCACAAACAGCGTTGCTAGCAGAAGCTCTCTGATTGTTTTGTGTTTTTAATTCCGTTTTTAGCGCGCTGCATGATCACTTGTGCCTTACGCTCTTGCCAGGCACTGCCACTGCTGTGGACACTATCCACACAGCGCGCCACAAGACCACCTACCTGCTCACTAATAGTCTATGGGTGATGGCCTACGACAAATCATGTTTGCCCACCCTGAGCTTCGTTACTACCTGGATCTCACCTGAAGCTCTTTTGCTTCATAGCATCATTAAGACAGGGGCGATCATCATAGGCTGCTTGTCACTTTGTGCAAGCAGCATGCCCCACCGTGTCTAGATAATGTGTACAATCACTGGGCCAGTCTTCGTGCTAGACCATAGCTACGTAAGATTGCATTTTATGTTGCTTAACAATAATGTGTATATATGTTTTGTATTGTCTTCCTTTTTCCCACAGGTCTTTTTCAGTGTCCGTAAGTACGTTGACACTCAGCCAACACACCTTAGCTCGTTTGTAGGTACTTTCTTGTATTTTCACGTGGCATTACTCACTTTGCCACTCACTTTTCCACCTCCCGGTCCTGAAGAAAGCCCCTCACATATCCTATTGCGGGCTGAAACATATAGACCATTCACATTGTCAACTAGGGATAATAATCTCCCATTTCAGTTGCACTACACTTATTTTAACCATATCCTGAGCCGCCACTAATAAAGTTTAAAGGCAAGGATTCTCAGAGGTATTTTTTAACTAATTTCACATTACATCACTTACTCACACTACACCAGCTCCGCTGTAACCAGGTGTCGTAGCACAACCGGGGGGCATTCGGCCACCCGGTTGGGACCCCAATGATGAAGCATGACACCAACTAGGTTGATGTGTGAGGGGTCTTTAAAATAAACATAGTGGGTCCATGTACTAACCATATTAGTGATTGTACCATATCCACACGAAGGGCCCGTCCTTCTTTGTTTAGCTTATCATTATACCGGGGATACGGACGCACTCTATATTTCTCTTGCTCTCCCATTTCTTTTTACATTTCCATTGGTTGCCCATAAGAAAAAGAATATTATTCAAAGCCTTATGTATTGCCCACAGGATTAAACATTCAGCTGGCCCACATTCACTTCGGCCTCATACAGTACTCGTAGAGAGCGTAGATCGAACAATCTCTTCCTTCTTGCCGTCCCTAGTATCAGCAAGCTAGAGGCGGGGGGTTGCTCATTTGCCTATCTAGTTTCTAAGCTCTGGAACTCTCTTCCTAGTCATCTTAGATGAAACAATAATCTGCTAGGTTTTAGGAAGCAATTGAAAAAATATCTCCTCATTGAAAGTAACATACTCTTTCACGTGTCCTGTTAGCACCACGAAACCTGTTTGTGGGTAGCTGTGCACTCTATACGAACTGTAACATAACATAACAAACACTAGGAGACCGGGTGTAGCATCGCGAGGCCAAGCTTAGTCATCCTTGGGCTAATAAGACATTTCCGATTCCAATAAAAGAAGCAACATGTATGATGAAGGAGTACTTCAGTCCTATATTTATTCCCATAGTGCGTGAATGAATGTATGCATGTATGTATGTATATGTGATTTCTATAGTGCGAACTTGGCCAAAAGGCAGCAAAGAACCATACATGGTCAAAAACAATCAACATGCATACGCTCACCCTCCAACCAACTGCTGATTTAAAAAAAGAAATGAAGCAGCACACACCTAATAAAAATTGATGGATGGCAATTAATGGAAAAATAAAAACGGAGATGCCACACTAGAGGTAACCAAATCATGGAAAAACAACATTTAGGACAGACAATTTTAAGAAATGCAAATAAATCAAAAATTGAAGGAAATATAATTTTGAGAGAACATCAAAAATTGCATTAAACATAGGTGAGGTTTAGGAGTGATGATAATTTTTTGGGATTCAGGGATGAGTCATGTTTAGGGGTGAAGAAGGGTTTTTTGGGGTCAGGGATAGTTGGAGTTCAGCCATAGAAAGGGGTTTTTAGGATCCAAAGATGGGTGGAGTTTAAGGGTGGTGAATTTTTTTTTAGAGATCAGGAATGGGTGAAATTTAGGGGTGGTGAGGGATTTTTATTCACAAAGGAGAGGTTTTAGGGGCGGGGAAAGGTTTTTAGGGTTTGGGAATGGGTTGAGTGTAGGGGTGTTGAGCGTATTTAGGGTTCATGGATGGGAGGAGTGTAGGGCTGGTGAGTTTTTAAAGTACAGTGATGGGTGTACTTTAAAGGTCGTGAGGGTTTTTTGGGAGTCACGGATTGGTGGAGTTTATGGGCTGAAAGTTTTTAGGGTTCAGCAAAGAGTGAAGTTTAGGGTGATGTGGAATTATAAGTGTTCAGGAATGGGTGAAGTTTAGATGTAGAAAGTGCTTTTAGATTTCAGGGGTGGGTGGGTTTAGGGCTGATGAGGGTTAATTATGGGTCAGCGATGTGTGGTGTTTAGGGGAAGTGAAGGTTTTCTTAGGGATCAGGTAGGGCTAGAGTTTAGAGGTGGTGAGGGGTTTTAAGGGTTTAGGAATGGATGGGGACATAGGGATTTTGGGTTCAGGGATGAGTAGAGTTCAGCAGTAGCTAGTCTTTTAGGGTTCAGGGATGGTGGAGTTTAGGGATCAGGGACAGATGTTGTTTAGGGGTGGTGAGAAGGATGCAAATTAAAAGCACCAATGTAATAGTTTGGCATTCAGTAGGGGCTCGTGGAGGGAGTGCTGCGGAGCAGTGGGGCAGGTCGGGGAAGGGTCAGGATGGGGGCTAGTAAACTACGGCATATGGCCAAGCAGAGTTAAGTAAATAAATAAAACCAATTACATTGCACACGCTGCAACCCCCCCTCCCCGCCTTGCAGGCGCTGTACCACTTCATTTTCCCTAGTGCATACAATTTCGACTCATTGTTCCGGTCATCTCCAAGCCAAATCCCATTGCTGCAGCGAAGCAAAATTACCTTCTTGGGCCAAACAGAATCAATCTTCAACCCAGGCAGGGCTCACCTCCAAAATGGGACTCCCCGCCTAATTTCGAACAGCCGTCCAGACCTCATAGCAATTCTTATTCACGTAATAATCCAAAAGGGCAGTGTATGCGCCCCATCTCACACCCGAAATCCACCATTATGACCAATGTCCCTAAACTATTGCCAGACCAAAAATATGAAGGGGAAGAGTCGCTCATAAATAAAATTGTACATTGGACTCGTCATGTGAGGGGCAGCCACTCGGTAATTAGAGACGACATAATAGGAGCCAGAAGGCACACCTGCCTCAGCAACCATATGGATAGCATTGAAGTCAGCTTGACTGGTGAGAGCATGGCCCATACTTTGATAGTCTTAGAGGCTAGATTTAACACTCCTCCATCCTCTTCCATCCAATTCAAGTACAGTTTACCACAGGACTCCTTGCCTTTTAGAGCCCAACCTTTATCTATTTACCTAGCTACCAATTCCAATCTGACCACCGACGACTGACTCGCATCTTCCAGCAATCATTTGCGCTCAAAGCCTTTGCTACCACATCCTTGAAATTACCAGCATTCACGCATAGATATAAGTTTACCTACCTCTAACTGCTCCACACGTGCTTCAAACAATGTTATCCGGCAACCCAACAAACTCTTGTATCATGGCAGAAGGGCGACCATTGGAGTGCCTAGAACTACCCATGCACAGTTATTTGTACATGCAGAGAACTAGATTCCAACAGTAGGCAGGAAGTATGTGGTACGCTCAATGTAATATCATGGAATGTGGCTGGGGTAAGACCGAAATTAACCATCCCACATTGGATAGATTTTATCGAATCGTTCGACATATGCATACTACAAGAAGCAAGGAGTACCACCCTTGCTGTGTGCCTGGCTACGTAACATTCTATCGCCCAGCAATCTCCAATAAGTCGGGACATCCTGTAGGGGCGCTGTTAATTTGGACTAAGATTGCACTCTCGCTCGGGGCAAGATGGCCGCTGTAGAGTTGGGCTGAGCAGTCGCATTATTTTCCTCTCCTGCTCAATACTGAATTAATGGGATAGGATGCTGTGTTTCCCCTGATGGCCTACGGGTTTTTGTGGCAAGGTGGAGTGAAGAAGTACTGCCGAATTAAGAACCAGTTTCGTGGGGACAGCTCGACCTGGAACTGGTTGAAGCTGAAAGTTTTTAGGCTGCTGAGAGCGATAAGCGGCAAAGAGAACCTGGTGATCGAGATGCCCCCCCCGACCACCGCGGCAGGACAAGCCCAAAGAAGTGGCGGATTCAGCAACAAAAGGAGCAGCGACTGGGGAGGCAGGTGCGGGGAAAGATCTCGGAGTAATTCGTAAGGTGTCTGCACTGCCGATGAAAAAGAAGACAGAGCTCCGCGGAAAAACTGCTGTGCCCCCTAAAATTGCTTCTGACAGTCGCACAGCATCACGGAGCTTCAACACGGTGGATCAAACGCCGAAAGGAGGAGATGCAGGTAAAAATAAAAGTAAAAGTAAAGACACAGATACAGGGATGCGGCAGCGTACCTTAACGGAGGTTTTCTCCATGAAGGGTCCCGGACAGCCTGATGATCTAGTGAAGACGCTGGAGCCGGGAAAGAGCGTCCTCGTGGACGCTGCGGGAGCAGTGGATGCCGCGGAGAATCTAGTTGGCAAGCAACGTTGTCAGAATGCAGAAGCGGCAGAGGCGGCAGAGACCAACGCGGCGGCGTCAGCAGGAGCAGCTCTCATGCCGGTGCAAGTGACGGTAGGAAGAGGCAAGGAGAGGCATTTAGATAATCCCCTGGGGAATGCTGATATGCTGGGGGCTCTGATGCTAGTGGAGGCTGAAATGAATGCAGGAATAAATGCCCAAAGCCAACCAATAAACACCTGGGGCAGCATGGAAAGCCTGGCAGATAAGGGTATGCTGGGAAGGAGTAAGGCCAAGCACAACACGGGAAAGGTAGATGGTGGTTCAATTGAAGGGGAGTGCTTTTTTCATTGAATGAGGACTCAGAGTCAGTAATCTCGTCTGAAGGTAGTCTAGAAGAAGATGAAGATGAGGAGGATACAGACTCAGGGTCCAGCACATCCGGCAAAGAGTCCACGCAAAGGAAAAGACCTTCAAGATCAAGGAGGTGCATCTCGGGGTCTCCCCCCCATCATGATAGGCGATTACTATGGGACTACTCAGCCACCTCCCAGGTCTATCAGGATAATGGCAGTAATGGGGGTTCTACTTCTGAGTCCTTACCCCACGAGACTCATTCGAAATACTATTCAGCACTCTCAAGCAGATGCAAGTAGAGGCACGAACAAAAAGTCGCAGAGCAAGGCAGGCCTCAAAGAAGATCCAGGGCTCGCTGAGGCAAGTAAACAAGTTGTACAAGGAAGTGGAGGTCAGAGTAACGGAAGTAGAGGAGCGCACAGGTAAACTGGAGGACGATGTGGGGAACTGGCAGGCATTCAAGTCAGAGCAAGAGAAGCTGGCAGAGGATATGAGCTGGAAGATGGAGGACTTCGAAAACAGGCAGAGACGGAACAATGTTAGACTTTTGGGTGTGGCAGAAGGGACAGAAGGGCAAGATATCAGACAGTTTGTAGTAAACCTGCTTAGGGGGGCCTTTCCAGAATCTCAGTGGCAGTGGGATACAGAGGTACAGAGGGCGCATCAATGTCCTTTTACACTAAAGAAAGGTCAAGGTCAAGGTGCGGGTGGCTCGCTTCCTAGGGCAATTCTCGTTAATATAGAGAATTTCTTGCTGAGACAGGAGATCATCGACAAGGCAAGGCCAGATAGTAGACGTACATTTGAAGGTACCACGTTCTTCGCTAGGCCTGACTTCTGTCACGTCACTGTTGAGCGTAGATGGAAACTCAGGCAGATGATAGCACCCTTTCAGGCTCTCGGATCTGAAGCATATCTCCTCTTCCCTGCTAGGCTCAAGGTAGTAGTAAAAGGAAAGTCTGGATGTTTTCCTCAGAAATTAAAGCCCAGCAATTTTTGGAAGAAATGAAGAAACAGAAGGGTGGGTAAGGGGCTGGACTCTGAGGTTGATTTGCTGACTTGGTGACTTGGTAAAATATCACGGTCTTTCAGGGTGTAAGAATCGGGGGTTGCACAGGGCAGTAGGGTGGAAGGCGGGGGAGGGAAGCGATTTGCACAATTCAAGGCGACCACACATAGGTCTCACGACCTATTTGCCTGTAAGGGGGTGGGGAGGGCGGAGGAGCGGGGTCAGGAGGGGGAGGGGGTTGGGGGAGGTATAAGGGGGAAGAGGGAGGAAACGGTACACAAAGACATGGTGATTGGTTGGCGGCACAGCACACCTGGGTAAGGAGAAAGGTACAAGTTTTACAATACATAAAAGATAAATTATGGTATCAACTGGTGTGGTTTATTCTTAATGAGCTAGTAGTACTATTTGTCGGATACAGGATGTATTTCGATGACATGTAGAATAGCCTCGATAAACGTCTGTGGGCTTAATGAGATAAATAAAAGACTCAGAGTGGCTGCACTTTTTAAATCATTACATCTGGACTTGGTTTGCTCACAGGAAACCCACATTGAGGGCACCAAATGATATCTACTGGAGCAGATGGGATATGAGGTGTTAGCAAAATCTAACCAGGGGACCAAAACTAGAGGGGTGGCAGTGCTTGGTAGGAGTAGGGATACACTGGTAAGAAGGAAAAAGGAAGATCAATGGGGGAGATGGGTCTTGCTGGAAATAGTGTTTAAAAGGGAGATAATCACATTGGTTTCAATTTATGGGTCCACAGACGATGATCCGGATGTTTTCCAATATTTGGATGCGGAACTGGCACAATGGCCCGAACCAATCATTTGTTGTGGTGATTTTAACCTGCATGACCCTGATAGTTCCTTTTTGTATTCCAGGAGAGTATTTAGGAAGGAAAAAGAAAACTTATAGAGCTCTTTCGAGTATGGTGGTTCATAACTCCTTGGAAGATCCATGGGTAAAGTGGCATCCGAATCTAGATGGAAGTACTTTTTTTTCAGCCCCCCACCAGTTATTGGTTAGACTCGATTATTTTTTAATTTCAAGAAGCTTGCTTGATAGATCAAAAATTGAAAGACAACCCCGTATTATCTCGGACCACAGTCCATTAATATTGACACTAAGAGGCACATTTACGTTGCCTGACGCATCTCTGCAAATCGGCAGAGATGCGCCAGGAAAGATACGGCACGCAAGTTCATCCTTGCGCCACCCATGATGCACTGCAGGAATGAACAGATGCGTGTCGCATCTTGGGCGTAAAGTTGGCGCAGTGCTGAAGTTGTGTTGCGTGCGGCATGCTACTCCAGCACTTTTCCAACTTGCCCTATCTTTAACGTGGTACGTCAAGCCGTACGCCTGCTTCAAGCAGGCGCAGGGTTTTGACGCATCAGCGTTCGGAAAGTGACTCAGTGAAATCTTGTAGATTTCACTGAGTCACTTTTCAGGGGCGTTCCTGCGACGGAACGCCCCCCCCCGCACCGGAACGCCTACATGAAACCTGACGCAGGTTTCATGTGGCGCAGGGCCTTACACCGTGACGCATCTCCATAGATGCGTCACGTTGTAAATGCCTCGTAGGGATGCGCCACGTTTACGCTGCCTTGCGTGACGCAACAGCGGCGTAAACGTGGTGCAAGGGGCTTGTAAATCTGCCCCTAAGAGTGGGGCAAGATCAGATAAAAGAAATACAGTGGACCTTTGAAAGAGCATTGCTGCAGGATCAGGAATACCGGGTATACATGATGAAGAAGATTAAGGACTTCTGGGATATAAATAGAGGGACAGCACCACCAGGGATAGTATGGGATACCTTCAAGCCTGGGGTTAGAGGAGAGACATTGAGTTTTGTACTGTCCACTCAAAAAAAGGAGAAGTCGAAGGGAGGAGAGCGGCGGAAAAATCTTATGAAAGCGGATGAAGAATTAGCTATAGCAATTCAGCAGCATTCTCCGCTTGAACAGTGTATCCTTAAAGTTGTTGCACTTAAATCAGACGCCCTGGGAGGTATGGCCAAAAAAACAGTTGAGAAGTACCTGGCCAAGAAGGAGAATGCTTACGAGCTGAGCGAAACAGTGGGCCATATTTTAGCCATCCGGACTAGGCAAAGAGGAGCGACGTCTGATATTAAGGAAATAGAAGATGCGCAGGGTAATGCGGTTACCGAAATAGATCAGGTGAGGGAAGTGTTTAGACAATACTACTCGGATCTTTATTCAGCTGATAACTCTGGAGATGAGGTGGAAATAGATAGATCTTTAAGGGAGGTGATGCCCTCAGAACTTTTATTGGAAGATAAGGCGGGGTTAGAAGCTATATTCCAGCTAGAAGAATTGGTTTTGGCCCTGGGGAGTTTACCCTCAGGAAAGGCAGCAGGCCCGGATCAAATTCCGGTGGAATTTTTAAAAGTATTTCAATCAGTGCTTGCAGATGATATGTTTAATATTATGCTGCTGGCGCAGAAGGGGGAGTCGATTGCGGAGTCCTGGGGAGGGGCGGATATCATTGTAATAGAAAAAAAGGTAAACCTCTAACCACTCCAGCCTCATACCGCCCGATTACATTGATGAATGCTGATGTTAAGGTGTACTCCAAAATGCTTGCTAAAAGATTATCACGGGTGGTTGAATCTTTGGTCAGCCCCTCCCAGCATGGGTTTATCCCAGGTAAAGGGACGGCACAACATATCAGGCAGGTGGTCACGATGTTTGATGCAGCAGGTACCCTGGGAGACCCTATGGCAGCGCTGTTTCTTGATGCAGAGAAAGCATTTGATAGGGTCTCCTGGGGCTATCTATGGTCAGTTTTGAGGTGGAGCGGCATAGGGGAGGGTTTTATAAAGTCCATACAGACTTTATATAAAAACCCGACAGCTAAGATCAGGGTTAACAGGGGACACCTGACAGCAGTTAAGATCAGTAGAGGGACCAGGCAGGGGTGCCCATCATCTCCCCTGTTATTTGCGTTGTATCTTGACCCGTATTTACGAAGGCTAGAAAGAAACCGAGAGATTTCAGCAATGAATATAAATGGCTGTTTGATAAAAACGCTTGCATACGCAGATGATGTGGCCATCTTGACACCCAACCCCATAGTCGCTATTAGGGCAACCGAAGCAGAGGCTTATCGTTTCGGACAGGTTTCAGGGTATAGTCTGAATAACTCTAAGACGCAGATCGTGAAAAACGCATACTCCAGTTGTAATGATGTTAGAGTTGTGGGGTCGGCGATATATCTGGGAGTGGCCATATCAGCAAGTTTGGATACGGTGGTAGGAAATAATATGGCCCCTTTAATGTCACAAGTAAAAGCAGATCTAGAGAGGATGAACAATTTACATCTGTCATTAGTGGGCTGCACTAATGTTATTAAGATGGTGATCCTCCCCAAGTTTCTTTATTTATTTAGGTCCATCCCTTTGTTTTTTTAAGCCAGTTGGTTTAATGCACTGGAGACAATGTGTAATAGGTTCATTTGGGCGCAGGGTAAGACCCGCAGGGTTTATCTCACTCCCAAGAGAGAAGGGTGGATGGGGAGCCCCGGATTTCAGACTTTACTATATGGCAGCAGCTTTGCAATATATGCAGGGGTTGATAGGAGGGACCGACCTTGATGAAAGGGTTAACAATTTTTCTACAGAAGTTTATGTTGCTGTACTTGGGGCAAATGTTGGCAATTGTTTTTTAAACTTTATTGATTTTGGTTATTTCAAGAGAACAAGGTTTAAGACTGCTGTAAAAATGTGGAATGCTTTTTTAAAGAAGTCTAAGTTGGGGAGATATAACAGATATGTCAGGTTGTATAATAACAGATCATTCCCTCCTGCAATATTTTCAGATCAAATAATGTTAGAATGGGCGGCAAAGGGGATTCGACAAATTGGTGACCTACTCAACTCTGAGGGGATGGTACAGTTTGTAGATTTAAGGAATACATATGGTATCAATAATAGAGGTTTTTTTAAGTACCTTCAGATTAGGAGTTTTTTAAATAACAAAGTGGGAGGGCCACCGGGTTTTGATAAGAATGAGATTTTGGAGAAAATAAGGCTCCTAGGGGATCGCACAATCCGGTCCTTTTATGCAAGCTTGGTAAAAGAAAAATCTGATGATATGGAAAAACATAGTAACAAGTGGGCGGAGAAACTAGGTGGGGAAATTGTTTGGTTTTATGAATCATTGGACCTAGGGCGAACAATTCTGTGCTCATCCCCCTTGCAGTCTCAACATTATAAAACATTATATTTGCTCTATTTTACCCCTGCTAGGATAGCAAAATGGGGTGGCACTGAAGGGATTACTTGTCCCCGATGCAACTCTGGTGAGGCCGATAGTGTGCATTTATTTGCTACGTGTCCCCAACTGCACACATTGCTTAGGGACATAGAGGGTTTTCTCATGAGGTCATTGGGGATCCAAGTTATACTTACTCCATCTTGGATTATTTTAGGGGTGGGTAAAGACGAGAATGAGCGGCAGCGGGAATTCTTGTTTGTTGCAATGGCAGTCTACAGACTGACCATCGCCAGGGCTTGGTTGGACAAAAATCCGCCGGAAATGCAAATCTGGTTGGCTAACCTGCTGGCTGCATATAATATGGAGAAGAATATTTATGCACGGAAAGGTAGGAGAGGAAGGATCCTAGGTTTGAGAATATGGGAGCCCATAAACAGATGGAAGGAGGGATTGGGGGTACACCACAGTTGTTAAAAGGATTTATAAACTTATGTCTTCAATGGAATGGTAATTGAGGAGGTTGGATTATCTATGGAAATGTATTGTATGTATATAAAAGATATGAAGTAAGGAATGATGAAGTTATAAATGTATAATGTATAAAGTGTGCTAAATGCTAAAAAAAAGAAAATAAATATAATAAAAAAATTTAAAAAAGATTGCCCTCTCGCAAGCTGCAGTCCGATAGTGTGGACATTCTAGCTGTGCAATTTAAAGGCTGAATGGTGCCTTACTTGATATCTACAATGTCTACGCTAGAGGAACTAAGGCAGTATAGAGTTCAGCCATCTTAAATGAGTTGGAGGCTCTTTTGGATGATAGGGTTACTCCACCTCCGCTGATTGTAGCTGGCGACTTTAACATCACCTTTGAACCCTTGGATAGCGAGGATATCTGTGAGGCTTATGAAGAGGACAAGCTGTGGCATTTCCCCCACCTCGATCTCCCCCCTATAAAAAAATAGACCCAAGTAGCTCTTCAACTAAAAGCGCTTTCCCTGGAGTTTGGACTAAGGGCAACAAATGGTCGCACAGCTTCAGTTTTAAGGGGGGCTAATATATTTAACAGGACCGACATGTTATATCTTATCAACAATATTTAGGGGGAACTCAGGCTGTGGTCCAGTGTGTTTGATATGAGTGTGGGTTCCTGTTAGAAATGGGATTTTAGGTAGGCTAGGGCATGTGCCAAAGCCAGACAGAAATCACCACTCTAGTCAGGATAAGGGAGTTACACTCCTAAAATAACTCCTGCTCACCCCCTTGGTAGCTTGGCACGAGCAGTCATGCTTATCTTAGAGGCAGTGTGTAAAGCATTTGCACATAACCAACAGTAATACAGTGTACGCACTACAAAAGAACATCACACCAGTTTAGAAAAATATCCAATATTTTTATATACTTAAGACAAATCTTTAATTATTAAAATATGCTTTAAAATAGCTCCTTGATGTCAATAGCTCCATCCGGGGCTATCACGGCGTAGTGAGCAAACAAATCCAAACAGTTCTGGCTGACTGCGGCGTCGCAGGCTAGCTATGGTGTCGGGAAGACCCGCAAACAGTACCTTTTAGAAATGCAGGGCTTCGGCGGCCTCTTGTTGAGTTTCCGAAAGCACGGCGTCCGCCGGCGTCGGTTCCAGAACTCCTCTCTGTTGAAGTCAGGAGCGCTGGGGTTGGAAGGCATCGGGTGCTGCGGTGCAAAGTGCTGCGGTGCGGTGCCCTCAGGTCGCAGTGCAAGCAGCGGCTTGGTGGCGGCATCAGATGGTGTTGACTGTGGACCAGGGTCGGGGTGCGAAGTGAAAGCGGTGCTCGTCACGGTGTTGGCAGGTCATGGTGCAAGTAGCGTCGTCGGCATTGCTGAAGCGCTGTTGTCGGCTGACGAACTGGAGTCGATGTTGCCGGCGTCGGTAGGCCAAGGCTGCGGTGCAGGAAGAGGGCGGTGCGTCGTGTAACTTTTCAAGCGGTGCCCTTGAACCACGGTGCAAGCAGTGGCATCTATTTCAGCGGGGAGCATCATCGTCAGGGATACTAAGTCGTCATTGTGAAGCGAGGCAGAGTGCGTGCCCACAGGTCGCAGTGCGAGCAGCAGCTCGGTGGCGGTGTCAGCAGGCGCCGTCGGTGAGACCTGGGTCGCAGTGCGGTGGTGCCCTCTGGGGTGCCTTCAGGACACAGAGTCGGCTGCGGCGTTGGGTTGCTTTTTCTTCTGTTGCAGCACAAAACACACACAGTCCCCAGTGCTGAGGGTAGAAGAGCTTGATGTCTTTGCTGTTCCTAAGACTTCTTGAACAGGGGGCAAGCTCTACCTCAAGCCCTTGGAGAAACTCACAAAAGTAGATTGCAGAAAGTTCAGTCCTGCCCTTTCCCTGCCCAACACAGAAGCAGCCACTACAGGCCAACACAGCAAAACACACAGCAATGTGGTAGTCCCTCCTCACAGCTTCTCCAGCTCTTCTTCTTGGCAGTCTTCTTGGTCCAAAAGAGTTCTAAAGTTCAGGGGTCTGGGCCCCACTATTTATATCCCAAAATCCTTTGATCTCTTAGGTAGAGAGTGTCTGCCCAGCTAGAACCAGTTCTGCCTTCTTTGGTGTGACTTCCTGGCAGGAGGTGGAGACGGTATTGTCAGGGGCAGACCAGGCCCTTTGAGGTGCAAGGAAATCTCCTCCCCTTCCCCAATTGCAGCCCAGGTCTATTCAGCCCTTTCCTGACCCACCTAGACTATCTGGAGCCACTCCTGCTCCCCAGCCTTCTGTCATCCAAAACCCAGACAGGCAATCCACATTCCAGCAGAGGCACACGGGATGACTGAGCAAGAAAATACCTACTTTCTAAAAGTGGTGTTTTCAAACACAGAATGTAAAAATCACCTTCACTAAAAGATGCATCTTTAGATTTTGAGTTCAGGCATACTAAACTTTATTTCCCTGCCTAATTCCCCAGGCCAGTTATGTTTATCCCCTTAAGTGCTCCCGTCGGCCAACGGCCGTCGTGAGCACTACCTCCGTAGTGCTGCGAAAATCTATGGGCCAACGCAGCCTGCCCACTCATTAAAACCGCCCCACCGCACTGGAATTCACGCCGCGGTTAAGCGGTTATAAGATGTTATAAACAAATTCCCCATTTTGTCCTATGGAGAATAGGTAGCCTTGCAATAGTGAAAAAAGGAAATTGGCCGTAATTTACTATCAGGACATGCCACACACACCAGGGCATGTCCTACCTTTCACAAACACTGCACCCTGCCCACAGGGGTACTTTGGGCATACCATGGGGTGCCTGACATGTAAGAAAAGTGAAGGTTAGGGACTGACAAGTGTGTGCACTGGCTAAGTCGACATGGCAGTTACAAACTGGGTGCAGACTCTGGCAGGTCTAAGTTACCTTTTCAGGGCTACTCACGCCGGTGGCACACTCAGTGCTTCAGGCCCACTAGATGCATTTGATTTACAGGCCCTGTCACACTCAGAGCACTTTACTAGGAACTAACAAGCGAATCAAAGATACAATCATGGAAACGCCAATCCATAACACAATTTACACAGAGAGCATATGCACTTTAGCATTGATTAGCAGTGGTAAAGTGCCCAGAGTCCTAAAACCAACGAAAACAGGCCAGAAAAAAATAGTAAGAAGCAAAAAGTTTGGGAATAACCCTGCAAAAAAGGCCATTTCCAACAGTACCACTGTGGATAGCAACCATAATCCCTTACAACTCTCGTTGAGATCACTCTGGGTGGGTCCGCTTAGTTCTTCAATCCAAGCCTTCTCCTCAAAGGAAATATTTCCTTCCAATGATGATCGTCACTTTAAGTGGCCCCAGGTGGCTATGAATGAAGACAAGCTGGAATTGATCAAACAGAACTTGCTGACAACCACAGCTGAGCTCCAAAGTTTGACTGATCATCCGGGAGGTCTGGGCAAGATTAGGGATTGACACACTCAACTTTTTGAGCAGTTAGCCAAGCTCTTCCACGAACCAGTGTGCCCATGTGAATCTACCTTGAACAGAAGACCCTGGATGGCCTGGTACAATAAGGAATGTAGTGTCACTAGAAATCAACTAGCCTAGGCAATCAGAGAAAACAACCTGACTCTAGTGAGGAATCTGAAGAGAAGGTATCAGTTAGCACAAAAGAGGGCCAAAAGGGAGTGGGACATAGGTAGATGGGCTCTGGTTAGGGAGTCCTGTGGTACTAAGGACTCGCAGAAGTTCTGGCTATTTGTAGCTAGGGGGATTGTCAACAGGCCTTCACCCCTACCAACAATATCTCTACCACAGCGTGGCACTATCACTTCTCACTGGAATATTCTGGGTCTACTTCACCCGAAAGAGAGGAAGCATCCTATGGCAATGCCCCTGCTCCAGCAAATGACTTCTTCTCTCGAAACGAAACTATGACTTGCATTAACTCTATCGCCAAAGCTAAAGTTGCTGGACCAGATGGCATTCTGGGTGACGTGTTCAAATATGATAGCAGGAACTGGGCAAACTACATCTTGGCCTTGGCTAATGCCATAGCCGCGGGCCTGAATACCCAAATCCTGGGAGGGAGCAGAGGTGATGCCAGTGTGTAAGAAAGGTGATAGATCCCCGCCTGACAATTATAGGCCAATCAGTGTGAAAGACTGTATGCAAAGGTCTTCGCCCAGGCATTACTCATTAAGGTCCAGGATTGGATGAGCGAACACAACATCCTCTCCCCACTTCAGGCTGGTTTTATACAGAAGACGAGCACCATTGATCAGGTGTTTCGTTTTCTGCTTCTTATCTGGAAGGTCGTGGTCTTGTGTTGCGGAGTCTCTACGTAGCCTTCATCGACCTAAAGACCGCCTTCTATCTTGTCCCCAGGAATAAACTCTGGCAAGTTCTAAATGATATGGGCCTCCCAAGGAGATTTTATCACTCATCATACGACTCCACAAGTCAACTTTTGCTAGGGTGCGCTGGGGCTATCAAGGCCAGCTTTCAGACCCGATAGTAATCAACAAGGGGGTACGCCAGGGCTGTGTCCTGGCTCCCACACTTTTCCCCCTCTTTGTAAATGGTTTAGTCCAGCATCTTTCAGAGGTTCCAGCGGATGCCCCAACCATAGGGGGAGAAAAAGTGGCAACTCTAATATTCGCTGATGGTACTCTGTTAGTATCAAAGACACCTAGTGGGCACCAACTGCTCAATAATCGTTTTCAATCCTTTTGCGATTTACGGGGTCTGGAGATTAACAACTTAAAGACGAAGCTCCTCCTCTTCAACCATCCATAAATCATTTTGAGGTAATCTAACAATAGGAGAGGTTCCCCCGGAGAGGGTGAATACCTTTGACTACTTGGGAATTACCATCTCCAAAGATATGGCATGGAAACCCCATGTAGAAAAGCAGACGCTCAAGCACAGACAAATTGTTGGGCCTTGCTCAAGGAACATAGCACCGCCTTTACTAAACCAGTGGCAGCCCCAATTCAGATCTATGAGGCTAAAGCTGTGGACTATGGGCTTTATGGAGCAGAATTAAGGAGATTTGAAATTATGGATGCTCTACTGAACTCGAAGAACAAGTTCCTTAGGTCTCTTGTTTCTCTACCGCAGAGCTGGCCACTCCATCCGTAAAGACTTGACTTGAGTAGAGTAGAGCCACCATTGTGGAAAAGGCCAAGATACCCCATTACTATTCTAGTCAACCCTGAAGTTGTCCTCGTATGCCGCTGCCCTTGATGAAGTGGTGGCACTCGACCTTTCCAGCAAGATTGGCTGGATTCGTAATGTGAAATCCTCTCTAAGAGCATTAAGTTTAGAGGGCCTCTGGGACACTAAGGACCATTTACCGCCCCTTAGCAAAGACGCACTTAAGAAATACTACTGGGATTGGGTAGCCCAGGGTTCAGTTACCAGCTCTTCGTGGGGATGCCCCACCTTGGAATTTATGAATTTTTAAATTACTGGATCTTAAGCGCAATATTTTAAAATGATCACCATTCCCCTGGACAGGAAACTCTAGATGCGATTTTGCTTTGGATCTCTTACTTTAAATTCACATACTAGCACTTGAAGGCAGACATCCGCTTCCTCTCAGTATTGCCCTAGGTGCATATCTGCTATAGAGTCTATCGCCCATGTGTTCTTTGTCCAAAGTACTGTTGTCCAAGACGCAAATGGCTGAAACCAATCTGTAAGCAGCTGGGTACGCGCCGTCATCTCGAGGCCCTCCGTATCTTAAGATCAGATTGTAGCCCAACAATTGTTTGTGCCATTGCTAAGTTCTTGGGCCACATGTGGGCAATAAGAAGGCATCTGTAGAAAGTGTTAAACTCTTACAGAGATTATTAACTATTTATCTACTGTATCCATATGGTTTTAAATCACCCCGCGTCACTGTTTTGGGTTCACTGGGCAACCTCTTATTGGCATGGAGTGTGCAAAATGCATAGAAACCTGTCAGCATAGTGGGCCTTGTTACCCGAGTGTTTTAGGCAAAGGCTTTTGTTGTCATGGTTCTTACCACACACCTGTGTTCACTTAAATCACAATGGACTTTTAGATTGTGTTCCTATTGATATTTGTATTCTTTGTATTAACCTACTGTGTTTTTTAACTTCCAATTGGTTACCAATGTACTAACTTCGTGTCGAGTACTCCTCTTTTTGGTTCCCAATGTATAGGTCTGGTTTTAACAACTGTTTGTATGTTTCACTTTGCACATGCACTTTTATGGTCTATGACCGAAATAAAGTTGAATGATGATGATGACTCCAAGTATAGAAAACGGTTACAACGAAGAGGTGTATAATAAAGTCAATAAACGTGACAAAAGCGCAAGCCAAGCAATATCCCTGCCATTCATCTCCTCCACATGAATAGCCTAGAAGAAATACACCCACGGTCTAAGAAAAACACTGCTCAGCTGCGACAACAATAGACAGACAAGTTATCAGTTTCCTAGTCGAGGTACTCAGCCCATACCTGTGACCTTGCCAAATCAATTCACCCAAGCACCCGTTACAGTTCCATGCAAGGAGCGAAGATAGCATTCTGATAGCACAACACAAACATGTAAAGGTGCAACCAGCAAAGACAGCAGTGAGACATGATGCATGTACACAAATATATCTACAGGAGGAAGACAAACTAGAGGAGAATGACGCAGAACTAACAGAATGGGGAGAAATGGTGGCCTCAAGTTTGAAGAATGAACAAATACAGCGAGTGGCAGAAGCTGGCAACAATGATGAACACATGTGGTCACATTCATATGGTACACTATACGTGCTCTTGCTTTCACTTAGCTACAGCTCTTACATATATCAGGCATCAAGGACAAAGACAACGTCATGTCCGGTGAAAGGATGGCGCATGACCGCCATCTAAAGCAATGTCGCTGACAGAGGGCCATTGGACGACCTGATGCTGGTTTTTCCATAATGTAAATTGTACAATGTCACATGGCCAAATGGAGGGTGGAGATTGCATGCTGAATCACTGCAACAATTTTACTGCGACATGTACAGGTTTTATGCAAACAAACCAATTCTTAATTCATTAAAAAAAGAAAGTTCAGGGGACAAACGATTTTTAATGAGCTGCCACTGGCACAGTGAAATTCTAGGGTGGATAAATACAAAGGAGGTCTAAAATTGGTTCTACATCGTGACTCTTTCTTCCACGACTCTACACATTTGGCTACTTATTACACTCTTGCATTTTCTTTTTCATATCAACTTTCTCCCTTTGTCACTGCTTTCCTTTATCTCGGTTGTTCATGGTATAGGTCTGGTGGCCTAGTCCCCATAAATGAAAGCTGGTGCCCACCACCTGCAACCACGTATACAAAGTAAGCACCACGCGCACTATGCTAAGGAATTACATATTCAGGAAGGATTATATTACTTACATTGTAAGCATCTGTTCTTGGCATGTAGAGCTGTAGATTCACATGCTTAGCATATTCCTGCAATCTAGTGTTGGGTCCAGATGTTTGCAAGTTGTTTTTCTTCTGAGAATATTTTTCCAGGCACGAGGTAAGGTGACTCACCCTTTCGGTGATAGTGCGCCTGGCCATCAACACCATTGTTATATTGTTTTCCGCAAGAGGGTGAGAATTGAGTAAGTGAGTGTATACAGAGATATACCTGCATATGTAATGTAAATAATAAGAACTGTAACAACCACAGGTGTCCAGGATGGAGGGAGGGCACATGTGAATCTACAGCTCATGCCAAGAACAGATGTTTGCAGGGTAAGTAACATAATCCGTTCGAGACATGTGTGCTGTAGATACACATGCTTTGCATAGATTGTATAGCAGTATTCTCCCAAAGCGGTGGCTAACCAGTGGGTGTTGCAGTTGTTTGAAAAAGTGTTTTTAGCACTGCTTGCCCTACATTAGCTTGTTGATGTGCTAAGACATCCACACAATAATGTTTGGTAAATGTGTGTGGTGTAGACCATGGAGCTGTCATACATATGCAACCAGGAATGTTACCTAAAAAGGCCTCCTATTTTGCGAGTAACTGTGCTTTAGGGAGGTATAGTTAAAGTTCTTTTAACTTTAACATACCAAGTTTGAATACATTTAACAATCCACCTAGAAATACCATATTTAGTGATAGGATTTCCTTTATGAGGTGGAAAGAATGCAACAAAGTTGTTTTCTTTTGAGAAAATCTTTTGTCCTATCAATATAGTATAACAATGCTCTTTTTACATCAAGAGTATGTAGAGCCCCTTCTGCTAGTGAATCAGGTTGAGGGAAGAACACAGGTAACTCAACTGATTGGTTAATATGAAACGCAGAAACTACTTTTAGAAGGAATTTAGTATTTGTACAAAGAACCACTCTATCTTTAAGAAGTTGAAAGAAGGGTTCTTCTAAGGTTAATGCCTGTAACTCACCAACACGTCTCAGTGAAGTGATTGCAATTAGAAAGGCAACCTTCCATGAGAGAAATTGTAATGGACAATTGTGTAATGGTTCAAAGGGTGGACCCATAAGCCTTGTGAAGACAATGTTAAGGTTCCAGATAGGTGTGGGTGGTACACTTGGTGGTATTATTCTGTTAAGGCCTTCCATAAAAGCTTTAATACTGCAACTTTGAATCGGGGCAAATATTGCCTGTTTTGCAGATATGCAGCTACTGCTGTAATCGAATAGATGTGTAAGCGAAGCCAACTAGCTGTAGATGCAAAGAATAACAAATAATATTTTAATATTTTGTATAGATGCATCAAGCGGATCAATTGTATTATTTTTACAATGAATGTAGGACGTTACAACGCATACATTTACAATGCATGCCTTTACAACGCAATTTTTACATCACAACATCCTTTACAACGCATACATTTACATTTCATGCCATTACAACAAATTTTTTTAAACTACATTTACAACGCATTCCATTACATTGCATTATACCTTTACAACGCATACCATTACATTACATTTAAGGTAAGTGTTGGATAGTGTAGGGGTAAAAATTACAATTCTAACTCCAGGGGGGGCAACAGTAGGGTAAGTGTTGGATAGTGTAGGGGCAAAAATTACTATTCTAACTCCAGGGGGTGCAACAGTAGGGTAGGTGTTGGATGGTGTAGGGGTACTATGCATTGTAATGGTATACGTTGTAATGATATGCGATGTAATGCCTGCGTTGTAGTGTCATGCGTTGTAGTGACATGCAATTTAATGGCTGTGTTGTAGTGACATGCATTGTAAAGGATGCTACGATGTAATGACTGCGTTGTAAATGTAGTGCGATTTAATGACTGCGTTGTAAAGAATGTTTTCCTTTTACAATAGATGACAAACCTTTTCCACTTTGCTGCATAACATACTCTAGTGGTAGTTTTTTTTGCTTCTTTCAGGATTGTCGTACAATCTGGTGGTAGGTATAAATATCAAAACTCTATGACTTCAAGAGCCAGATCGCTAGGTTAAGATCTTTGGGGTTTGGCTGCCTGATTTCTCAATGGCTCTGTGTACAAAGGTTGGAAGTGAGGTGCAGTTTTTGGTTTGGCACTACTGACAGTTCTCGTAGTGAAATGAAACATGGTTGACGAGCCCATGTGGGCGCCACCAGAATTAGTGTGAGTGATGTCTGTCTGAGTTTGCGAACCAGCAATGGAAGTAGAGGGAGAGGCGAAAAAGCATAAGCAAATATCCCTGGCCACTTCATCCATAGGGCATTGCCTATGGATAGATAGTGTGGGAATCTGGAGGTGAAGTTTGGGCATTTTGAATTCTCTGCTGTGGCAAAGAGGTCTATCTGTGGTAATCTCCATTTTTGTAAGTACAGAAGGAGAACCTGGGGAAAGGAGAACCTGGGGATGAAATTCCCATTAGTGTACTTGTTGCCACATCCTGCTAAGGAGGTCGGCAAACTGGTTGTGCATTCCTGGAAGGTGTTCTGCTAGAAGATAAATTTTGGGATGTATCGCCCAACGCCAAATTGTCTGAGAGAGGTGTAACAACTGTAGACTGTGTCCCCCCCTGTTATTGTACATAGCAGATTGCTGTCATATTGTTCATCCGGACTAATACAACTTTCCCTACTAGGTGAGGCTGGAAAGTTTCATTTTTTTATTATATAAAAATTATATAAAAATGTCATTGTTCATAGGGCATACCGTGTAGAGAAATAGTACAGCATTCAGTATACCACATATAAAGCGATACCGCATGGATGGTATAATTTTTTTTTTACGGTTCTATGCAATGTACTGCTAAATTGTATTTAATTTTATTTATTTATATTTTTTTTATAATTTTTTAATTATATTTTTTTATATATTTATATATTATATTTCTATATATTTATTAATATATATTATATATAATATATATATATAAATATATATATATTTTATAATTTTTTAATTATATATATTTTTTTATATATTTATATATTATATTTTTATATATTTATTATTTATTAATATATATATTATATATATATAATATATAATAATATATATATATATAAAAAAAAAATTGTGCAGAGAGCACCGGCCGCCACAATGCAAAACATGTAGGATGTGCCCGCCACTGTGGCGGGCACATCCTAATTCCCCCCACGGGACCCCCGCCCTTATGGCGGGCGGTCCCGGTCTCAGTTAGGGTGTCCGCCCGCCATCCTAATGAGCCCCTAGATGTTAATATACGGGCACGTACAGGGTCTTTAGAAATATCAGGGCATGTCTCATCATGCCTTTTAGCATGGGTAAACTTTTAGTTGTTCTATATGTAGAACCTCATGTTTCAAATAGAAAATCCTCTTCTAAGGATTCCTTGTATAGTGTATCTCCATGGTATGATGCTGCCCTGTCTTTAGGAGGGGATGGTTTTGCAGGATATAAATCAGGGTCATTATCCACAGGTTGATCAATATTGTAATCATTCCATTGATCTATTGGTGGTGGACTATTCTCACCCCCATCATCTATATTAGGCTGTGTATGTGGAGAGCTCTGTGGTGTGATATTTAAGGGATCTGAGCCTGGTAATAGTGCAAGTGGTGGCGGAGATTGAGGAATACGGTAGATAGGACTAGTAGCTATGTCCTTCTTTTTTACGGGAATTTTTTAGCTTGTATCCTATGGAACAGCCTTTCTTTTGGAAGGTATTGCATCCTTGGCCAAAATATGTCCAGTGTCTGGATTAATGTGATTTTTTAAGTTTACGGTCCAGTCTCCCCTTCATAAGTTCTAAGAGGTGTTCTGGAGGTTTTTGAAGGATATCTTTTGGTTTCTGTGCCGAACTTTTCGGTGCTGAATTGGACCCGTCTTTTTTAATCCTTTGGAGCCGAAGGTTTCGGTTCTGAGGATGTTTTATCTCGACTCAAGCCCGAGCCGGACGGCTTGATGGGCTGTTTCGGCCTATATCATCATATAATATGGACTACATGGATTCTAAGATCTGCGAGTTTGCTTTTAGTTTATATATTCATATATTAATATAATGTGCAGAGTATTTCACATATATCCAGTGGGACTGCATATGTAATATTGTGGAAACATTTCCATCAGTAATACTGCAGAGAATCACTATACATATAGCATCTTCAGCGTCTATAGCTACAGAACGAAGCATTTTAGACTTCCATGGAGTGTGGTATTTGTCCATCACGATTGCTGACTAGTGACAGACTGGATCCTCATAAGCAGAGCCTGTCCCTGCTGGCTTCAGGTTGTGTGACTCAGCATTCAAGTACGCGAGAAATGTACTGAGCCTGTCATGAAGGCTTTCTTTTCAGTGCCCATGAGCTAACTAGGACTTTGTAAGAAGACAATTCATATAATCTACTTTGCTGCTTATTTTGATATTGTTTATTCCTGGTTGCCACACATCTTTTGATATCTACTGTGATATTGTTGCTTATGTTCTACAGCAGATTGTCTTCAAATTAAGCCTTATTAAGTACTACTTAAAATTTCTTGTGTGGGCTCCCTGGAATGGAAGGGTGAGGGGAATCCATGCAAACATGTGTGTCTCTGATAGAAAAGTGGTGCGGTGGTGGTTGTCCCACTGTCCCTTGCTTCAGTATGTTTGGAGGTGATTCTGGTAGGGGGTGTGCATGGCCCTAAAGAGTTGGGAGTATAAGGCAGATGAGCAACAGGTCCTTTGGCTTAAGTGGGTGCATTTGGTTCCTGTGAACGTCACGAGGCAGACTCTAGTGATATTTTTGAAGATCCTATCAGTGGTGTACTTCATAAGGATGTGTAACCTGCTCTATTTGTTTTAATCTGTGTGCATGCTTGTTCCAGGACATCATCATGCATATCTTTAATGGCTATCAACTACCACCTGCGAGAGAGGGCAGGCTGATGGGTGCCAGCTGGGGCTAGAGGTTACATTGTGTGTGTTGCCTGAGCAGACTCACCTAGCAGGATACAGTTCATGCTAGAAATCTTTATCATGACATTCATCTTGCCATGTGATTTGCATCACGTAGGTGAATCGTCGATCCCCTGCTGGCTGCAGTAGTGATTGGCAGGTTGTCCGATTAAACCTTGTGAGATGTGTGCAGTCATTGGTAATGGTGCCTATAATGAGATGGAAAACATTGATAGCATCGAGGTCTCTCTTGGCCTGTCCAATTACCTGTGGTGTCTGGAAAAACTGACAGAATTTGCCACATGGGTTTTGAGTGAGCGTGTCACCTCCCCAGTGAGCTTGTACATAGGATGGTCATGAAATGGCAAGAGTGTCTTCAATGAACATGTGCAGTAAACAATAAACCCACTGAAGATTTAATGAATGCAAATCCCAATTTAGTTTCAGTAGACATGCACTGCTGTGTAATATTCTGGGGTCTGATGCTATTTTGTAAGTGCAGTGTGTTTTTAATAGGATCCTGGGTTCAGGGATACAAAGTGCAACATTCTCAGTCAGTTAAATCCATCAGTTTTCAGTTGTTTAGGTATCATCCTCTTGAGAACTTTCCTCCTCACTGTTCCTACCAATGATGATGTGTGTTAGGTGTAGCTAGATAGCCATAAGGTACAGCTTTTAACGTAAACATTCAGAATTTGATAGGTGTCATGTTGTTGTACACTCCTGGATGTAATACTACTTGGGGTAGGATCCATGTTAAAATATCGATGTAAAAAATATTGTTGACAAAAATATTGATGTAAAAATATCGATTACAAAAATATCGACTCCCTATACTTAAAGAGGTAAGTACAATAATATCGACACAAACATATTGATGTAAAAAATATAGAAGTAAAGAACAAGTTACTTACCTTCGGTAACGCTTTTTCTGGTAGATACTATATCTGCCTGTGGATTCCTCACCTTGTGAATACCCCCTTGCGTCAGCAACATTCGGAAATTCTTTTTTCGTAGCCTCGCGCCGACGTGGACTCCTGACGTCATAGAGACACGACCTCGCTCGCGACTCCGCTGACGTCACCGACGCCTATAATAGGCCCACGCCGGCGTGATGACATCAGTTCCGCCCTTTTTTCCGTGCCATCGAGGCACACGGACGGACCAATGACAGTAGAAATATACAAGTATACACAGTACACAGTACTCAAGGCAAAACACACAGTGTTAAGCAAAAGCAGGAAAGCAACTGAAACATTTCCTTGACAATAAAATATATATATATATTACACTACAGTAACTCTGGCATAGAAGAGTGGACAACGGGGAGGCGGGTGGGTCGGTGAGGAATCCACAGGCAGATATAGTATCTACCAGAAAAAGCGTTACCGAAGGTAAGTAACTTGTTCTTCTGATAGATACATCTGCCGTGTGGATTCCTCACCTTGTGAATAGAGTCCCACAGCAGTCCCCACTCCCGGAGGAGGGTGTCCACTCTTCTAAACCAGGAAATCCTGAAGGACAGAGCGCGCAAAATGGCCGTCCCTCCTCACTTCGGAATCCAAGCAGTAATGCTTCGCGAAAGTGTGGAGGGAAGACCAAGTCGCCGCCCTACAAATATCCTCCACAGGCACACCTCTAGCCAATGCTGAGGTTGAAGACTTAGCTCTAGTTGAATGAGCCCTTATACCCTCTGGTGGTTCCTTACCGGCCAAAGAGTAGCAGATCTTTATGCAGAGGACGATCCATCTCGATAAAGTCCTTTTATGGACCGCCCTTCCTTTCTTGCAGCCAGCAAATCCAACGAAGAGCTGGTCTTCCAAGCGAAAGTCCTTGGATCTGTCCAAGTAAAAAGACACCGCCCTCTTAGGGTCCAGACGGTGCAGTCTCTCCTCCTCCTTGGAAGGGTGAGGGGGAGGATAGAAGGTAGGTAGGGTAATGGACTGTCCTAGATGGAAGGGAGTTACCACCTTAGGCAGAAAAGCAGCCCTGGTCCTAAGAACCATTCTATCAACATGAATGGTCAGGAATGGGGGCTTGGAGCTAAGAGCTTGAAGCTCACTAACCCTCCTTGCCGAGGTTATTGCCACCAAGAAGACTGTCTTAAGGGTAAGAAGCCTCATGGGACATTTGTGGAGAGGCTCAAAGGGAGCCCCCATCAAAAAGGTCAATACAAGATTTAAATCCCACTGAGGCACAATGAAAGGTGAAGGAGGGAACATATTAGTAAGACCCTTCAAAAACCTTAAGACCACAGGAGACTTAAAAAGAGAGGGCTGGTCAGGCAAGCAGAGAAAAGCCGACAGCGCCGACAGGTAACCCTTTACCGTGGCAACCGCCAGACCCTGCCGCGCCAAAGAAAGAGCAAATTGTAGAACATCAGACAAATGGGCCCTCAAAGGATCAACAGACCTTTCCCCACACCACGTGACAAATTTCGCCCATCTATAAGAATAGATGGACTTAGTGGAGTCACGCCTGGCCGACAAGATGACATCCACAACGTCAGGCGGGAGGGAAAAGGAATTCAGGTTGCCCCGTTCAATCTCCAGGCATGAAGGTGCAATGTCTGGAGGTGGGGGTGTAAAACCTGCCCCTCCATCAGAGAGAGGAGGTCTGCCCTGAGAGGGAGACGGAGCGGCGGGTGAGAGGAGAGGTGGAGTAGATCTGTATACCACACCCTTCTTGGCCAATCCGGAGCGACCAATATGACTTGGGCCCGGTCTTGGCGAATCTTCCTCAGAACTCGAGGAATCAAGGGTATGGGGGGAAACGCGTAAAGGAGTTGATCTTTCCAACTCAACTGAAACGCGTCCCCCAAGGCTCCTTGCATCGGATACTGGAGACTGCAGAACGACAGGCAGTGCGCATTCTCGCGAGTGGCAAACAGGTCCACCCGAGGAGTCCCCCACATCTGAAAGATGTCGTGAACCACCTCCGGGTGCAGCCTCCACTCGTGGTCGGCAGAGAACTGCCGACTGAGACTGTCTGCACGAACGTTCAGAACACCGGCCAGATGATTTGCCATCAGACAAATCTGATGGTCCTGAACCCAGGACCAGAGACGCAGAGCCTCTCTGCAGAGACACTGCGACCCTACTCCTCCCTGCTTGTTGATGTACCACATCGCAGTCGTGTTGTCCGTCAGGACTTGAACAGACTGACTGCGAAGGGAAGGGAGGAAGGCCTTGAGCGCCAAACGTATCGCCCGCAATTCTAGAAGGTTGATGTGAAGCAACCTTTCCTCTGGAGACCAAAGGCCTTTGACCTCCAGATCCCCCAGATGAGCACCCCACCCGAGAGTGGATGCATCCGTTATCACCGTGGCCACCGATGGGGGAAGTTGAAAAGGCTTTCCTTGGGACAGATTGCCTTCCACGCCCCACCAAGACAGATCCGCTGCAGCTTCTCTGGAGATCCTCACTGACTCCCTGAGGTCTCCGCTGTGCTGATACCACTGCCTGCGGAGACACCACTGGAGCGCCCTCATGTGCCAGCGTGCATGGTTGACCAACAGAATGCATGAAGCCATCAGACCGAGCAGGCGAAGGACCTTCAGGACTGGAACGACCGCTCCATTGTAAAACAAAGGAATCATCTCCCGTATGTCGCGAATCCTTTGAGGGGGAGGGAATGCACGACATACGGTTGTGTCCAGTACCGCACCTATGAACAGGTTGCGCTGGGAGGGCACCAGGTGAGACTTGGGTACATTTATTGAAAAACCCAACCTGTACAACAAATGGGTTGTCTCCCGCAAATGATGGAGCACTCTCTCTGACGACTCCGCTTTGATCAGCCAGTCGTCTAAATAAGGGAATACCGGAATCCCTGACCTTCTGAGATGTGCCGCCACCACTGCCATCACCTTGGTGAAGACTCGAGGCGCAGTAGTAAGTCCAAACGGAAGGACCGCAAACTGGTAGTGCTGCGATCCCACCGTAAAACGGAGATACCTCCTGTGCGACTTCAGGATTGGGATGTGAAAGTAAGCATCCTGCAAGTCGAGTGACACCATCCAGTCTTCTTCTTGCAGCGCTTGAAGAACCTGAGCAAGGGTGAGCATCTTGAATTTCTCCTGTTTCAGATAGAGATTCAAGATCCTGAGATCCAGGATTGGACGAAGCCTGCCATCCTTCTTCGGAATCAGGAAATACCGGGAGTAGCATCCCTGACCCCTTTCCTGCTCTGGGACCACCTCTATCGCACCCTTTCTTATCAGAGTTAAAACTTCCTCTTGCAGAAGAGACAGATGCTCCTCGGAGCAATACCCTTGGCAAGGAGGGAAATTGGGAGGGAATTCCCGAAAGGGAAGGGCATACCCATTTTCTACAAGATTGAGAACCCAAAGATCTGACGTAACCGATTCCCAATCCTGTAGAAAATGGGTAAGCCGGCCCCCAACCGGACCCACATGATCCTGAATGTCGGATCTAGGGCTGCTTCTCAGGGGCAGGAGGGTTGGAGGAAGTGGAGGAGGAAGAGACCTGACGTCCACGAGGACGCACTCTTTGCTTTCCCCTGTAGGACCTGTATAAGGAGTTTTGCTGCTGCTGTTGTTGCTGCTGCTGCTGTTGGCCTTGCCGGGAATTCCGAAAGGCAGGACGGCCAAAACCTCTGAATCTTCTGCCAGTTGAAGAACCTCTCATTTGGAGACCCAGGGATTTAGCAGTCGCCTTGCAATCTTTAAACCTCTCAAGGGCCGCATCAGCCTTCTTCCCAAAAAGGCCTGAACCATCGAAAGGAAGATCTAATAATGTCGCCTGAACATCAGCCGAAAAGTCAGAGGATTTCAACCAGGCAGACCTCCTAGTAGCGACAGCAGTGCCCATAATGCGCGCCACAGAGTCTACAGTATCCAAACCGCTCTGAATGACCTGGCGAGCCGCTGCCTGAGCGTCAGAGATGACTTCCTCAAAATCCTTCCTGCTGTCATCAGGAACTTTTGGAACCAGAACATGTAAAGAGTCCATCAGAGCGTGTAAATATCTCCCCATCAAGCAAGTGGCATTTGATGACTTCAATGCCATACTGGCAGAGGAGAAGGACTTCTTTGCCACCTGATCCTGCTTCTTTGCTTCCTTCTCAAAAGGAACCTGAGGGAAAGCACTAATGTTCTTTTTGGAGCATGCAGCCTGAATGATCAAACTCTCCGGTGAAGGGTGAGAGGTTAAAAAGGCAGGATCATCAGGGGCAACCCTGTATCTTCTGGCTACACTTTTAGAGACAGCTGGAGCAGACAAAGGTTTTTTCCACACCTCCATAATGGGCTCTGTTAGAGCCTCATTGAAAGGAAGAAGAGGTTCCACCACTGAACTCGGAGAATGGAGTACTTCAGTCAGAATATTAGATTTGAATTCTGCTGTAGGCAAAGTCAACTTAAGCAGACTGGCAGCCTTTCTCATAATCAAATGATAGGGTTGAATGTCCCTAGAAGGAGTACTAGAACCTGATGGTAACTCCCACTCTGGAGAGAAATCCAGGCTTCCTGCTTCTGCCAAATCTTCAAAAGTATCTTCATCCAACTCACCCTCCTCGAGATCAGATTGTGAGTCCAAAAACCTCCTTTCCTCCAGAAGGCGCTGAGCCTCTCTTCTGGATCTCATCTTGACCCGCTTTGCCCTCGGATCCACCATCGGCTCCGACGGATTCGGAATCGACGTCGGGATCGAATCCGCAGGTTCAGAGGGATGTGTTCTAGGTCGACCCGGAGCTGGCGAAGCCGGAACCGGCGTCGACGGCTTCGGTGGAGCCGGAAAATGCCACGGCGGCGTCGGAGCCGGCATGTAAGGCATAAACGGAGCCGGAGGGTAGGAGTGAGGGACTCCTAAGTTAAACGCCAAAGGACCCATGGGACCCGAAGGTGCACCAGAGGGGTACCATGACCTCGAAAAGACTCCATACATCGCGTTGAGAAACGCAGAAGGGTCCTGGCCTGGGGCAGGAAATGGTGGATGAAAACCTTCAGGCCTGTCTCGAGGAGCGTTCGGATTCGGCTCACTTAAGGGCTCGGAACCCTCATCCTCATGAGGCTCCTCCTCATCTCGGACCGGGGACGGCGCCGGAGATGGATTCGGAGCCGGATTCGCAGTCGGAGACGGAGCCGGAGACGGCGCCCGTGACTCAGAAGGGGAAGCCTCACCTTCAGGTTCTGGATCCGAAACTTCAATGGTCACCACCTTCGAACGAACCTTCGGTGACCTCGACCTCGACCCCGACTCCTTACCAGAACGACGTCGGGACTCATGTCTCCTCTTCTTATGTTTCCTCTTCTTCGAAACATGGTCCGAAGCCGACTTCGAAGACGACCTTCCTCTAGATCTAGACCTGGACCTCGATCTCGACTTCGACCTCGCCCTTCGAGAACGAGACTTCGACGATTTTCCTTTTCCAGCTTTCATTTTAGCCACCAGGAGCTTCGCCTCTCTCTCTCTCAGGGCCTTCGGGTTCATTTTCTTACACGAAGAGCAGTCCTCCACATCATGGTCCGAGCTCAAGCACCAGATGCAGTCGCTGTGTGGGTCGGTAATGGACATCATTTTGCCGCATTCTCTGCAGGGCTTGAAGCCGGTCTTTTTTGAAGACATTGTCGAAGAGACAGGATACAGAGACGCAGAAAATGTTAATAATAAAGACAACAAAGTATCTGTTGGCTACAGAGATTCCCGATAACCGTTAGCGTCGACGACGCGGAAAAAAGGGAACTGATGTCATCACGCCGGCGTGGGCCTATTATAGGCGTCGGTGACGTCAGCGGAGTCGCGAGCGAGGTCGTGTCTCTATGACGTCAGGAGTCCACGTCGGCGCGAGGCTACGAAAAAAGAATTTCCGAATGTTGCTGACGCAAGGGGGTATTCACAAGGTGAGGAATCCACACGGCAGATGTATCTATCAGAAAAATATCGACTTTAAAAAATGACATAACAAATAAAATTACTTAAATAATATTAATATTATTAACAAAATAAATTACATTTAATATATATTTTAACTAAGTTTAACAAATAAACTTAATTTAATAAATATAAACACAAAAAAGTGTACATATACATATATTTACCTAAATACATTTTATTAACTATTATCTTTATTTAATTTATAAACTTTTTAAATTATATAAAAATAAAGTATACACATACAAATAATTTAAAATAACATATTCTATATTTAATTAACACATTAAACTTAAAATAAAATACATTATTTAATAACAAAATAAACACAATAGTAGTGAAAACGTTGGCTAGCGAAGGGGTAACAATTACTATTCCCACTCCAGTAACTGCAACAGTAAGGAAAGCATTGGATAGCAAAGGGGTAAAAATTACTATTCCCACTCCAGTGAGTGCAACAGTAGAGAACGCGCTGGATAGCGGAGGGGTAAAGATTACTATTCCCGCTCCAGTGAGTGCAACAGTAGGGAAAGCGTTGGATAGCTCGCTGCCACCAAGACCTGGAATACCCTCCCCATCCACCTATGGCAGACCCAAGACCTGCTGACCTTCAGAAAACTCCTCAAGACCTGGCTTTTCGAGCAGTAGCAGCATTCCCCACCCCAGCACCTTGAGACCCTCACGGGTGAGTAGTGCGCTTTACAAATGATATGATTGATTGATTGATAGCGGAGGGGTAAAAATTACTATTCCCACTCTAGTGAGTGCAACAGTAGGGAAAGCGTTGGACAGCGGAGGGGTAAAAATTACTATTCCCACTCCAGTGAGTGGAACAGTAGGGAAAGCGTTGGATAGCGGAGGGGTAAAAATAACTATTCCCACTCCAGTGAGTGGAAGAGTAGGGAAACCGTTGGATAGCAGAGGGGTAAACATTACTATTCCCACTCCAGTGAATGCAACAGTAGGGAACACATTGAATAGCAGAGGGGTAAAATTTACTATTCCCACTCTAGTGAGTGTAACAGTAGGGAAAGCACTGGATAGCGGAGGAGTAAAAATTACTATTCCCACTCCAGTGAGTGCAACAGTAGGGAAAGTGCTGGATCCCACAACAATGAAAAACAAAAACATCAACATTTGTATTACATTTTATTTCCAATATTAACATAATTAATATTTAAATGTAAATATATTATTAACAAAGATAATATAAAATCATTAATTACACATTATTTAACACTATAATATCCACAACACACACCTAAAATTAATTACACAATTACAATTAATAATTATTAATTAATTAAAATTATTTAACAAATAATTAATAATTTAATCAATAATACATAAATTGCTTCCCACCATTTACACCTATAAACACCACAACACACACCTAAAATTAATTAAACAATTAACATAATTAGTTATTAATTGAAATTAATTATAAATAATTATCTAACAATTATTAATTAATTATTACATTTAACTATATAACATCACGATTATACATATTAATTATTTAATAAATGTTATATAAGTAAATTACTTCCCACCCTATTCCCTTATAAACCCACAACCTGCTACGGAACTAAAAATGCAAAATTAAATAAAAAATAAATAAATAAATAGAAACATTTTAACATATATATTAAAATGACAATTCTCATTAAAAACACTAACATACATGACATTATTAATTCGATATATTTTACAACTATATTTTTGTAAACGATATTCAACACCTCGATATTTTTGTAATCAATATTACTTACCTGTTGATCGATATTCTTGTCGACAATATTTTTGCTGTCGATATTTCTTCCCCACAATATTTTTGCAGCAATATTTATATATATCGATATTTATACATCAATATTCCTGCTCTGCACCCTTGGGGTCACACACCCACAGACGCATGCATGCACAAACACACACACACACACTCTCGCTCTCTCTCTCCCACAGGAAGGTCAGTGTGGCCAGACTGTTGTAAAGTTGTGGATGTGATCCATTAAAGTGTACAAACTCACCATTGTGAACTTTTTGCATATGTATTACACAAAGATACAAATGTGAGCATTGGGAGAAGCACACTGTCAAACACATGGCCAAGTTTACTGAAGTATGAAATTCATGTATGATTTTTTTAAGCACTTTTTTATGTTTCGTCTCATCTTTTTTTTAACCCCACAAGCAGAGATTTTTTTAGGAAGTTCGGAAAATATGTTTTTTTGGGGTGTCCCACTTGTGGGACACCCCCGCGCCGCACGGCCACCAGCTGCTGCGTGTGCCCCCAGTGCCTGCCTCTGTCTCAGCGCCGGCCTCGCTGCCGCCCTGAGCGATCTCCGTGGTGTTTCCCCCGTTTTCGCCTGTAATTGTGCTTGTTTTTGCCTGAATTTGTGCTTGTTTTTATTTCTTCCCCAGATCGTGTGTCACTGTATTTTTCACCCGCTTTTTGCCTGAATTTGTGCTTGTTTTCCCCAGATCGTGTGTCACTGTATTTTTCACCCGCTTTTTGCCAGAATTTGTGCTTGTTTTCCCCAGATCGTGTGTCGCTGTCTTTTTCCCCTGTTTTCACTTAGATTTGTGCTTGTTAATTGCCGTTTATCGTCGCGCTTTGCCCCCGCTTCCCGCCACCGCCTTGAGCCCCGCCCCTTTTCTCTTCTGTTTCCCTCCCCGCTCCCGCCTCCCAGCTGCTCCGCCCACCCGCGCACTTGGCCTTAAATGGCGACCGTGCGAACGCGCAGCGGTCACGCGCAGCGGGCGCGCCGATTGTGCGCCGAAGGCGCGCCAAAGGTAAGCCCGTCTGCGCCCGTCCGCGCCTGGACCGCGCCCAGTGCCAGGAGCCCTGGCCCCCACCGACGGAAGCCGACCCGACGAACCTACAGCGCCGCCGACCTCATCGCACTCAACACCGGCCACATCCCAGGATGTCACCGAGCCGCCCCGAAGCACACCCACGGACCTTTCAGCTGCCACGCCTGCAAGTTCACCTGCATCCGGACCTTCCCTGCACCCGCCAAGCCGAACTCCAGCAGCACCCACCTCAAGTGTATCCTGCTCAACACCCGCTCCGTCCACAGACACGCCGTAGAACTCTGGAACCTGCTCGACACCACCGCCCCCGACGTTGCCTTCATCACCGAGACCTGGATGAACGCCTCCTCAGCCCCAGACATCGCCATCGCCATCCCAGAAGGCTACAAGATCGTCCGGAGGGACCGAGACAACCAGACCGGAGGAGGCATCGCCATCATCCACAGAGACACCATCCGCATCACTACCAACACCGATGACACCCTCACCGCCGCCGAACACCTGCACTTCCAGATCCACACCAACCCGAAGACCACCCTCAGAGGCACCCTGATCTACCGACCCCCGGGACCACGCACACGATTCAGCGAGGACATCGCCGACTTCGTCAGCCCGCACGCTCTCCCCTCCGCCGACTACATCCTCCTGGGGGACCTCAACTTCCACCTGGAGAACAACAACGACCGCAACACCATCACCCTGCTCGACAACCTCGACAACCTCGGACTCAAGCAACTGGTGACCACCCCCACCCACCTCGCCGGACACACTCTCGACGCCGTCTTCTCATCCAGCAAAGACGTCACCTTCAGCCACGCAACAGGACTCCACTGGACGGACCACAGCTGCGTCCACTTCACCTTCAGAAGAACGACGATCCACCACCTCCAGCAACAGGTTGCTCGAAGAAGCTGGAACAAGATCACAGCCGACCAGCTCACCGCCTCCCTGAGCCAGCACCCTCCCGCCAACTCAGCGAACCCCAGCCAGGCCGCCGACAACCTCACGAAATGGATCAACGACTGCGCGGACGAACTCGCCCCTCTGAGAACCCCACCCAGCAGATCCTGCAGCAGAAAAACACCATGGTTCACCGACGAACTCAAGAGCTCCAAGAAGAACTGTCGAGCCCTCGAGAAAGCCTGGAGAAGGGAACCAACGACGGACAACATGACCACCCTCAAGCTCGCCACCCGGAAACACCACCAACTGATCCGCGCCACCAAGAAAAATGCATACAAGGACCGGCTGGACAACAACGCACACAACTGCAAGGAACTCTTCAACATCGTGAAAGAGCTCTCCAACCCCAGCGCCGGAAACAACGACATCACCCCATCGCAAGACCTCTGCAACTCCCTCGCGTCCTACTTCCACAACAAGATCACGGACATACACAACAGCTTCAACAACCAACCAACGCAAGCCACAACCGCAACGACGCCACCCACCACCACCCTCCGCACCTGGACCCCGATCAGCACCGAAGACACCATCCGCACCATGAACTCCATCCATTCCGGATCTCCGACTGACCCCTGCCCTCACCACATCTTCAACAAGGCCGACGCTGTCCTCGCACCCCACCTGCGGGACATCATCAACACCTCCTTCGACTCCGCCACCTTCCCTGAGAGCTGGAAGCACGCCGAACTCAGCGCTCTCCTCAAGAAACCAACAGCAAACCCCACCGACCTCAAAAACTACCGTCCCATCTCGCTCCTCCCGTTCCCGGCCAAAGTCATCGAGAAGACCGTCAACAAACAGCTGGCCGCCTTCCTCGAGACGAATGGATCCCTCGACCCCTCACAGTCCGGCTTCCGAGCGAACCACAGCACCGAGACCGCCCTCATCGCCGCCACCGACGACCTTCGAACCCTGATGGACAACGGAGAAACAGCGGCCCTCATCCTCCTGGACCTCTCCGCGGCTTTCGACACGGTCTGCCACCGCACCCTAGTACAGCGCCTCAGCAACATCGGAATCCAGGAGAAGGCACTGGAATGGATCACCTCCTTCCTCGACGGAAGAACACAAAGAGTCCGCCTACCACCGTACAAGTCAGAGGCCACCAAAGTCATCTGCGGCGTCCCTCAAGGATCCTCACTGAGCCCCACCCTCTTCAACGTCTACATGAGCCCCCTCGCGACCATCGCACGCCAACACAACCTCAACATCATCTCCTACGCGGACGACACCCAGCTGATCCTCTCCCTGACCAACGACCCCGACACCGCCAGAGCCAACCTGCACGAAGGGATGAGAGACGTAGCCGAATGGATGACAACCAGCCGCCTGAAACTGAACTCAGACAAGACGGAGGTCCTCATCCTGGGCTCCACACCCTCCGCCTGGGACGACTCCTGGTGGCCCCCCGCCCTGGGCACCGCACCCAAACCGACGGACCACGCACGCAACCTGGGCTTCATCCTGGACTCCTCCCTCTCCATGACCAGACAAGTCAACGCCGTCTCCTCGTCATGCTTCAACATCCTGCGCATGCTACGTAAGATCTTCCGGTGGATCCCCACCGAGACGAGGAAGACGGTCACCCAAGCCCTCGTCACCAGCCGACTGGACTACGGCAACGCCCTCTACGCCGGAACCACCGCCAAACTCCAGAAGAGACTCCAGCGGATCCAGAACGCCTCGGCGAGACTCATCCTCGACATCCCCCGACGCAGCCACATCTCCGGACACCTGAGAGATCTGCACTGGCTCCCGGTCAACAAGAGAATCACCTTCCGGCTCCTCACCCACGCGCACAAAGCCCTACACGACCAAGGCCCGAGCTACCTCAACAACCGGATCAACTTCTACACTCCCAAGCGCCTCCTCAGATCAACCAACCACGCCCTCGCCGCCGTCCCCCGCATCCGAAGAGCGACAACAGGAGGAAGGTCATTCTCCTACCTGGCCGCCAAGACCTGGAACTCACTTCCGACCAATCTGCGCCTGACCCAAGACCACCTCTCCTTCAGGAAGAAGCTCAAGACCTGGCTGTTCGAGCAGTAGCAACACCCCCCCCCTCCCAGCGCCTTGAGACCCTACGGGTGAGTAGTGCGCTCTACAAATGACCTGATTGATTGATTGATTGATTGTTGTGAGAAGAGTCGGAAAATTCTAAAACTACTGGGGTACAGTTTCATAACATATATCACTAGCTTCAGGAGAGGCAGTTGATTAGTAAACAATTTACACCCCAAAATAAAACACGTGGTGGCAGTAGGATAGAGAGACAGGGAGTAGGACAGGGAGATCCTGTGACAGAGAATCACAGACACTGAGGGAAACAGACACAGGGACAGAAACTCATTATTCAAAGGTACATGGACATGAGGAGACCCAGACACATAAAGACTTTGGTGACATAAGTTAACCACGGGTATATATACTGTAACACATCTTTGAGGCCATGAAAATGGTGTAAGAGTCATAAACAAATACAAAGTAGCGGAAGCGTTAAAAAACAGAAGTGTTGAAGAAGCACACGAAACAAAAGTGGCAAATAATTAAATCCCTCACATAGAATATTCAGGAACCTCCTGGGTCACGAGGGGCTGCCGCACTTTAGCTTATGCATATGTAATAATTCTCAAGCGACATGACCACTGCCTTGCCGATCATGTATATGTCTGAAATTCTATCCCTTTAGTAGATTTAATTTTGCTGGTTTGTAAAATTTTTATTTCTATAGCTAGATTTCAGACTTCTAAACTCAAAGTTGCGTTACGATTTTAACCTCTATTTTAATCATGATTTTCAGCTTTAAGATTAGACCTTTTATATTTACTCATTTGTATGAGACAGTTCTGTGTGTGATGCACACTATGTGAATGAGCAATGCTATTAAACACATATGGATAAAAACATTACGGTTTAAACCATATACAAATAAAGATTTTGTTTTTGAAGAGTTCGCAATCTGAATTGAAATCAATATTGGTGTTCTCAAATCTGTCGTTCAATGAGGCAAAGTGATAAATGAAGTGATGCAAAGTGATACAAAGTGATATGAAGTGTTGCAAAGTGATGTAAAGTGATAAAGTGATGCAAAGTGATGCAAAGTGATACAAAGTGATACAAAGTGATAAACATACAGTCACCTAGTTTGGTCAAGTGGCGAAGTCAAGATTGTGCAGAGGTTTCACGGTCACAATCTGCAATTTGGCCGTGGTACAGTATATATTACTCTCTCCTGTTACCACAAAAATATGTGTGTTTGCGCTCACCTCCATTTTACTTGCTATATTATTATACTTTACTGAACAAAGCCAATGTGCAAAATGGATATCTCACGTTAGATCAATCAAACACTTGATAAAAACTCTTTCTAGATACAAATTAGGCCAACCTACTATGATGCATTTCTGAGACGTCAAGATCACAAATATCAACGAATACTTTCACAAATGAGTTTTGAACTGTCGCTGCAAGTACAGCTACATCTGATCAATACAATTGTCCGGAGCTACTAAAAAATAATATTTGTGTTACAATAGTGGCCACATCAGATAAGATTGCATTACTGACCACCCAAGTATATTAGGATGGCTTATCAGAAGTAATGTCAAAAAAGTGCTCTTAATAGGAAATGCCACAGCACGAGTAATGAAATAACAGCCAGCACATGCCAGTGCAGTATGGAACCAAGGAAATAACATCAGCACTATGTCTCCTCAATTGATCATGAATTATATATAATTCAACTATAACTCTAAACATGTATTTCCATTCGCATATTGTCTCCAAACATCAGCTTACCAGTTTCCGAATACATGCTTTTAATTTGTGGTACATATAAATAATTCCTCCACACAAATCCTTACTATTGCCTGGGAAAATATTATTAAAATACCCGTTTTTACTTTAAATAAGGATACTTGGACCCCAAACCTTTGGCTGTCATTTGTATCAAGAACCAGATGTTCAAATGCCTCTGATGGACCGATTCTGTGCCACATTGCCATAGATTAACATGACATGCCAGAGATGGGCTATAATGTTAAGGATCTCCACAATATGTACAAGCTGGGCAACATTTTAATAATGGTTGATACGAAAATGCCAGGAACACCTACAGTATTCCAACAATGGCCTCCACTGTAGCAAGGCCACCACTGTGTTATGGATGGACACCTTAATGCCATGGATGCCAACAATATGTCAAAAATGACAGCATTATACCAGAGTTGGCTACGTGTGCCAGGCTTGGCAGAGTCAGCTCAATGATCCTCACAATCTGCCAAGAATGGCCTACATTATGGTGGGACCACAATCATGTGATGTTGGCATATTATAATGCCAAAGAGTCTCCCAATATGTTATGGATGAATATTATTATTCAGGGAGTGGTTACCATTAAGTCAATGTGAGGTTGTCATTATGGAACTGAAGTCCATGAGTAGACTAAGGATGCTCAAAATATCGAATATATTAAGTGCTTTCATAGTGACAATTAAATAAATCAGCAAAACAATAAGGACAAACTTCCTATGCAACATATCTGTGAAATGCAGATCCAGTCTGTAAATATACTTTCACTAAATTACTATGCAATAACGCTCCAATTTTATTAACAAATGTTAAGGAAAAATCTGTGCTACATTGGTGTACTTTTCAGAATATCATTAGCTCTGGGGAGTGCCTTGGATGTGGGTCTCGAATCTGAAATGATTCGGCAGTCCTCTGGGAAATGACCTGAGCCCTCACTGGCACCTCATATTTTGTTGGAGGTTGTGTGTACAGTGTGTACAATTATTGCACATTAATTTTATCTGTTTCTTTTTACAAAAAGTGCTCACTGTCCTAACCATTGCCTCCTCTGCCCTAGCCGGACTAAAGCTGCTCACCCTGTTTAGAGATATCTGCTGGCCCTGCGGAGATCTCTGTGCCGTCAGAGAAGTAGCTGCAATGGTAACTCCTCTGAAGGCACTAAAGGTTTGCTTAATGGTAGCCATGTTTCAGGTGGTCGCTATCCAAACTTTTTTTCTCCAAAAAACAAATCCCCGAAGCGTGAGTTTGTTTTTGAAAAACAAAAAACGAATGACCACCATGGATGTTTTTTCCCAGGGAGTGGGAGTAATTTTTCTTTAAAAAAATCTATTTTGGACTGCCAGGGCTTTCAATGGGGGTTCCGAACTGAAAATAAGTATATCAGACAACTTGTGTATATAGGGCTGATAATCTGATGCACCTACACTGACAGCCCCAACTCCGTCAGCCCACTGGTGTAGAGTTTCAGGTAGCCGAACCTGTGGAGGTTCCACCACGGGGAACATGACACTCCGTCCAACTCTAAATAGAGCGGACAGACCATCAGTTTACTCTGCTGTGTTTATGACCCTAAATAGCTATGAAGGGTAAGTTGAAGGGGGAGATCCTGAAATATTTTGCGCTGGTTTAGCATCATGAAGATGACACTAACCAGCACAAAATGTTTTTTTCCAAATTTACTCTCAAGTGCAAAACTTGTTTTGTGCTGGAAAGTACCCTAAACGTAACGCAAAGCTGCACCAAAGGGGAGTTACATCGGTGGTACTTGGGCGTTCCCATGCAACCACCCATGTCTTGTGATGTTAAACTCAATCTACAAACAATAGTAGGCAGGGTATAGAGCCAAAAGTTAAAGCCCTCTGAAAGGAGGCATTAAAAGGAGAAATGTTTTTATTTCCCCTGTCTTTGCCAACTTTGCATGCGTGCTGCACTGTGCAGCACACATACAAAGTAGGAAAAGTTTTAACATGCTTCTTAGCATAACTTTTTGTAGTGGAAGGAAATCCTATGGTAACTCAGGCACGTGCCCCAGCATTATGGCGCTAAGGTGTGTGCCTGGCGCTGGGCAGCTGAAATCAGCGCTGGCACTAGGGAGAGGGGAGGAGAGACCTATATGTCTGTAGATATGGCACCCTCCTGCTCCCTCCCTGTCACGCAACGCAGCACTTTTGGCTGCTGCGCCACGTTCCATGATTCTTTTGAGGATTTTGGCTTTCATGTTTTCCTTACATCATTGTGCTTGTCCAGTTTATTCCTCATGTAATCTGGTTCTTGGGAAGTAGACACATCCTATGCCTAGAACAATTACATTAACACCATATCAGTAATCAAGAATCATCTAACTTGGAAGACCTGTTGAAACATGTTTCTTTTTCCAAATATATCCTTTAAGTAGAGCTACAGTTGCCTCGACTGCTTTTACTACGATGTGTTGAAGGGTTGAGGTGTTGAAGGGCTTCCTCAAATGATACACATTTCACACATAACACTGACACACTGAAGTGCTGTTTTGTATCCCTTTTATATGTTTTAGGAAACATCCCTTACTTTATTTTTAATGATGGTCATGATGTCACGCAAGTCATGAGCACAGACTGACCGCTCCATGAGCCCGTCAAACTTTGGATGGGGCATCAGAACGGAAAGCATCTTCCGGCCATAATACCTGGAACAAGAAAGAAAGGCAACACTAGCAAGTGTAGAGGAGGGACCAGGCACATACATTCACTGGTGTTAGCTATAGAGGCAGTTAAAGAAGTAGTCACACAATATAAAGGTTCTACACCATGTTACTTGAATGTTATATTTTTAGGCTCCAATGGCATTAAAGGGTCATTAGACCTCTTTAATGACCACTGCTAAACTTGGGGATACTTAACCTCTACCGCGCTAGCGGGTTTTCCCGCTGTGCGCTAAAATTTGAAAATCGCGCGGTTTATGACAAAGCCAGCTCGTCATCCGCGTAGCGCAGGTAACGCCCATGACGAGCTGGCTTTGTCATCAGCGCTGAAGGGGTTAAAGTAAATCTTCCTTTGTGTTGTGCATTTGCATCACTCACATGGAAGAATCCACATGTTACCAGAAGGCTGTGAAGGGAATGAAACAAAGTCAGTGGGTACCACAATGGAGGGCGATATAGCTCGTGGACAGTCCAAGGACCTGAGAGCACAAATTAGGACATTCACGGAGGGAGTCTGCCACGGTGCCAGAGTTGTGGTGGTCTACACAAGGGAGAAGACAGCAAAGCCTAAAATCTACACCTCTGAAGAATACAGATATTCCTAATTTTGGACACATTTCTGATGAACACGCAAATTTCTGGAATGTACGCTTGCACTGAAAAGTACCTGCAAACTTTGTATCTACAGCTCTTTGATGTATTCCATTGTAAAGTGCAGCAACGTCACTGCATTTACGCATGAAGTGCTGCGGAATAGTGTGTAGATGCATCTGTGTTTGTGGATACGTACTCATTTGGGGTTAGTCATTATATAGCAGTTATAAATGTGGGTGTAGCATCAGTTTTTAGCGATCTCTGGAATGCATGATGGGTGCGGATTACTCTTATTCTTGCAGAGTTTCATGACTTTGCTGCTTGCAATGAGAAGTGGTTTCCTCCAGCACAGGATACGTTCAATCAAAAAAGACCTGTATAGTGTGCTAGTCCCCTGTGAGGGTGTCCAGACGCTGCTGATTCTTGCTGTGGAGGCTCAGTCGAACAGCCTGGTCTTGAGTTCTTTCCTGAATTCCAGCAGAAAGGGTGAGGTCCAGAGATGAAGAGGGAGGCCGTTCCAGGGCCTGGCCACAAGGCAGGAGGTTGTTGAAGGAAGGGACAGAAAGGTGTGGAAACAGTCTGGGACAAAGTTCTGTGTTCTCTCTATGTATACTTCACGTTACGCCAATCAATTTGACATTGGCAGTAAGTGTGTAGAGTGGTAGAAATGTCTGTAAATCGAGAACTGTGGAGGGAATTTCCTCCTTTACAAAACAATGAAAAAAAATGAAGATTTTTAGACCGTCTGTAGTAGTTTGGTAACATCATTAGGTGGTGCCCTGAGGCGGCTTCCTTAGTTCCACTCAAGGAAGTAATGACGCTGGCTTTGTACAATTGTAAACATCTCTGGCAGCAATCAGGAGAAGCTGCAGTAATACACAGAGTTGACCGTAAACTACCTAGCAATCTTCTGCTTATGGTCACATATTTATGGCAGCTTCTTGCTTCCATAGATGACGTGGTTATGACCAACGTTGATATAATTTCAAATTTTTTTTGTCTCCGAAATGTTGGCCTGATGCATAAATACACCGGAAGGGATTATTGACGATGGTCAAAGCTCAGCTCTTTTTTCACGATAGCCACTTCACACTGGAATCTGAACCTGAGGCACAAAGAAAAAACACGCCTAAGCCAAGAAGCATGCAGGAATGACAGGCTCCCAGGAGGTGGTTTGCCGGTGACACATGGTAGCACAGGATAGGAAAAGGAATGTTGTCCAATAAGACTTGCTGAAAGTATTAAGACCTGTGCTGTTCAGTACACCAGGCAGCAGTGGGAAATGTTGCACAACGTAGAACTGCTCTGAAGTACTTTGCCTGTTTTGTATGCGGCTGATAATAAATAGGCAACAATGCAGCCCAGCCGATGAGATGCGTGCAATGCTGTCAGCGGTGCTTAATTTGTAAAATTATGAGTCCTGCTGCCCAATGATCTGCTGAGAAGGCTCAGAAGGCTGTGGCCGGTTCAAATACCAGTCGGTGCACTGCATAGTCATAAATCCACCTGATGCCTCTTTAATCCACTACCAGGCACATCCTGCTTTTTCCCTTTGTGACGGTTTTTCCATCTTTCTCTTCCTGTCTCTTTCCACTATGTGCGTTTTTCTTCTCCCTTACTCTCTGTAAATGTCTGAAGCAGAAAATTAAGCGCCGGTCGCCAAAGACCAGTGCTGATGGCTCCCACTGGCAACCATCTGCTCAAATTAACAACTGGCTGTGAGTGCTCCTGTGAAAGGAGTTAGCCCTGGGAACATCGGCCTGCCTATGTTTCTGAGGAATGTATACCTCATCTGCCTTCTAGGTCCCTTTGCTCGGGATCTAAGTCTCTTCTCATGGTTCCCCGAGTTAGGAAACCAGACTGGGTGAGAAGTCTCTTTCCCACCTTGGTCCCTGTATTGGAATAAACTACCTCTACACCTGAGACAATGTTCCGACCACCTACAATTTAGAAAGCAGCTTAAGACTACTCTTTTCTTTCTTTGATGTTGTTGTATAGCTTCACTTCTTGTTGCCCGTCCAAAGTGCAGAGATACCCCTTTTGTGGTCGATTCAGGCGCTATATAAACAAATAAATAAATTGACCGATTCAGAAAGTACAATGCACCAAGTACCATGAGAGGGAAATGAGCTTACCCTCTCACTATCTGATCATGAGAAGGATCTCAAGTACTGTCAAGCAATGCTTCCCCAGCACCTCTTTGTGTGACATACAAAGATTGGTACCCATTGCCTGTATACCCTCACCCCTTCACCTTCTCCTCCTGATCAAGAACACCGGAGTGATAATGCCTGGCCCTTGTTTTCTGGCAAACTACTCACAATGGTTTATGTAGCTTCAACTCTTTAAACCTGGGCTGGAAGATTATTACGGTCTATAGAATAACATTCATAAACAGAATGTGTGCACAGAGAGTGACCTAATTTAATATTTTCACACTTTTCTTGATTGTAATGCCACTCCTTGCGAAGACCACGAAGAAGATACAATCAGCAGTCCAGCAGAAGCAGCTGGTCTTCTGTTTGTTTTGTAGACTGTGTGATTTGTATGGTTAATGTTAGTTTGTTTGAGATTAAAGTTTGATATTGATTGTAAATTTGTTCTTATAGATCCTTTAACTCCTAGTTCCCTGGCCTTCGTCCGAAGATGTACCTTCTGCTGTAAGATTCCTGTATGGTTGCCATGGAAGCAGGTATCCATGTGCTGACTGGTTGGGAGGTTACACTTCTCTGTAATGTGGTTGACAAATGTATCTAAGGACTTTGTTTCACTCACCCAAAATTGTCTGACATAGTGGACTTTTTTCTCTGACATCATACTGCCAATGCAACAACCATAATATAGAGGGAACATATTGTGGTTTACTCTAAAAATCGCACAAACATTATTATTTGTTTGTTTGAACTTGTGACCCAGAATGATTTCATACCTCTGACAGGCACTCCATCCTAGTACACTAAATTATACAGCAACAGGAGCACACTAAGATATTTAAAGATGGGGTTCAGATATGGGTTGTTGTGTAGGGTTCATTCTGGAGGACGAGGTGGCAGAGAATGTTGGAGGACTCAAGCTCTTGATGCTTGGTCTCCCAATCAAGGTTCCAATCTCCCAGACCTTAAGACACTAACATATCGGACGCACTGTCCCTGTTTGTGTCATCACACCTTTATCTAGTTGCACCTGCTACACCCCAAGGCAGTGCGCCTGTTTGCACAAACAATGCGCTGTACTCAGAGCAAGTGTGAATTCAGACAGTTTGTACCAGAGCTGAGAGCAGCGCATTAATGAAAGTCGGTTTGAAACCCAAAAGGAATTCCCATGCAGGTGGGCACAGTGTGTTATTTCACCTGCCCTCAGGTTTATACCTGGGGGGGATCCTTGTGACTCGTGCCCTCAACCTCTATTTAGTATGGCATGGGCACAAAGGTAAAGTGTTTCCTTCTTTGCACAGAGCCCCACCCGCATGTAAAGGAGACAAATCCCCACTGTGATTACACCAGTTCAAAATGAGCACAGGCAGTCTTTTTTATAATGCCAAAGTACCCAAGGGTGCAAGAAGTGGGCACCAATGCCCACTGCACAACCCGAGCATTTTGTAATGTAATCTTATGTAGTGTAAGTAGATGTATAGAGTGCAACTGATACCCAAGGAAAAGGGCTCCTATGAGCTACGTTCTATGAGCTGCCAATCAAATAGGTACATCTGCCAAGGGGCGAGGAGGACTTGGTAAAAGAAGGTGGTTTTATGTTTGATCAAAAATTGGTTTCAAAGGTTGGCACCTAAAACTGTGAAAGAATGATGTCTCTCCGATCAAGGCACTATCTGGGAGGGAGGAGGCGAAGAGACTGGAAGCATCTTCTGTAACGTGGTCTCAGAGGTTCAATGTGGCCCTCACAATTAAATGTCACTTCCGTCACTCCACACGCATTGTCTTCTGAATGCAGGACAATCTCAATTGCATGAAGCTAAATATGACAAGCAACACTCATTTACTTGACAGACCTGCTTGTGTCTGAGACAGAACAGGACTAGTGTAAGTAATATGCATGGTTTAGTCATTTATTTAGGATGTTTATAGAAGCAAAAATATTTAGTAGTCCAAGAAGCCTACATAACAAACAGGTGTGAGTCACAATCTTGGTAATGAAGGAACATCTTGTGTGTTTGTATGTATGTGCTCTTTCCCAGAAATCTAACCCAAAGGCAGCAGAGGGCTGCATAAGGTCAAAGGCGAGGCTACAGTCAAGGATCAAAGCAGCACGGAACCAAACAAAATAGAAAGATTAACGACTGTCACAATGCTATAATAATGAGCAGGTAAATACATTGAGGAATCAGACTACAGCAGACTTAATCATACCCTTCACCCATTCATAAATTCATAATTCATCAATGGCTTCACAGAGTCCTCCTAATCCCAATGGGTGGGGACATGAAGGAGCTGTATAGGAAGGACCACGTATGGGTGCCTGTTGGGGTCAGTCACGTGGAAACAAAAGAGATCAGGGGAGCCCAGGCCAGCAATGGAGATAATTAATGGCACAAACAGTTATCTAGCTTCCTTTGGCACATATATAAGAAACACAACCTCTCTGCAAACTTTATCACAATGCTAAATGAACAAATTGAAACTGCCTTCCTATTGCACAAGGAATCATTTTCGGGATAAACGTAGCGAACAGTTTTTCTTAACTGGGTAAGTATTCTCTCAGGTGGCTCTCTAGAATTAGGCCAACTGGGGTTGACATGGTGCAGATAACGAAATGAATGCAATAACCCACAAAGTGATCAGTAGCACTACCTGGTGTCCTGGTGCGCGTCCTGCGCAAGCTTCGCTATCGTGCGCAGCAGCATGTCTGTACAATCCTTGGTGCCAGAGAGAAGTCGCTCAGCCCCCAGCAGTTCCACCACACTCAGCAGGTGTTCCCCAGAGCATTTGCGAACTGAGCTGTTGCGATGGCTGGGAAAGAAATCAAAGGGAGTCCGCTTAGTAAACCCACAGAAATCTCAGACTCAGAGATGGTCACATATGTCATGCATTCTGTAAGTCCAAAGAGATTTTCTAAGCAGGTCACAAGACTATGAAAATGTTAGGCCAATCCCCCACACAGTCTGCCTGCAAATGTAGGTACCTCTCTAATGAAATGCAGTAGCATTATTTCTCACCAATTGTCTTTCTTCTCTTTCTTTCTTGCCACCTTTGAGCCTCTCTGTCTACGCAATGATCTTACATCTACAGTTGCAATCAGAGAAACTTTTTATTTAGTGCTCACACCAACAATACAGAATGGAGTATTCAAACGGACTCACTCCCTTATTCACTTAGTATTCAGATATTAAAATGCAACCTATTAATTGGGGGCGTCCAACATTGCTCGTGGAGATACTATGGCAACTTTTCAGGGTATCCAATGACTAATACATGACTCCCATTTAGATTTACTGTGTATAAATCTGTCTCATGTGAATATCCCATAAATTAGGCTTGGATCAAATTCTTATGAACACCCCTTTACTAGGTAAAATGTGTATCTTAAAATGACAGTCAATAGAGCCTTGAGCTAAGACACATGCATATAGGTACAAACTTCTGTCACATAAGCACCTTCTCAAGTACAAATCAACAGGTGCAGAGAGTACAGACTAGCAGTATTACAGACAGGTTAGTTACATAAACTGATATTGGATTAAAGGTCACATGGATGTGGTTGAACTGTCAGAAGCAGCATGAAAACACAATAGGCTCCTGAATGCTGCTCGCTGGTGGAGAAGTCACAAATTACATTGCTAGAGATCCAAGTAGGAAGGATACACAGAGCATCATACAAAAGCGAACAGGTGTGACGCAGGGATGGCTGCATGTACAAAGAAACCAATCTTAGGCAAAAGAGAAACTTCAATGATGTTGTTAAGGGATGCCATTTTTTTAATAAAAGCCCCTCTTTAAGTTTTCAACTAAAATAAAGATTTGTATAAACTGTAGCAATTAAATAACCTAAATTCCAAACAGTAATTTTGTGGAGAACTTTATTTTACTGCATGGTCAGAAATCTCATGATATGCTTGTTGTACGTGAGAACTATTGCGGATTCTAAATCTTCATATATAAATAATACAGCAAAGTAAATGCTCCTTAAAAGTTAGTGCAGTTTTAATAACATCCTCAAAAGCCAACACATGAGAAATTAAGTTTAGTTCATGATGTCAACAAACACCATTTGGAACCTTCAATCCTACCACTTGATCCTAAAATATGAATAGTGACAAATACACAAAAAACAACTACATCGGAAGAAGGAATCCTTGTGGTCTCGTCAACTAGTGTATGGTTCCATCTACTTTTGTTAGTCAGATAAAAAGTATCACTATCAACAACGCAAGTACAGATATAGAAGATAAATGTGATTTAAAATGTCAGGAATGTGTAATGGGAATATTATCGGAAAAGAAATGAGTGAGAAGTCTAAAAAGGAAATTAATGCCTTTTAAAGTGGTCAGGCGTTGAGTGTACCGGAACTGTGTGTACAGGCTGTCTCAATAGTGGTAGCTGCAACTAATAGCAATTTAGCATTGGTGCATAGAAATAACAATGTTGGCGGAAGTCTACCCAGAAATACTCCACTGAAATCTGTGAAAACACAGTGAAAAGTTCTATGTCAACACTACGGAAGTGGAATATGTTTGAACTCTTACCTCACATATGCCTTATAACGGAGAAACAACATTTACGACCACTTTCAGTGAATGCAAGCAATAATGCATAATCCTCCCTTTGTGTTCTTTGAAGTGAGAAACGGTGATGTGATGCTGGGTGGGTTTAAGTGAACCTGTGAAAGTCTCCACTATGTGTGCAAAATAGAAACCAGCCAAAGATGGATGCAAGACAAGAAACATATGTGTTTGAAAATGTGATTGCATTTAGTTTTGCCTGTACCGGGGGTACAACGGGATAATTTGTATTGTAAACTTTCTGGTTGATTTGGGAGTTTCTCACCTTATTTATATCGAGGAAAGATTCAGGACTGAATGGAGAGAAATTGCAAGAGATAAAACTCGACCCATCAGTCATCTGGGATAAATAACTAAGACATTTTAAAAGATCACTTTCAAATCACATGACCTAGGAAAATCATGATCTGTGTTCTCTGTGATCTTCCCTGTACATGGTGCAAATATTTATTTTTAAATCCCAAATACTAATCCTATTGAAAAAACAGTGTGCCTTAAGGCCACAGGCAATATCAGTAGGTGCTAGTACCACCAGTGGCATCAGTATGTGTTCGAGTAATTGGTGGAACTTCCCTTGAACAAAAAGCTCATAAAATAAAGTGACCACAGCCTTACTTCGCGCCACCTGCAATGAGCGCCGCCAATGCTTTTGAAGGTGACACATTCTCCACCATGATCATCAGTGATCGATCGGCCTCCTCCCGAATGAACTCGTTGGAATCGCCTATTTTATGGAGCAGGACTCGGGCCACCTCTTCCACATCTTGGTCCATGTTCCTCTTTAGAGTCTTGAAGAGTTCTCCAAGAGTCCTGATTGCGTGGCGGGACACCTTGGAGCGTAGGTTACTAACCTATAAAAAGAAATTAAAACAAAAAATACTCAATACAGAAAATTCTGAAAATGCGACTCGGCCTTCTCATTCTGTGCAAAGGTTCTTGATAGTGCAAAGTCTGGACAGATATACTATTTAAAAGTATTGTTTGGGCATGCTCATGTAGAATTTAAGTAGGCAGGAAGTGTTGACAACAAACTCAAAAAGCACAACATAGGAATAACAGAATCCACTGCTAATAAATGGCATGGAATCAAATGTTGAATGAATTGACTAGAATTCTTTGTATGCAGTTCAACATGCAGGAAGGTGAAGGTGCATGTGATGGTACAGATAGAGCTTAACTTTCAACTAAAGCTCTTAAAAAGTATTGGACCACGCACTCCCAAAATAAAAAGGCATGTATCCACATATACAACCATGTCCGTTCTTACACTATTCCACAACGCTTCATGGTTATGTGCAGCCACCAGCTGGCCGGGGTATGATTAGAACACGCCTCCCATCATCACGCCCCACACCTTTCCAAACAGGCCAAACTGCAACACACATGCAGTGTGGAAGCCAACATCAATCACAACATGTCATGGCCTCATCTGGGGTACGAAGAGATAAAGCAATACAAGATACAATACTAATATTATATTTCTTAATGCAGAGCTTGAGCTTGCACGAATGCAGAGGTTCCAAGAGGTAGAAAAACGAGTGCCTAGCCTGTTTTTTTCTTGCCACATATAGCCCACACGGCCCTCTTTCAAGCTGTTAGAAGCCTTCAACTATGAATAACACTTAAAGCACTGATTCAAGAAGCCAAGACGACCAGATTCTTCTACTGCATGTAGGGACATTTTATCTTGCTAGCGCATACATAAGATATTTATAGGCAATTAGATATGTGATTCTTTTAAATCATTGTAGTTGATTGTTATTTTTGTATTCAGTCAGTATGCCCCATTTATACTTAAGAAAGCCTAGGGTGACTGAATTAACGCATTAGTATGCTGAAACAAATCCCTGTAAATCACCAATAAGGCATTTCCAGGAAACAGGTAGGGTTATCAGTTTTTCCTTTTGGTACAGTAGATCAGTATATTCTTGTTGCAAAAGGCTGCACTAAAAGGAAACTAATTTAGTGGTTGTCCACGTTAGATAATAATCTCTGTATTCCATCTTCTGTTGCTTAGTAGGGCAGCATTGTCTTTGTTTCATTTCGTTTGCTGGAGTTACATTGTTTGACAAGGGTCAAATGTTTGAACTGTTTGAAGTGACATTTTTTGTCCATTCAAAATAGTCTGGAGAAAGCTATCAGTGAATCGCTCTTTGCAGCCAAATAATGCTATGTTCAAGTCCTAGGTCAGGCGGTTCAACATGTAAATATCTACATACTAATTGGTCTGTAAATTCATAATAGTCACCATACCCTGTTTTCCAGGTGTGATATCTCACCATCCACTTAGCACACTGCTCTCTTACTTCAGCACCTTCCAAACAGGGCAGGGCAGTAGGAAGGCCGAAATAAAAGGCAGACTGAATATGAGAAGGAGAAAGGTCAACAACTGTGGAATCAAGAGGAGAGGAGTGACAAGGGTCTAAGGAGGGCACACTGATGCTTGTAAATTGTACGAAGGAACCTTGGACATGAGGGGTATGTGTGGAGGGCACATGGGTGCGGGGAGTTTCACTTGACACCACATGGGTTGAGAGAGTGTCTGCATAGGCTGCAGTGTCAGTCAGTAAAAGTACGTTTATTAGACCGTTCGTCTCTAAACAACATGATACATATTACAATAAATAATTTAAAGCATATACAACAATTTCGATAATACTTTGTAAAAACAATACATTAAAATGGGGGAATTCCTACCTCCCTTCCACAGCTTAAAATTCCCTATACCAATACTCCTAAAGTTACGATAAGCAATACCATCGAGCTATGACATAAAAATAGTGTTACAGCCTAAACATAGTTTTCTTTAAGCATTTTCCATGCCAATTTGTATCCAGTTCTTATTAGGTTTCCAACAGGGTCCTTTTTACCACCTTCATATATTTCGCCATGGCGATTGCTACATCAAGATTTGGCATGTCAGTAAGTAGATTAATTGCTAACAGGCGCTCAGTTATACCATATTTTAAAAACATGGGTCGTAAAAACAATTTCCACTGCAACACACATTTTTGGCAGTCTAGTAAAATATGTACATTGTCGCATTTTGTAACTAATCCACAGCGACATTAACCATCGGGTTGTACCATTTCTGCTTTTCTATTTCCATGAGATACCCAATGGTTGACCCCTATTCTCCACCTGAGCACTTCAGCTCTTAGTCCAGCATTTGGTAGTGTATCCAAATAAGGGTACCACATATCATTCTCACAACTATTCATCATATAGTGGACTGATACTTTCTTTCCCAGGTATATCATGTCATTTTGCCTCGATACTTCTTTTCCTGCCATTCTAAGCTCCCCATTTGAGGCTTCAACCAACAGTGTTGCCTGGCCAAATTGTACTTTCAGGTTTTTACATATCACGCACAATTTAATTCTAACCATGTTGGCCCAATTTAGGTCGCTATTCAAAATCTCCTCTTTACACCATTGTGACACTTTTGTGACTTCCTCAGATCCCAATCTTTTCCAAAATCTTAAAAGGGCCACTTGTACCGGTATGTTCCATGATGTCAATCCTAGCTCTACTCGGATTGCCTGAATCATAGAGGAGACAGGCAGTGACATTAATGATTTTAGACATTTCCCTTCCTCAATGTCCCAGTTGTTCTTCCCACTCAAATACAAGACCTCGGCCCCATACTGCACTTGTGGGGGTATCATTGCCTTATAGGCTTTCAGTAAAGGTCTATGTGACATATCTCCATAGATTTGGTTAAATTTCCTTAGCCCACATCCTGATGTATGGGTTTTGGCATTCTGGGTTACCAGATGGATATCCCATTTTAAAGACTTTTCGAACCAGATACCAAGGTATCTATATTCGTTCACGATTTCTAGTTTGATAGAACCCAGATACCAATTAAAATTCAGAGTTTTCTTCCCAAAACATAGGATTTTAGTTTTGTCCATGTTTACAGTCAGGCGTTTGGACAAGCAATATTCATTAAAGGCAGATAACTTCCTTTGTAGTCCGATCTCTGTTAGGTCAAAAATTACCAAATCGTCGGCGTACAGCAAACAAGACAAATGTTTCCCATGCATTTTAAGGCTAGCACTTCTGTTCACTTCTAAAGTGGCTGGGTGATCGGCCAGATATATTGCGAACAGTAAGGGGGCTAATACGCATCCCTGCCTTAGACCGTTCTTAATCAATATTTTAGGAGTCAAGGCTCAGTCTGTATCTTTGATGACTTGCGCCCAATTATGTTTATGTAGCTCCTGGATGATTTCCAGGAGCCCCTTTGGGAAATTGTAATTTCTTAGGGACTTCCACAGGCATCTCCTATCTACTAGGTCAAATGCTGCGCGGAAGTGGACAAAGCAGCAGCATAGCTTCCCCTGCTTTTCCACAGACTTCCGCGCTACGGCCCACAGTGTGAAGTGTAGTGTAGTTCCTATCATCCCAATAGGCTCTGCGCATTGGAATAATATCTTCAATAGTATAGACGTAGGACAGAGGTTAACTAGGTCTTCTACTGTCGATATTAGACTTAAAGTTTAGTGTTTGCCAGCTAGCTCAGAGTTCACTAGAAACTTTCTCGAATAGACAAGGAGGAGTTTAACCTCCCTGGATAGACAAGAAGGGATTTAGTTTCTGACAACCATAGAACATGACAACTTTGCTCTCCCCTAATCAAGAGTGTATCTCTAGAGTCGTGTGAAAACAAAAGACAACTTATTTTACTCAGTCAGTTCAGTGCATTCTTAGTTTCAACAGATTGTAGAGAAAAGGAAGAGACGGGCGTGTTCAATAAAAAGATGTTGTTTATTGATCCGTCTCTTTTCTCATACAAGAGAAATGAATCGCTATTATTGCAATACTTAGAGTTAAGTAAAGTGCATACAGTAATAACAGAATTATAAAATAATACTGTAAAAGCATTGATATGGTTTCTTAGCCATATGGTACTTAAAATGGATAAAATAGATACATACACATATACATTGACTAATCGTACTCAACTGGTGCTTCTAACTACGCCTACCCCAATGTACCTGACCTAAGCCTAATACGTGGCGGGAGTAGATAAGTAGCAGTTTAAGTTAAGTTTGTTTTGCCAAGGGTCTGCTTCAAGAATTCTCTACAAAGGATGATTCAGTTCAGTACCTGGGATTTAGAAGGCTGGAGGGCTGGTATCTCTATCTCAGGTCTCGATATTCCAGCTGCCTGCGAGGGCTGCCTGGAAGCCCCAGAGCTGGATTTCTCGGCAGGAGAAAAGGCAGCGTCTCTCTCTCAGTGCGTCAGAAAGGAGGGGCAGCGTCTGTGGGCTTCTCGGCAAGTCTCGCTGCTCCAATCTTGTCACCACCTCGTGTGTTTGCTTAAGGCAATGTCGGTATTATTTATACCTGAAAGGTGCCGGGATTGACGTAAGGATGGACATAAATACGTCAATAAGGATGTCATACGAACTTGATCGTTCGCACATTCTTTACTGAAGTTCTCGGCTAAATCAAAACAATGGCTGTGGGGATTTCCCAGATCGTGGTAGGTTTGATTTGTTTTGAGAACACCGTATGCCTATTAGGGGGCTGGAGGAATAGTGCTTGCCTAATGAGATGGCATGCGCTATGACCTAATCAGATAACGGGCTTCTGTGCCGTTGTGTGGCTAATCAGATAGCGGATTTCTGTGCAGTTGAATGGCTGCTAGTTAATTATTAACCAGACAAGGGTCAGAAACAGGGGGATCGATACAGTACCCATAATAAATACACCACACCCACTCCACGTAGTCTATGTCCATATTTACAAGTCTAGGCATAGTAAACATACTAGTAGTGCATGTGTATACCGAACCACCCCAAAATACAATCATTTGCATAATGAAATTTGGAAATGCGAAATACACGAAAAGATGAGTATAATTACTATATGCACTTCAAGCAGTATAATAAATGCTAAATCTAAACGCATATTTTGAAATAAGCATGTATGAAATGCGGAAATTACACATGAAATGGCTCTTAATACAGAAGAAAAGGTCGAGACCATCTCATCACAAATTCATAATACTCGTGAATATGCTAGAGGGTAGCTAAAGTGTCTTGAGTAGCTAAATATAGAAATGTTGTTCTCTAAGAATAGTCTTACTTTAAGCAGAAGATAAGTGTCCCAAAAAATCGTAAATATTTTGGAAAGGAAGAGGAAAAATGTCTCGCTCTCTGTAAAAACTGGTGAGAAAATTTCTTATTGCTTAATTTTCAAAGTTGAAGGCCAAATTCAGGGTGTAGGGAACGCCGTGTGCTAGTTTGTTCAAAGTCATTCTTTCTGCTCTGGTGAAAACATCATATTGTTGAGACTTTCGAAAAAACTGTCAACTGCTTCTTGTGAAAGTTCCACTAACTCGGGTAAATTTTGTAACATGCATTCATGAGCATGATTGCCTTCATTGATGTTTCGATCAGCATAGCTGACAGAAGGTTGTACCTGATCGATGCTGCTTTCATCTTGTACTTCACAACTCTTCAATCGTAGTGGTGAAGTCTCCACGAATGCCGTCATCAGGATTGGTAGCCGCTGGGGACAGCACAATGCATGAGCCGTTACCGGACCCAACAAAGTCTCTGCGTCCATTGGCACATCCGATTGTAGTGTCAGACAGGTGTCCAACACGCATTCTTTGCCGCATAGCAAGCACCTTAATACAGGCATAACACAACTTTGCCACATCGGTCTGAATGAAAGAAACCAAGTCATGTTCAAATCTCGTAGCCGTGCTAGTCCAAGGACTTTAGTTATGCGGTCCCGGTAGCCAATAGCTCGGATTGTTTCTTCCATTATCGCTGGTGTCTTGTCTGTGACGTGGTTTGCCATAGCGAAGTAACAGGATCAAAAATAGGATGCCTGCCACCAGTCCCAAAAGGAGAGGAAGTCCGCCAAAGATGGAATGGACAAATTCAGGAAAAATACCCAGGATGGCTTTGAATGGGGTTAAAGCTCCTGAAAACACTGTCTTAAATACACTCGCGATTCCGCTTGTATCAGAAATATTTAAGATTTCGCTCAGTATTTCTGCGAAATGTATGGGGGAATTGGTTGATAACAGTGAATGAATCTCAGCAGTTGTCCTTGCAACTTGGAGATCATATGTTCAGTGGCGGCTGGTGACATTTGAAAGTGGTGAGGCGTAAATACTGCACTGTGGCGAGCGAGTGCAGCAAGCGAGGTCGAACCACCTATGGGGGGTTCGGGGGTTCTCCCACAAGAATATTTTGAAAAAAGGGTGGGCAAATGGTGTATTCTCAAGCACATTTGAGAAAGAGGTTGCTTGGCGAATACATCTCTGGGAGTAGCCAGACAAGTCTCTTTGCACAGATACATCTCTCTCCCTGCATTCACATAGGCACAGTCACCCTGCACTCATAGACCCAATACTCACCCTTCCCTGACACATTACTAAGCCAGCAATCACCCATCCACATCACTCACTCTGGGCTCACACAGGTACACTGCTCACCCTGCACTCACACAGACATCACTCACCCTGGATTCACACAGGCACACTGTTCACCCTGCACTCACACAGGCACACTGCTCACCCTGCACTCACACAGACATCACTCACCCTGCACTCACACAGGCACACTGCTCACTGCTCACCCAGCACTCACACACACATCACTCACCCTGGACTCACACAGGCACACTGCTCAACCTGCACTCACACAGACATCACTCACCCTGCACTCACACAGGCACACTGCTCAACCTGCACTCACACATACTCAGTCGCCCCAGAAGCAGACTGATGATGGCAGGCAGCACTTATCTACTGTAGAAGAGGCAGAGCCGAGGGCCGAGGCCCGAGGCCTGTGTGCATAGTGCAGATGTGCACAGTGCACGTTCGTTCACAACTGGGTGTGGTGAGGGGGAAGCTGTCAGCACACACTTGCATTAGAAACGCTGTGACTGAGGCATGTTTCCATAGTGCAGAGGTGCACCTAGGCCTGTGTGTGCTGTGTGCATGGTGCACTGCAGAGATGCAAGCTCAGTTAACATCGCTACTGTAGTAGAAGAGCCGGGGCTTGTGCCTGGCTCGTGCACACGGTGCACCCACTGTCCTGGCCTGCACTATGCGCAGGCAGTGCCTGCGCTGGATAGCAAGCAACACTGAGGCGCCAAGGAGCGATGAAGATTGCCAGCAGCGCTATATGACTGGTCAGAAATATTGTTTTCCCATTGAGTGAAGGAGAAACCTGAAAGAGGGCGCAAGTCCTCAGAAAAATAGTGTGGGGACTAATTCAAAGGAAGTGACGCCACAAAAATCTCAATCCTCACAACGCAAAGCGCCTCTTTTACGAAAATAAGTTAACATAACCAATTTAACCATGCAAAATAAAAACAAATGTATTTGGTTTGTTTGACTATTTTATAAATCATATTTAGGTTTTCCACACATCAACCTGTAGTAGAGCCCAGAAATGGCTGAAAGGGACAGTATATTTATTCAAACGCGTGGAACTAGAGATTACATTTTAAACTGCATTTAAGACAAAAACGAAACGCGCTGATGCATTTTTTAAATAGTCTATCTTTCAGTTAATCCAAGTAGCTGCTGTGCTGAAGCACAAGGCACACCTCCAGTCAGGGGAACGGAGTCCCCTCTATAAAAAAAAAACTGTGGGGAGACTCAGTCCACCCGCGTCCACCCGGGACTTGTGCCCGGGTTTGAAGGCACATCCAGTACCATCTCCTTCTCTTGGTTGGGGGAGTTGTGTGAGGGGGCAGGGGGTGGTCAGTGTCCGACTCGAGCACAGTGGCGGATGCTGCTCCCAGCCACTCTCTCTATAGCTCCTTTTGAGCTCTCCTCCACCTTGGGGCCTCCAAGCACATATCCGAGCCTGCCCAGTGCCCACAATCTCAGAAGGAGCCCCTTGTCATTCCGTCTTCATGACCATAAATACTGCAGAGAACATGCGCAGGGGCGTGGCAGAGCTGCAGAAATGCCCTTCCTCTACCCTCCCCTGGTTACAACCCTCACCTAGTCTACCTGTTTTTTACTCTTACCACCTTCCGCCACTCACCCTCGTAGCTGGAGACGCACGTTCTAACATATAATTGTATTCTCATATAGCGCTTTGAAGAGCTGTAAAACACGTCCCAACTGCTATCCACAGTACTCCCTTCTTCAATGCTGTATCAAGTGATTTACAGGTTACACAGAACTTAGCAGCAGGTACTCCACCTGCTGAGCTAGTGTTTTGTTTATGTTTGAATAGGTTTAATTATGTTTTGCTATGCTACGTTTATATGTGTGGCGCGCATCCTGGAAACAAACAACAGATCCGTTTTTGCAATGTCATGATCTGTATAACTTACGTCACGTGGGTGCGGGACGCGATCCGGTCGTGCTAATCGATCATCGATGGTCCGGACCCGAATGTAGTCACTAGTCAGCAGTACTGCCTGGTATTCAGATGATCAGATCACCACCAGGCCAGCAGATCACACGACGACTTACGCTGCTGCAGCAGCAGCAGCAGTGAGTCAGTGCACAAACATGCACCGTGCACGCAATTGCAAGGGGCTGCTAAAGCAGGCCCGGGCCGTCCAGGCAGCAGGCGGTCCGACTGAGTCCACACCCACGCAGGCAGGCACGACGACAACCTCAATCAGTCCCACAACAGTCCTCTTCGTCGACCTCTCCTCACCCAGTCACGCGCCCCACTGACTCTCTCTCTAGTGGCTACATCACATGATCTCATCTCGACTTACTTATTGGCTAAAGAGCAGACTGAAATCTGCCCATTTTGAGACCTGGGGCCCGGGGTCAATGCCTATAACTATAGTGGTAGAGGGGGGTGGGGTGGGAGGTCTGAAGTGTGCGCATGCGCTGGCCAGTCGAAATCTCGACAACTCCGGCCTTTTACATGCGCACGGCACTCGCAGTACACGTCACCCTCTGCCTGCCCTGTGCGCAGGCTGCCTGCCTGTCACTCTGCGCAGCCCCACCCCCCACGGGCCGGCCCACTTCCTTATGGATGCCCGATCCTGTCGGGCTTCTCCCGGGGCCTTGGTGCGCGCGGCGCTCCGATTTTTAATCGAATTGGAATTTGCTTTAGAAAACATTTTATTATGCTGCAGTGCAGTCGGCGGTCGTCCAGGCTAGTGGGGCAACGCCCCAACGCCCCCAATGGACGCACCGCCACTGCATATGTTTCTTTTGATGACGTTAACATGGTTGGCGTCTGTAGGAGCACTGTCTTCATTCTGCTTAAAGTATCAATTCGAATAGAAGAAACTTTCAAACTGGGCCACAACCTTGCCTCCCTGTCTCGGGCATCGTTCGGGAACAATACTCGTTCACAGCACATGACCTTCCTAGTCACGGTTATGAGATAAGGTTTTCCGGGCAGCAGACTGCAACATCTGCGATCTACAATTAGAATGTAACTCCCATTCGAGAGTCTCTTAAAGAATGGTTCTATTTGTGTTGCAGGTGTGCCTAGCTGGTGACATGAAAGGTTATTTGAGTTCCCTTCACATGCTCCATGTAAACTAATACCCTGACACAAAAGTGTACCGCCTAGTGACCTTTCACAATTATTGCCACTAAGGAACACACTTTGTCCTTTATTACTAACACATGCGTGTGTATAGGGCAAGTTCCATGTTGATTTAATGTATCCTTTACCCAACCTTTCATACTGGCCTGCCTGTATATATTTTTGGCAGTATTGAAACTGGAAAGTTGTTATCGGAATATTTATTATCCCATGTATTATCCATTCAATGACAGGTCGTTCTGACATTGTCAATGGTAATCTCTCAAGTTTTTCAATGCTCAGAATTGTATAGTCAGCACCCTTCTGTGCCAAACTGATTTGTTTATCAGTAAGGTTAAAGATATTAAATAGTGACGTTGTGTTGATTAAACGCCAAGGCACATGGCCTGAACGCAGATTTTGTAACGTCCAGCCAAGCTGTACAATAGAACGCAATTGGGACTGACCGTGTTGTAACATCAGTAAGTCTTGCGATATTATATCGATTGCTGAAGATACAATACTGTCCAGTGAATATATTCTGGAGGACAGAGTCATTAACCCATTATCCACAACAGAAAGTGATTTTTCCAAATTAATACGGTCAATTTCCCGTATTTTTTCTGCTGTCTCAATTTGAGTTACTTTCCAAACTTCATTGTAAGCTGCATATATAGAGGCCGCTATGAAACGTTTTTGACGCTGTTTGCGTTGTCCCATAATGAAATCACGCAAGTCAGCACCTTCTTGAAGTAAAGTTAGGTGTTGCTTAATTTCTGCCAGTGTGGATGTTTGTAGCCATTGAAGGCAGAGCTTGCCCACACTGTAAGTAGTTACTATCCCTGGATGTTGTCTTTGGGAATATCTAGGGTCTGGCCTGGTCAATTTGAACCCCTGTGTTTTGTTCAGGAATCTGTCTTGACAGTTATTTGTGTCTGTGGGCCAGATCAACCATTGTTTCCAATCAGGATGTGTTCTGGTTTGGTTTAAAATATGGTTTACGTCTATCTCAGCATCTATAGAGCTATTACTTTGCGTTGTTGGCTTTGGAATAGACGGTTTGTTTAAGTCTTTGATTTTGGCTAAGCCAAGACAGGTAGTTTGTTGAATAGTGTCATTCAAAAATATAATTTGTTCTGGGATCATGCAGGCTCTGAACAATGATTCTATACCTTGTACTTGCCAATCTTTTGTACCCCAAACAGTTTTTGTTTCAATGTTACTGTTCCAGAAATCAAAACCAAATGTATTCATTTGCTCAAAAAATGAATCTGAATATATCAATTTTGTGTTGGTAAGCATGGTCTTCATACCTGTCTTATTTGACAATTTGAAATAAAATGTTTCTGCATTACTTGTCTTAAACCCTGAAAAGTATGAATATTTATCATAAAATGTTTTGGAACTACCCTTTGGTGGAGTAGCACAATGTTCCCATTGGTTATAATTTAAAACATTTCTAGGTTGTGCAGATTTATGGAGATAATGGTTACCATAGTGGTTATAGCAGAACATTTGATCATAATTAGATGAACCCTGCAAATAATCATGTTCTGTAAATTTAGCAGACATTACTAGGTCAGACATCATATCATTAATACTTTCAAAGTCCCAATCATCAGCAAATGTGCTTGGTTTTACAAAGTCACTTAACAAGATCTTATATTGGTGTGGATACTTCAGGATTTCAACCGGGCCATAGATTTCATAATCAGTATTGTCCCATGCTACACCGCCTGGTATAGGGTTGGCTGTGAAGTTCACTGAAGAAAGTTCTCTTTTCTTGACGTGTGAAGTTGTGTGTGGTTTAAGGACCAAGTTGATTTTCTGGCTTGCTGTGTCCATTTTAGCATATTTTCCCTCAATGAAATGTCCCAAGCATAGTACCATGATGAGCCAAAGTATGAGGATAAATGCACCTAATGTCACCCAAATTTCAATCCATGGAGAAGTCAGATATGTTCCCTTTAGTTGATGAAAAAGTTCCTTTGCTTTGTCTTTAAAAGTTTTTGTTGATGGCTGTAATTCTGGTTCGCTTTGTTCTTCTGAAGAATCATCGAAATTGATGAAGTAGCCGGATGCTGTTCTGTCAATTGTTCCAATTGCTTCTGGATTACTTTTTGCTTTTGGCTTTTGCTTTGTTTCATTAGAAAACTCTGTAGTTACATCATCGTAGGTTGTTGTTTCTTGATGAAAAGCTTTGATTTGGGTTTTAAGAGGTTCAAGTTCCATTGCTTTGTTGCACAGTCCTTGTTGTTTCACTGTAGATTTTCCAAATGTGATCAATCTTTCAGTTTGAACCTCTGTGGATGTAGCAAACTTTGGTGTTCTGCTACTTCTTGGGAGTCCACTTGGCCTACTATTTGTTATCGGCCACATGATTGTGGTTTAACCAGGTCGATGGATATGACTCGGTTCTCCTTTTTACCAGCAAGGGGCGGTAGTACTACTGATCTTGTCCCGTTGATAGACAAGACAGGAACTGCTTTTCTGTAAGAAGGCCCAAATTCCTTCTTTACCGCGATCTTTTCTCTGACCAGATTCCCGACTTTTGGAATCCAGACAGGCCTTGCTGGGACAGGTGGTTTTTCTTCAGTGGTTGCTGGCTGCTGTTTCAACTTTATGTTGCTCAGGTCTTTTCTTGTTTCATTTAAGTCCTGTAAAATAGCCAAGCGATCTTTGATATCAAAGCATTTTTCTTTAACCACTGAAGTCTGACTATCTAAGTCCTGGATTAACATTCTAGTCCCAAACAATAGTTCGTACGGACTGAGTCCTTTCAGAGAATTTCTTGGCAGGTTATTTAGACTACGTTGGACACTTATTAAATGTTTGACCCACCCAGCTCCCGAACCTAATACCTTTGCTGTTATAGATTGCTTTATGTCACGGTTTTTTCTTTCTACGATTCCGTTTCCCTCGGGATGAAATGGACAAGAGTACCGCAATGCAATGCCCATGCTGGTCATGGCCTCCTTATAAGCCCGGGAGCTAAAAGCAGGACCCTGGTCAGAATGTAGCATGCCAATTGCGTATGTGCCGATAAAGACTCGCAAATCTTTTATAACAGTTCTGGCGTCAGCCGATCGCTGGGGCCACATCCATATGAATCTCGTGCATGAATCCACTGCGACCAAGATATATTTATAGTTACCATCCCTTTGTAAGGGACCACAGTGGTCTAGGTAAACACAGGCTAATGGTTTATCTGAGATTAGAAGGTGCGTTTGTGCTGGTCGTTTCACTGTTGATACTTTCATTCTTTGACATATTTCACATTCTAGAACATAGTTCCTTGTTTGTCGTCGCATTTGTGGCCACCAGTATCTCTGTTTTAATAACGATACTGTGGCTGAAACGCCAGCATGTACAGAAGCAAGCCCTTCGTGTGCCGCTATGATGAGTCCTAACCTATGTTCCATGTTTGGAATTGCCCTATCCCCCACTCCAGGGATTCGAGCAAACGGAACATTATTTGCATCAGTTATGTATGAGTACTTTACTGGAAAGCCTTTCGGGAGTGTTTCTATCGCATCTTTTACTGTAGCACTGACAGCCTGTAATATTTCGCTGTCTATTTTTGTTTTTGACCGAGTGATTGCAGCTACGGAAGCCGTTTGCACAGCTGCCTTCGCGGCCTCATCAGCCAATGAATTCCCTTCAACGTGAACGCCATCACTTTGATGACTCAGTGTATGTATCACGTGAGTCTTTTGTAGTTCCTTTTGCAAAAGAACTACTTGTTCCCAAAGCATTTTATGCTTGATTGTGCCACCTTTTGCATCTTTAAAACCGTTCTGAACCCAGATCTGCAAGTATTCATTGTAAGATTGGACGCAATAATATGAATCGCACCCTATGAGTGTGGGGAATTCTCGATCAGTATTTTCAAGCGCCATCTTGAATGCTAGTAGTTCAGCTCACTGAGCTGTACAATCTCCTAGAGATTGCGTTTTAGTGACCACTGGTTTAAATTTTCCTTCGTGCCAGCGACCTTTTACAATTGCGCACGCAGCACTGTAAGCTTGCTTACCCCCCACTGCGGGTTGTGCTGATCCGTCTGTATATATTATACAGCCGTAATGTTCTAAAGGCAGAATCTCGGTCGGCGGAGGACATTCGAATTCATATTGGAGAAACTCTTGTGTTTTTAAGTTGGGATCAAATTCGTATGCCACGTCTGTTGCAGCAAGAGAATTAGCCCATTGTATCCATCTTGGATGGAGTGCTTTAGCATTCGGAATGCTTGCCTTTGTTACCGCCTCCAGGGCTGGTATCGGTGTCACGATGATTATTCGTTTACCTTGTGCTAGGGCTCGTTCTTTTGCTACTGCAGTCTGTACCGCGGTTAGAATTTTTTCCGTTGGGCTAAATTTCATTTCAGCTTTTGTATACAAATGGGATTTGTATGCTATTGGTACCTTCTCTCCCTCATTAGAGGTCAGGTATGTGAATCCGCATCTTCCTGGGATGACTCGAATCACAAGGTTGCGTGTGTTGTCACGTGTTTGTAATTTTGTTTTAACTAACATATCTGTTTGTAACGATCTTAAAATTTCTGTGTGTTTTTGAGTCCAATTGATTCTTTTAAAATCTGGTTTTATAAGATCATAGAGAGGTTTAACTCTCTCTGCATAATTTATAATGTAAGTTCTTCCGAAATTTAGGAAACCTAGAATTGATTGTAAGTTTTTTATTGTTCTAGGTGCTTGGATTACAGCACATTTCTCAAGGAAATTGTCAGCCAGGCTTTTGCCTTCACTTGATAGTTCATATCCTAAAAACAGGACAGTTAGATGGGCAATTCTTGACTTTTTAAAGTTGAATTTGTAACCCTCTGCTGCGAACCCAAGTATTATGGTGTTCACTCTCTTCAAGTGAGTATCCAAGTCATCATCTGTTAGATAGATGTCATCGACATATGATAATGCCTCATCATCATATATTTGTATTAACTCTGTTACTCTTGCTGAGAATAATTCTGGGCTATTCTTAAACCCCTGGGGCAAACGACAGAATTTTTTTTGCGCGCCATTTATTGAGAACGCGGTCAAATATCTGCTCTCTGGTGCTATATTTTGACAGAAGAATCCATTAGAGATGTCTAATGTTGTTTTGTATTTTTTGCGCACTATGTTATTCATTAGTGCAGCACTATGCGAGTTTTGTACTGCAAAGGTTTTGCAACATGAGTTAAGGTGTCTGTAGTCCAAAACAAGACGATATGAATTGTCTGGTTTGGAGACAGGAAACAAAGGATTATTCATTTGTGAGGTGCAAGTTTCAATCACCCCCTGGTATTCAAGTTGATCTAGGATCTCTTTTACCCGTTTTCTAGCTTCTTGCTTAATTGGGTACTGCCTCTGAGCAGTAGGTTGTGATTTTAACTGGATTTTGTGAGGAGGAGAGTCCTCATCCCATCCCACATGGTTTTTATATAATGCAGGAGCTTGGGCTACTGCCCACTTTCTTGCAAGTGTATATTTTTTATGAATTGGAATATGATTTGAGAAGGCAGGCATAATTATTTCTTCGCCATGAGGGCACTCCCTGACAAACTCTGGTGGCCAGTCTCTTTCAGCTAGAAGGATGTCATAGCCCTTGGAGAGATTATCCCAAAAGAGACCCCTTATTTTCCTAGTCTTATCCCCCTCTATACGCAATGTTATTTCATATATTTTATGAGGTTTGCTAACTCTGGTATCTGCAGTTTCCACCTGAATGTATTCATTCGTGTCCACTGTCTCCAGATGATTCATAAGGATCTTGCGAGCTATGCTCACTTCTGCTGCGCTGTCTAGCATTGTCTGAGCCCATTCTCCGTTTTTCAGCTGTGTCCTTAGTATTCTCGGCATGGTTGATTAATTTAATACTGGCTACCTTCTTTTTTGGAAACTGTAATTGAGGCAAGATGGCTGCCGACAGTCCGTAGGGGGTAGCAGCCCTCAAGCCACTCTCTGCATTACTGCTTGGTTAACGCTTAATGCTTGCGGGTATGGCTCAGAGCTGTTCTATAGTTCTACTTTTCTGCTACATTGGACGATGAGATGCTGGAGGGTCTCCATAACCTGGTCGTTACATCAGCTTGGTCATTTGTGACAGTGGAGGTAGAGGTATTTGCACTGCATAGCAGGAAGCTAGGAGTCCCGAGAGCGTCAAGCAGCGTTCTGCAGACGGCGGTGTCTAAAGTTAAGAAGAGGATTACTTCGTGCTGGGAGATCTGGGAGACTGTCAAGCGTGTCATGGCCCCTAAGGTGCTGAGGATTATCAAGAGCACCCAGAGGCAAGAAGAAGCAGAGACATCGAGCGAGCCTGACATTCCGGCGGCAAATCTGAGAACCAAGGCACAACAAAGGGCACAGACTCGCAAAGAAGCGGCAAGAAAGTGTGAAGAGGAGCGATTACTGGCAAGTCAGAAGAGGAGAGAAGAGCGACATAAGGAATTACCTGCACCGGACCTGGCCACAGAATCTCTGAGGGAAGCGATCCTACGTCAGCCCCTGATTTTTTAATCATTCCAGGCGCGTGGACTTTTACCCTCTTCTTCATCGGCGGTGAGAGGTTCGCTGAGAGGTGAGGTTGACCCGGCTCCGGCGCCTACAGTAACTGGGGGCACTGAGCCGGGATCTGAGACAGGCTCGCCGCAGAAGGCTGCGGAGAGTGTACCCGCTGTGGCGGACGGCGCTGGATCGGAGTTGTTGCCAGAACAGGAAATGGCAGAGCTGGTACCTGAGGCGGTGAAGGCTGCGGGGCGTTCGGCGGTGGAGACCGCGGGAGGCGCAAGAGGCGGGGTTGAAGATACTGGGCCATGCGAAGTGACTGGGGCGGCAGGAGCGGAGACGGGAGTTGTCCTGGCTCAGCACTCAGCTTCACCTCTATCGGAGGTTACAGAATGCACGTCTCAAGGCTCTTTAGTAGGCGGGGTACCTAATGGAGGCGGAGCCGAGGGCATGGAGGAGGTGGAAGAGAAGCGTCATGGAGACGGAGATGGAGGAGGAGCTGGAGGGGCTGGTCTATCGAAAGATCCTGGAGGAGAGGTGGAACATAATGACTGCACCGGGCTGCAAATGTGCAATATGGAAGGCAGCACACTGGACAATAAAAGCAGCGGAGGTAATGCGGAAAATGTGGAGAATGCAGGTTTACAAGGTTTACAAGAGGCAATAGGTACGAACAAATGCTTATATCAGATAGCTGTATTGCCCAAAGCAGTGGATGTGTATACAAATGTGGGTTTGGGAGCGCAGCAGAGTGCCCCACAGGGGGAAAAGCAAACTTTAAATACAGGGCATGTTGAACATCGGAGCATGCAACAAGAATCCATAGAGGAGGGGGAAATACCCCCTGTGCGAACAGTAGTATTGGCAGATAGCTCATGTAAAATCGTAAAGGAGTTTGTAACTGACCCTGAAGCTACGAAAGGTGGTGATGAACGTGCACCTATTGAGACTACCACTAGTATAGGAGAGGGGCTGAATATCGGCAACACAGATAAACCACAACCTATAATACCAAATGCTGCAGCAACTGGAGTTAAAAAAGTACCAGTATCAAACCAAGGAGCAGTTCCTAAAGATAAGGGCAAGGGTAATGGTAAGGGTAAGGGTAAGGATGAAACTAAACCTTTTAAAACGCCTGGCTCTGTTATAGCACCAGACTCTTGTAGGAAAAAACAGGGAAAAAACGTAACTACGCTAAATAGCCCAAGACGTTCTTTTCTTAACAAAATTTCGACTAAAAGGTTACAATATAGCAATGACAGTGATGATAATGCATCGGTGGAGTGGGAGGAGAAGGAGGAAGAGGAGGAGGAAGAGGAGCATGATGAGACGGAATCATCGATCACTTCTTCGGTAGAGTCGGAGTCAGAGAACTTCTCACTGAGTGAATCCCAAGAGTATGAGACTCGCTCCCTGCGTCTAGAGAAGGTGCAGAGCAGCGCGGTGAAAGAAACTAATTCGAAACCCAAAATTAAATCTCATAAGACTAGGGGAAGATCCCGCGTAAGAAATAGCAAGATAGGAACTCTGCCACAAAAGGGAATATCTAAGATGCCCGATCGGGATAAGTCAGGTACAGAGCCGCATAAGGATAGATTTGATCTTTTACTCTCCACAATGCAACAGATACAAGGGGAAGCCCGGCTGGAGAGCCAAAGAGCCAAGAGGGCAAACAAGAAAATACAGAGATCTCTCCACAAAGTACAGGAAATGTGTGCTGAAGCCACAGGCAGATTGACTGAGGTTGAACAGAGGACTGGCAAAATGGAAGATGAGATGGTAAAGATGCAAGAATTTAGACAGATGCAGGAGAAAACAGAGTCTGACATACTTTGGAAGCTGGAAGACTTCGAAAATCGGCAGAGGAGAAATAATATAAGACTGCTTGGAGTGGAGGAAGGCAAGGAAGGAGGAGATATAAGAGCCTTTGTTGTAGATTTGCTGAAAGGCGCGTTTCCAGAGATGGACGCATGGGACTGGGACAAAGAGGTGCAACGTGCGCACAGATTTCCCCTCATACAGAAAAAGGGTAGTGCGGGCGCAAGAGCAAGGGCAATCCTTGTGTACGTGGGAAACTATCTATTAAGAGAGGAAGTGATAATGAAGGCTAAACCCATGAAGAAACGAACTTATAAAGACATAACTTTTTTTGCCCGACCAGATTTTTGCCACACAACAGTGGAAAGAAGATGGCGTATGCGGCAACTCATAGCACCGTTTCAGAACATAGGCTGTGAGGTCTACTTACTATTCCCTTCCCGTCTCAAAGTAGGCTTTAATGGCCAGTTCAGAGTCTTCTTTTCTGAAATCACTGCGCAAGAGTATTTGACTTTTCTTCGAGAAGAGAGAACACACAGGGATCGGAATATACAAACTGATCGTATAGAAAGCTTAAAACAAGTAGCTCTTATTACAAAGAAATAATTGAGCCTTTTCTTGAATAACATGAATTAATTTTTCAAAATGATGTATTAAGGGGGAGTGGCTGGGGGAAACTCCCCTGGGGGGGTGCGGCTGTCACACATAGGTCAGGATTGACCTATTTGCCAGTAAGGGAAGGGGGTGAGGGAGAAGGGGGAGCGGGGTGGGTCTTAGGGGGGGAACAGGGCACGGCAGGACACACAATAGAGAGATGGAGTTCAAAAAGGGCATTTTCAAGACAGGGGGAAAAGGTGGAGTGGCGAAAATTTAAAGGAGGCAATATAAGAAAAAACGTCAATAGAGTATTGATAATATGCTGGATAATTAAATGGATGGTATACAGAAGAGATTGTAGGAGGGAAAACATATGTGACAATGTGTACGATGAGCGTTAGGGTTGCAACATGGAATCTATGTGGTCTAAATGATCCCCAAAAAAGAGCAAAAATTGTGTTAGCTTTGAAACAAATGAATCTGGATTTTGTATTTATACAGGAAACTCATATTATGATAACACAAGCACACCTCATGACTCAGTTAGGATTTCATCTCCTAGTACACTCAAGCCAAGGGGTTAAAAAAAGAGGGGTAGCTATTTTAGCTAGGAATAATAATATTTTGACCAGGAAGAAAGCACAGGACAAATGGGGAAGATGGGCAATGGTCGAGTGCTTTATTGATGGAGAGTGGATAACGTTTGTAACTGTTTATGGCTCAACAGAGGATGATCCTGAGATCTTTCAATTTTTAGATGTTGAGCTAGCAACATGGGCACCAAAAATTATATTGGGAGGCGATCTCAATATTAATGGAGCAGATGGATTAGGATTGGGTTCCTTTGGAAAATATAAAGGCAGGAAAAAGAAAGTAAACCAGGCATTACATAGTTTAGTTTTAAATAATGCTCTTTCAGATGTGTGGGGGAAAAAGAGAATGGATAATAAAGGCTTCACATATTATTCTGCTCCGCACCGAACATGTGTAAGATTAGATTATTTTTTCATTTCAAGTACCATTATTGCAAATTCAAAGATTGAAAGGCTGCCACGGATCCTTAGTGATCATAACCCCTTAGTACTCACTATGGCAACAAAAACAAATACCAGACATTACACAAATTGGACTTTTGAAAGAGAGCTATTGAAAGACGAACAATATATAGAATGTATGAACAAATGGATTAGGGATTTTTTTATTTTCAATAGGGACACAGCAGAAATGGGAGTGGTCTGGGATACCTTTAAAGCTGGAGTACGAGGGGAAACAAAGAGCTATAATTCTTATAAAAGGAAACAAATTCAGCTGAGGAATTTAGAGTTAGCTGAGAAGGTCCTTAAGGCAGAGGAGAACCTAGAAAACAGTGTTTTGACGGGGAGGGATTTGGAAAAGGCTTTGATAGAAATAGTGAAAGTAAAAGGTGAGGCAGAGGGTGAAATTGCTAGTAAGGCAGCGAAAATCTATAATACTAAACGAGAGAAGTGCTATGGGTTAAGTGAATCAGTAGGCAGAATTTTGGCTACTCGGACAAGGCAACAAGAAGCTGTGGGTATAGTTAGAGAAATTAGGGATACATCGGGCACGGTTCATTCAGAGTCGAATGAAATAAGGGAAGTATTTAGGACATTTTATGAGAAGCTGTATGACGATGAACTAGAGGGTCGAGATTCTCAAAGAGATAATGAGGAAATGAAGGAGTATCTCCAAGAGATCCCTATAGATATAATCGAGGAGGAGGAAGCAGATGGATTAGAGGGAGTTTTGCAGACAGAAGAAATCAAGGAGGCAATATGGAATCTGCCCTCTGGCAAAGCAGCAGGTCCCGATCAAATTCCTATAGAGTTTTATAAAGTATTTTGGGACCTCTTGATAGAAGAAATAATGAAGGTTATGCAACTGGCACAGCTGGGCAAATCAGTACCTAAGTCATGGGGGAGTGCTGAGGTGGTCGTAATATTAAAAAAAGGGAAAAACCCGGAAGATCCAGGTTCATATAGGCCTATTACTTTACTCAATGCGGACGTAAAAGTTTTCTCCAAGGCATTGGCATCAAGGCTTGCAAGAGTTATAGATAAAATAGTCAGTAGTTGCCAACACGGCTTTATACCAGGGAGAGGAACTACCCACCATATACGAAAAGTAAGAACGTTATTCGATGTTACTTCAGTCACAGGAGACCCGATTGCAGTGATGTTACTTGATGCAGAAAAAGCATTTGATCGGGTCTCCTGGGGCTACCTTTGGCATGCTTTAGAAAGAACAGGTATTAAGCACGGTTTTATTAAAGCCCTACAAACTCTTTATCTAAAACCGGTGGCAACTTTACGAGTGAATGGTGGAAATACGGGCCAATTCCAAATAAAAAGAGGTACTAGACAAGGGTGTCCTTGCTCACCGCTACTGTTTGCCATATACATGGACCCATTAATACGGAGTATAGAGGCATCTGAGATGATCGCACCCTTAACAACACTCATCGGGCAATGTAAAATTTTAGCTTATGCAGATGACATTGCTGTAATCTCTCCAAATCCCTCTGAATCTATAGAGCACCTTGAACTTGAGGCGATGAAATTTGGAAAGATATCGGGGTATAAATTAAATACATCTAAAACGCAGATAATAAAAAATTCATTTACTCCATGTGTAGACAATCGAGTGGTGCAGGAAGGCACGTATTTAGGGGTTATCATAATGCCAGATTTGGATATTTTAGTAGAAAGGAATATCAATCCTTTGATTAAGAAAGTAGAGAAAGACTTGGATAGGTGGGACAATTTGCATATGTCAATAGTGGGGCGGACAAATATAGTAAAAATGTTGATACTCCCAAAATTCTTATATTTATTTAGAGCAATACCCTTATTATTTGATGTTAAAATATTTAAAAAACTAGAGTGTATAATAAATAGATTCATCTGGGCAAAGGGGAAAACAAGAAGGGCCCTTAGATTCACGACACTGCCGAGAGAAAGGGGAGGTTGGGGAGTTCCAGACTTAAAATCTTATTACTGGGCGGCGGCTTTACAAAACATGATTGGTATGTTGGGAGGGGAAGAATCAGAAGAGTGGAGCAAATTTGGTTCATTAGCAATTTATGGATTAACCTTGGGAATGGAAGCGAAGGATGTCCTATTGAAATTTACAGAGGCTAGCTATTATAAGAGGACAAAATTTAAGACGCTCATAGCAGCATATGACATTTGGAAAAGCTTCTCTAAAAAAATAGGTTTGGGGAAATATAACGTGTACACTAGACTCACACATAACCTAAATCTTCCACAAGAGATTTTCTCTGGACCTATATTTGCGGAGTGGGAAAACATGGGAATTAGAATTATAGGGGATGTAAAGGGGGACCAGGGGATTCTTCAATTCTCAGATTTACAAACTAGATTTAACTTAGAAACTAGGCAATTCTTTAAATACTTACAAGTTAGGAGTTTTCTTTTGAACAAAAAAGGAGGCGCTTTGGGATTCAGGCGTAATCCAATTATGGAGATAATCCAAGGTGGGGAAGACTGCACAATTAAAAGGCTCTATGCTGAATTGATAAAATTAAAACGGGATGACTACCAAAAATGGAGCGAAAAGTGGAAGGATAATCTTAATATCAGTTGTGAAAGTTTTGGTATCTCCCTAGAAAAGGGTTACTCTCTGTTATGTTCAGCACCATTGCAGGCGCAACATTATAAAACGATATATCATTTATACTACACACCCGCTAAAATAGCACAATGGGGAGGTACAGTGGGTATTAAGTGCTATAGGTGTGGAAGCTTGGATGCCGATTTACAACATGTATTTGCTACGTGTCTTCATCTAGATTTACTAAAAAAAGATATTGAACGTTTTATAAACAATATTCTAGGAACTGAAATTGTGTTAACTCCCGGAACTATATTATTAGGAGTCAATTTTGAGGACGCACGACCATATTGTGGGAGGGAATTTCTATTTGTTGCAGTATCTGTTCTGAGATTATGCATAGCTTCTGCATGGATTGACCCTATACCACCTACTTTCCATAAATGGCTGGCTAAGCTATTATTAACATACAATGTGGAGAAAGAGATTTATGCAAGGAAGGGAAAAAGGGGGAGGAAGTTGGGCAAGATAATATGGGATCCTATAACGCGCTGGAAAGATAATTTAACAGTTTAAAATTGAGTTTTGTTTGAAATATGGTTAAATGAGGTTCATATATGAGATATAAACTGGCATGCTGGTCATAATGGGAGAGATTTATTTGATTGCATGGAAATATTCGGAAAGCGTAATTTTGTTTGATTACACTTAGGCTATACAATCTGGAATAACATTTTGGATCAAATTACTTTACTCCTTTATTTTAACTGGATGTTGCTTCCTTTATTATGCCTGCCGATGCTTTATTGGTTGGTTTTCTCAATGTTATGCATTATTTTTCTTTCTGCCATTAATATTGCCGTGCCCTGTACATAAGTGTAAAATATCTCAATAAAAAAATAAAAAAAAAAAAAAAAAAAGGAAACTGTAATTTTTTATTTTGATGAGCAGGTTCCTTGTCTTTGGACTTGACGTGCTCTTCCCTGTGTTCTGATCGTCCTCTTCTTTCCGATTTCTGCGAGGAAGTCTGAAAAGATCGAGAGGGACGTGTATCAATATCTTGATATCTATCAGGTTTTTTTATATTATCCCTATTTCTAAGGTTGTATTTTTTCTCAGAGGGCTCCCTTTGGGGAGACTTGTGTCCTTGGTCCGGAGATCTTTCTCTCCGCCGAGGAGACCTTCCTCTGGACTGGAATCTTTTTTCTTTAGGAGTGGATTGTTTATTTCCATCCCAGCTCTTTTTTTGAGTGTTTAGATTATTTTTAATAAATATTTTTTCAGGTTTTTCAATAAGTTGGGGTTTTACAGGTATTCCACCCAAACTATCTCTTCCTAGTTCTTCATAGGATTTTTCTATGATTCTGGCAATTTCAAATGGTTGGTCTGCTATATCTGTCTCTTTCAACCTCTGGCGGATCGCCACATTTGCTGCTTCTCCCTTTATATTGGCTAGTAATATTGCCGAGACCTGCTTGAAGTCTTTTATAATTTCATACCAAGAGTTAAAGCAGGTTCTGGACCGTATTCATCTTGAATTTGTTTTAGCACATCTGGTATTACTGACATGGATGGAACACCATGTGTTTTTGTGTAAATGGAAGCAAAGACTGTACCCCAAGTGTCACAGTCCTCCACATGTGGTGCGATTCCCATTGGAAGATAGTCAGAATCCGGTGTTTCTCAACCGGGGTGGTATCTGGAAATACCGCCTCTATTTGAGTGATTTTTTGTGCTAACCAGAATGGAATTTGTTCCCGTTTTGCGGGTACTTTACCTAGACAGGACTGTATGTTCTGTGGTGTAATTTTATTTGTGTTCCCCTGGTGAGGGATCAGCTGTGGAATTTTAATAGCTGGTAGGACTGTTGAAGTCCGCATTACATATTGGATTAATTGTCGGTGTATTTTAATTAGTTGTTTTAGCTGTGCTAAAAGTTCTGGTGCAGACATTTCTTCAATGTCTGGAAGTGGTGTGTATCCGGCTAGGACCGGCCACGTTGCTCCTGGTCTACCTAGTGGACCGAGCCTGGTGATGTGATTATTATGTTTTAGGGCGCCATTAAACCAGAGCAGGTGCTCTTGGTATGTGAGTGGTATTTCCACTTCCTCGAAAGGAGTGTACTCATTTGGAGGTTCCTCTATTTTGTAATAGTGTAAGTCCTTTGTTACAGCGTTTGCTGCTGGAAAGTTTATCCATGAATAGAATACCTCTGTCTGCCGATATTCGTGTGCCTCAATTACGAATATGACTGTACCACCTCTCGGTGTCAGCCCATTTTCTATAAGTTTTAAAGTTATAGATTTCCTTATGTTGACCGGGATGAGTATTGCCTCCGGGTCTTGCTGTAGGAGACTATTGTCAGCTGCTATGAGTTCAGCTGCTATTCTAGCTGTCTCCCTTTCTTCTTCAGTTTCTGACATTCTAATGTCAAGAAAATTATTTTATTTATTCGCAGATCAGGTTTCTATGGAAACAAAGATTAGATGCACAATATTTTGGAACAGTGTATCCTTCAACGTTGAATAAACCAAGAACCATACATAGGAGTCTCCTCCTACTAAGTTTGGCGGATTTAACCTTTCACCCACTCCAGACGTCTTTGGAGTATTATGGGGAAAAGGGGTCTGTGTGAAAAAGCACGACTGAGTTACTCTAATGTCTTACGTTAGATTTATCGCCTATCCAAACCGTTGGGCGCCATGTAGTGTAGTTCCTATCATCCCAATAGGCTCTGCGCATTGGAATAATATCTTCAATAGTATAGACGTAGGACAGAGGTTAACTAGGTCTTCTACTGTCGATATTAGACTTAAAGTTTAGTGTTTGCCAGCTAGCTCAGAGTTCACTAGAAACTTTCTCGAATAGACAAGGAGGAGTTTAACCTCCCTGGATAGACAAGAAGGGATTTAGTTTCTGACAACCATAGAACATGACAACTTTGCTCTCCCCTAATCAAGAGTGTATCTCTAGAGTCGTGTGAAAACAAAAGACAACTTATTTTACTCAGTCAGTTCAGTGCATTCTTAGTTTCACCAGATTGTAGAGAAAAGGAAGAGACGGGCGTGTTCAATAAAAAGATGTTGTTTATTGATCAGTCTCTTTTCTCATACAAGAGAAATGAATCGCTATTATTGCAATACTTAGAGTTAAGTAAAGTGCATACAGTAATAACAGAATTATAAAATAATACTGTAAAAGCATTGATATGGTTTCTTAGCCATATGATACTTAAAATGGATAAAATAGATACATACATATATACATTGACTAATCGTACTCAACTGGTGCTTCTAACTACGCCTACCCCAATGTACCTGACCGAAGCCTAATACGTGGCGGGAGTAGATAAGTAGCAGTTTAAGTTAAGTTTGTTTTGCCAAGGGTCTGCTTCAAGAATTCTCTACAAAGGATGATTCAGTTCAGTACCTGGGATTTAGAAGGCTGGAGGGCTGGTATCTCTATCTCAGGTCTCGATATTCCAGCTGCCTGCGAGGGCTGCTTGGAAGCGCCGGAGCTGGATTTCTCGGCAGGAGAAAAGGCAGCGTCTCTCTCTCAGCGCGTCAGAAAGGAGGGGCAGCGTCTGTGGGCTTCTCGGCAAGTCTCGCTGCTCCAATCTTGTCACCACCTCGTGTGTTTGCTTAAGGCAATGTCGGTATTATTTATACCTGAAAGGTGCCGGGATTGACGTAAGGATGGACATAAATACGTCAATAAGGATGTCATACGAACTTGATCGTTCGCACATTCTTTACTGAAGTTCTCGGCTAAATCAAAACAATGGCTGTGGGGATTTCCCAGATCGTGGTAGGTTTGATTTGTTTTGAGAACACCGTATGCCTATTAGGGGGCTGGAGGAATAGTGCTTGCCTAATGAGATGGCATGCGCTATGACCTAATCAGATAACGGGCTTCTGTGCCGTTGTGTGGCTAATCAGATAGCGGATTTGAAATGAAATGAAATGAAAAAAGGATTTATAAAGCGCTCTGTGGCCAAGCGGCTTCCTGGCGCTGGGGAACACATCAGCATCTGCCTAACAAGTACAGGGAGGAATTAGTCCGGGAAAGCCTGAAGGAAGAGAAAAGTTTTGAGGGCTTTCCGAAAGTGAGAAAAGATGGGGATGGAACGGATGGAGAGGGGGAGGGAGTTCCAGATCTGCGGAGCGCGCACAGAGAAGCGGGTGCCCCCTGTGCGAGACTTACGAAAGCGGGGAACGTGAAGGAAAGAGAGGGAGGAGGAACGGAGGGAGCGAGGAGGGGCATGAGAGGAGATGAGGGAATTGATGAAGAAGGGAGCGGAACGGGCTTGCGCCCGAAAGGCGAGGCAGGCAAGTTTAAACTGGGACCTGTACTGAACAGGGAGCCAGTGAAGGGTCTTAAGGGCGGGAGTGATATGGGAAAACTTAGGAAGACGAAGGACAAGACGGGCCGCCTGGTTCTGGATGGCCTGGAGACGACGAGTCTCGTAGGCAGGGATGCCTACAAACAGGCCATTACCATAATCCAGGCGGGATGTAATGAGGGCAGTGATAATAACTTTAAGTGCATCAACAGAAAAAAACCGGGAGATCTTGCGGATAAGACGGAGGGAAAGAAAACAAGAGGATACAACAGAACTGATGTGCGCATGCATCGAGAGATCATTGCTGACCTTGATGCCCAAAGTCCGAACAGAGGAAACCGGGGAAGGAGGAGGACCAAAAGAAAGGGGCCAATGAGCAGAGGACCAGGGATTAGAGGGGCCACCAGTGAGGACGAGCTCTCTCTTGTCAGGGTTGAGCTTCAAATGATTGAGGCTCATCCACTGGGAAATAAAGACAAGAGTCGACCTGAGCTTGGGAAGGGAGTGAGTGGGGGAAGACAGATCGAAGACGAGCTGGAGGTCGTCGGCGTAGTTATACACCGAGACCCCCAGCTCTAGAAGCGAAAAAATGAGGGGGCGGATATAGAGGTTGAAAAGAAGGGGAGAGAGAGAGGAACCCTGGGGAACCCCACACGTGACCGGAAGGGGGGGGGCAGAGAAAGTGGAGAGGTGGACTGCCTGTGAGCGTCCCTGCAGAAAGGAGGCGATCCAGGAAAGGGCAACGCCCTGGATGCCCGCTGCGCTGACACGGTCAAGAAGAATAGCATGGTCGACCGTGTCAAACGCAGCGGACAAGTCCAAAAGGACCAAGGCCTGAGGGAGATTACCATCGGCCCTGCCCTTCAGTTCGTCAAGGACCGCGAGGACCACACCCTCAGTGGAGTGGCCCGGTCGAAAGCCAGCCTGGTGGGAGGCCAAGATGTTATTCTCCTCGATGTAGGATGAGAGACAGGATGTTACGTGGCTCTCAAGAATCTTCCCAAGGTAGGGAAGAAGGGAGATTGGCCTAAAATTAGATGGAAGAGAGGGGTCCAGGCCGGCTTTCTTCAAGATGGGAAGCACAATGGCAGCCTTAAAGAAAGAAGGGACAGAACCCAGAGCCAGGCAGGAATTAAGGAAGGAAAGGGGAGGGGTGGGACAACTGGTGAATAGAGTTCTGAGGATGCGAGCAGGAGCGCAATCCACCGGGGAACCGGACTTGACCTTGACAAGGAGGTCAAGGAAAAGCTCGGGTGAGATGGGTGCGAAGTGATCAAAAACAGAGGAAGAGGAAAGGGGGTGGACCGGGAGGTCAGGGTGAGGCACAGTCGGAATGTTGGCCTTAATGGTGATTATTTTATTAATAAAAAAGGTGTTCAACGAAAGGCAAAGAGATTGCGAAGGAGCAGGGGAAAGTCCAGCGCGGTCAGAAGTGGCAAGGCTACGGACCAGAGAAAAGATCTCGCGAGTTTTGTTAGCCGAAAGGGCAACGCGGTCCGAGAAGTATTTGGATTTGGCCGCTAGAATGGCCGATTTATAGTTATTAAGTAGAGCCCTATACTTCAGGCGGAGAGTGGGACAATAGGTGCGACGCCAGCGACGTTCCGACCGTCTGAGCTCGAGCTTCAGGGATCTGAGGTCGTTGGAGAACCACCTGTGGGCATCGTGATGACGGGCCAATCTAATCTTTTTGAGAGGGGCGGCCTGATCACAAGCCGAGGAAAGCCAAGTGCGAATAGCATCCGCCTGGTGTTCCACAGGGAGATCAGTCAGGCCGGGAGCCGATAGAGAAAGAAAGGAGGAAAGGTCGTTAAGATCAACATTCTTCCAGCACCGAGCCCAGATGTTCTTGGGCAAGGTAGCTTTCTCGGGCTGACCCAGGGGGATGGAGAAGGAGATCAGAAAATGATCCGACCAGCCACAAGGAGAAATAGAAGACACCAGGGGTTTGCAGCGGAGAGACCAGATCTGGTCAAGAGTGTGACCGTGGGAATGAGTGGGGGACAAGACGTGAGATGAGAAGTTGAGGCAGCGGAGAGTAGCGGAAAAGTCTTTCGAGAGGGGGTCCTCCTGCGGATCGCCCGGCCAAAAATTAAAATCCCCGAGTAGAATTAGAGAGGAATTATCTACAGCCAGGGTGGCCAAGAGATCCTGCAGAGAGGACACAAAAGAAGACATATACTGAGGAGGACGGTACAGAAGAATCACCGTGAGGGGAACCGAAAGGTTGAGAGAGCGGGCCACCAGAAAGTCAACATTGGTAATGCCAGGATGCGAAAGGAGCTGAAACTGGAAGGATCGGTGAACTATCATCGCCACGCCACCGCCAGATCTACCATCAGGGCGGTCAGCACGGAGGGCGTAATGGGATGCCGGGAGAATAGCGAGAAGATCAGGAAGAGAGTGGGAGGAAAACCAGGTTTCGGTGAGAAAAAGGAAGTCCGGAGGGTCAGTATCCAGTAGATTAAAGAGAGCAGTTTGGTTTTTTACAGCCGAACGTGTGTTCAAGAGAATAGCAGAGGCGTGAGGGGAACCGGGGGACACACAGATGGGAGGGGGGAGAGGGGAGGAAGGAGAAGAAGGGAAAGGTAAGGCAGCACCGGGAGGGGGAGGGGCATTAATACCAAGCGAGGATAAGTGGAGAACTACAGAAGGTGAAAGAGGAGTTGAGGCAGACAAGGATGAGAGTCGGGCCGAAGAGTACGCCAGGCGGGGAGCAGGGTCTATGGCCCCTGGTCCCGGTCGGTCGCGGACGGGCGCAGACGGGCTTGCCTTAGGCGCGCAATCGGCGCGCCCGCTGCGCCCGTCCGCTGCGCGAACGGTAAAAGCACATGATAAATAATGCGGCGAGGGGGCGTGGTCAAGGAGTGGGCGTGGCCGGGGGGAGCGTCCGCTGGAGGCGGCAGGCGATGGACTAAGCGGCCTCAGCAGCGACCAGCTTGGCTGCGCAGGCGGCGAAGTGAAGGGCAGAGCCCCAAGGCAAGGTAGGCAGCGTGAGGATAAAGCGCAGATAGGCGCTGACAAGTAAATGCAATAATTAAAACAAAAGAGGTCTAAAAGCTCCCGCTGAAGGCAAGGGAGTGTTCCAATGAGGGAAGAGCTCTCAATCAGCCCCTAAATACCGGCCCAAGGGGGCGAGGTCAAGGAGTGGGCGTGGCCGGGGGGAGCGTCCGCTGGAGGCGGCAGGCGATGGACTAAGCGGCCTCAGCAGCGACCAGCTCGGCTGCGCAGGCGGCGAAGTGAAGGGCAGAGCCCCAAGGCAAGGTAGGCAGCGTGAGGATAAAGCGCAGATAGGCGCTGACAAGTAAATGCAATAATTAAAACAAAAGAGGTCTAAAAGCTCCCGCTGAAGGCAAGGGAGTGTTCCAATGAGGGAAGAGCTCTCAATCAGCCCCTAAATACCGGCCCAAGGGGGCGAGGTCAAGGAGTGGGCGTGGCCGGGGGGAGCGTCCGCTGGAGGCGGCAAGCGATGGACTAAGCAGCCTCAGCAGCGACCAGCTCGGCTGCGCAGGCGGCGAAGTGAAGGGCAGAGCCCCAAGGCAAGGTAGGCAGCGTGAGGATAAAGCGCAGATAGGCGCTGACAAGTAAATGCAATAATTAAAACAAAAGAGGTCTAAAAGCTCCCGCTGAAGGCAAGGGAGTGTTCTGTGCAGTTGAATGGCTGCTAGTTAATTATTAACCAGACAAGGGTCAGAAACAGGGGGATCGATACAGTACCCATAATAAATACACCACAGAAGCAGTGATCTATCGTGGAATGCCCCTTCTTAAAACCTCCTTGTTCCACTGGCACGATCAACCACTGTTCCACCCAGTCTTTTAGACTACCCAGAATTATTTTGGAGAATACTTTTTCCCCAATATCCAACAGGTTAAAAAGTATTTTTCCCCAATATCCAACAGGTTAAAAAGTCTATCATTTTTTGGTGCTTTTCTGTCACCCTTTTTGTGGATGGGTCTAATTATTGCTCCCCTCCATTTTTCAGGGATCTTGCCTGACTCCAATATCGCCAAGAACAAGCAGGAGAGAAATTCCGCCCACCAATCTTGCTGGGATTTTATGATAATTGCTGGCAGGTTATCAGGTCCTGCAGCACGGGTTAGGTTTAAGCTTCTTATGATTTTACTTACCTTTTTTATTGTAAATAGAGGTTTTAGATCTACCACTGCCTCTATCCAGGGGCAAGTATCCTCACCTTATTCTTCAGTATATGTTCCATATAGCTCCCCTAGATAATCTTCCCATGCTGTTTCCTCTACTACACAGGGCATAGCCCCGTTAGCCTGTCCTGATGCTTCCTTTATCAAATTCCAGAAATTATGCAAGTTTTTAGATTCAATAATTTCCTGCAAATTTACCCAGAATTTTTCTTTGAAGGCCCTCTTCAGATTTCTCACTAACGTTTTATACTCTTTCTTCATATTACTTAAATGTGTGTGCCTTGTTGGATCATGTTTTTTCCTCAGGCTTCTTTCTTCTCTTCTTATTTCTCTTTTCTTACTTAGACACTCCCCGTTAAACCAACTTGGCTGTTTGCCTTGCATTGCTTATTTGGCGATTGTGCGTGGATCCTTACTTTTTAGATCTACTTTAAGGCACTGCGCCATTTCTTTTATCTTTTCCTCGAACCAAGGCACTTTCTTAAACCTAGCGTCTTCCAAACTCACTTCATGTTGGAATCCAGCTAACTTTTCAATAAATTGCTCAGTTAGTCTTGTTGTCAGACGTTTAGGGTACTCTACTTGTTGAGGGAGAACCAATTCTCTAGGGCTTTGGGGTCCCCTTGCTAATGCAAATTGCAAAATATTGTGGTCACTACCATCACAACGGGTTGTCTGAAACCCCTTGATGAGGTCAAAATTCCACGCCTGAATGAATAGATAATCAATCGGGCAGTTTTGGGAACCTATCTTGAAAGTCTGCTTTGCAGGGCTGTCTGTTTCCCACCTGCCATTTAAACAAAACAATCCTTTTAGCCCCAAAAATGTGCCCAACTTCACATCTTGTTTAGAGGTTGCACAATTCGGAAACAACGCTGGAAGAATATTATTTGAACTCAAGAGGTCTTTAAACCATCGGTCGTATCTCAAAGGGTTCAATTTATGATTAAAATCACCCATTATAATTATTGTATAATTTTCAAACTTTTCACACAATATGTCTAGGTCATTTTCAAAACGTCTCATTTCTATCTCATATTCTTCGGTTGAACCCCATTGAATGTAGACATTTACAATTAGCATGTGATCATACAACCCTTCCGGGCCCAGCAGGTATACATCACTGACCAGTAACCATTTACAAGTTGTATTTATTATCATTCCCCTTTTCGCTATCTTCGTCGAAACAAGGGTCATAATGCCCCCAGCAGGACAACCAAATCTTTTCCTTCTTGCAGGCTTATGTAGTTGGATAAAACCTTCAAAGACGGGGGTGTTGTCGCATAGCCAGGTTTCCTGCAATCCTACTATTTCAGCACTTCAGGCTAGGGTTTTTATACTTTTTACTTTTATCTCCCCTCCTAGCCCATTTACGTTCCAAGATAGCAGGTTCATGCTATGCGACACCCCTCCTCCCTACTCAACATCACTGAGACGGTCATCAACAGAATTGTGCCCATATGGGGCTTGTTAGAACTGGCTATTTCTGGTAGGCTAGGGCTGACGCCAAGTCAGAAACAAGAACATTTTGGAAGGGGACACAGCCCCTTCTTATACACAGAAAAGTCTTTGAAGTCTTTGTGCAGGCAGTGTGAGAACCAGCTAGAACTGGTTATAGGGAAGTCCTTTAAGGATCAGGGACAGAGGTGACAGTCGCCCAGCGGGGAGGTGGAGCCAGCATTGTGGCAGGCAGGCACTATCAGGTGCTATCTCCTCCCACTTCCCTGGCAGCAGATGCTGCCTTTCATCCACGGGCTGACTCAGACAACCTCCTGGGGCTCTGCAGCCCCTGTCACCCTCAAACCAGACAGTCAATCCACAAGCAGGCCCAGGCACTCTGGGCTAGGCTCACCAGCCAATGACACGCCAGGCACAAATTACACAAATATGCCAACTTCTCAAAGTGGCACTTCTAGACTAGACACAACCATGCCGCATACACCATTACGCAGCATTCAATCTCACGAGTTTGCACATATCAAACTCGACCCTGCACTCCCCACACATCAGGAACTACCATGGGCATACATATTCCCCATTCATTCCTATGGGAGGGCAGGTCACTCACCACACATACACAGAGAGCACACGCACTTTACACTGTACCACAGTGAAAAAGTGCGCAAAGGCCTAAAATCACCAACACCAGGTTCTAGAAACAGGCTAGGAAAAAGCAAAAAGTTTCGGGGTGAACCTGCCAAAAGGGCCAGGTCCAACACAACCCCCTTCCAGCCAAAAGGCAGGGTAGACCAATCACTCCACTGATGGGCTTCCTTGCTTTGGGCGACAAAACACGGACACGGGCCCGCATGGCAGGGACACCCTCCGGTTTTTCGCCACTCTGAACCCACATGTACTTCTCTCAACAAGAACTCTCTGACCCAACTAGGATACCCCACTGGTACACACTAGTCATCCACAGCCAGGACCAGGCCCTAGGCCATCCAAATATCACAGGTCCTAACCAATCCACAGAGTGGGGGGCAGTAACCCCTGGCACACATTAGCCATTCTCCACTCTCCCTCTCAGTGTAGCTACAACTACCACTGATCCTTCAACCTAGGGACCACACCCTCAGGCTGACCAGAGGTCACGGGCAAGAATGCCCCACCCTACCTCTACTTCTGGGTTTCCGCGCCCTCACAGGGAAGCACTCACCAGAACACAATTCTCCTACCGGATCAGGACATCACTCCATCACTGGTCTACCACCTGGAAACTATTTCACTTCTAAGGTACAAAGCACACAGCACAGTCCCTCTTCAAGCAGGTGGGGGGACACAGCACACAGCAAAATCCCCTTTCCTCTACCTTAGTGGAAACACCAAACTGCAGGTGGGCCCCAGAACACACAGCAAGGGCAGCCCCCGCAGTCTCTTCAGCTGATCCACTTTGGTAGAGATTCCTCTTGACCTGGAAGCTTCCTAATCTCCCAACCTAGGATCTAAACCCTCAGGTTGCACCGGGGTCAGAAGTACACCGTCCCTCTGCACCTTCCACTTAGGAGCGGTACTACCCAACACCAGGACCGCCGGAGTTCAGGTTACAGACACTCCCCGTCCTCTAGACACAGGAAGATCCTCCTCAAATGACCTGTAAGTACAGCCTAGGCCCCTGACCTGGCGCTCCTTTAGGAAACCCTCCAGGCCCTGAGACAGGGTTTCGGGCCAACGTGGGACACACCGTCCCACACGCACTCCGCCTCCACTGAGACAGGACGTGAGCCCCTACACCCCTACCATCCTAATGGGACCTAGCTGGGCTACACATGAACCTCTTCACCTACACAGGATCATCAGATACACAAGCCACTAATTTTAGAATCACTCCCTAATGCCTCTGCAAGACATCTAGCACATCGCCAGAAATCCACCTTCTTATCCAGTGCCTCTGCAGGACCTCCTGCACACCACCAGAGGTACACCTCACGTGCAAGCTCCTTAAAAAAACTCACACCAACTCCTCCAGTTCAACACAGCACTCATCCACACACTCCCCCTCCAGACTGGCGAGACAGTTCCTCACTGCCCCTGACTCTCAACCTGTACCCCTCTTACTGAGCACCAGGCACCATACTCTGGGAACTGGGAATGGGACTTCACACACTGGACACATTTAAGCTGCCACCACTGGATCCTACCATACTGGGGAATCCAGACACACACACACTACACTCAGGGCATAACCACCCTCCCAAGCAAGCCATTTCTCCTCCACACTCCCTCTCTTCCATCTACCCACACAGGAACAGGAATAGGCATTGGACACTGGACCTAGCAAGGGATTCCTTATCTATGGGAACCTCCCCCTCTACTGGCGTCCCGCCCTGTCATTTTCTCTCATCTGCCACTAAACATAAAGCGCAGGAACACCATCTGAAAATGACACTCTTGAGGAAAAACAAAACCACAACAATAATCCCAAACATGTGACTATCTGAAAAAAATGCAAAGTTTTGTAATGTAGCCAGCTGTCGCTGTGGCACTGCGCAAACACAAGTCCAAATCCCACCACTGCCACCAATGTTAGAACTGGCTATTTCTGGTAGGCTAGGGCTGACGCCAAATCCAGGCAGAAACCACCATTCTAGTCAGGGCAATGGAGTCACACGCCAAGATAACCCATGCTCACCCCCTTGGTAGCATGGCACGAGCAGTAAGGCTAAACTCGGAGGCAATGTGTAAAGCATTTGCGCCAGCACACAACAGCAACAACATACTAGGCACACCACAAAAGGAACTCCACACAAGGTTATATTAAAATAACTTTTGTATTGTCAAAACACATCAGATAGAAATCACACATGTACATTGTGCCAACTGGCACAGGCAATATTCATAAGGGATTATTTACAAGACAGGGCCACATAGGCCACTGTCAGAATCAACACTTTTAGAAATAGAAATACTGTCAGAAATTAGAGTAAAAGGATATAAAATCACTGTATCACAAAGTAACAATTAAGGATCACATCCAGTAACTACTGGGAACAGGTAGGTACCACCTACGCAACCCTAACCACCTTAGGAGAATGTCACGTAGGGAACCAGGACCTCACTAGGACCACCTGTACTCTGATTTTCTTGTTTAAGTGCTGCGTGTAAAACGCTCCTCCTGCATCCTAACTTTTAAAATATTACTCTAATCTTGATTTGCGCCGCGCAATCGCGCTTTGTATTTTAATTTTTATTCGCCGCTTAGGGGGAATTTTAGGGAGCACTTACCCTCACTATAATTGCTGCACTCCCACATCTTGTGGGATAGAAGGGATTCGGGGGCACTGCACAAGCATCGCGCCGGTTTCGAGCGCCATTTTGGAGTGGGGAGAAGGTTTTCTCCTCACGGAGCGCCATCTTGGGTGAGGGAGAGCCACTCGCCCTGCCAGGACCCACGCATTGGAGGAGGAGGTAATAAAAGTAGGACCTCCTACCTCTCTCAGGCTGACTCTGATTTTCTTGTTTAAGCGCTGTGTGTAAAACGCTCCTCCTGCATCCTAACTTTTAAAATATTACTCTAATCTTGATTTGCGCCGCGCAATCGCGCTTTGTATTTTAATTTGTATTCGCCGCTTAGGGGGAATTTTAGGGAGCACTTACCCTCACTATAATTGCTGCACTCCCACATCTTGTGGGATAGAAGGGATTCGGGGGCACTGCACAAGCATCGCGCCGGTTTCGAGCGCCATTTTGGAGTGGGGAGAAGGTTTTCTCCTCACGGAGCGCCATCTTGGGTGAGGGAGAGCCACTCGCCCTGCCAGGACCCACGTGATAATCACGCTGATTATTTAAGATGGCCGCACAACAGGTGCGCAGCAACGGTGCGCAGCGGGTGCGCCGTAGGGGCGCCGGAGGTGCGCCAGAGGTAAGCCCGTTTGCGCAACGGGCGTGCCGGGGGCCGGTACCTTTGGATCCCGTCCGCAAGATACTTATACCTATACTCGTGACGAACTACTAGGCCTTAATATTAGTCTCCCGTCTAGGAAACCTGCTACATCACAGACAGAATCCTTTAGCTGTGGCCTTTTGAATGTTAGGTCGCTGTGCTCACATCATGAAGAGATTGCCTTCACGATCGAACAACATGAGTTAGATATTCTACTCATGACGGAGACATGGACGAACATGGACTGTACTGTAGAGCTGGGTTTGGCTTGCCCTTCGGGATACAAAATCCGGCACCTCCCTCGAATTGGTGCTAGAGGGGGTGGACTAGGACTTATATTTAGAGAGTCTATTAATCTCTCCCTCATTGATATTAAGACCATTCCCGGTTATGAATTACTTGCCTTCTCTCTAAATGGACAGGGGGGCGCCCTATTCACTGGTCTACTTTGTTATAGACCCCCATCTAGCCCTTTATCTGCTGTGACGGGGCTGATTGAGTTAATTCTCGACCTATCCACCTCGCATTCAAGGCTAATGGTGTTAGGCGATCTTAATCTTTGGATGGGCGGCTCTGGAGATACCGCACTCGCAGACCTGACCCAGACCTGTCAGAGTATCCTACTGCAGCAGTTGGTCCTTACTCACACCCATCAAAAGGGCCATATATTAGACCTCATCTTTGCCGACCCAGAGTTTGCAATTGTTCAAAATATTCTGCCTCAGTGTTGGACGGACCATGCATTAATCCTTTTCTCCCTCACGCCCAAGATGGAGCAGGGGAGAAATAGGAATTCAGGTGGAGTTAAAAGTACCAGACAATGGTCTAAACTCCTGCGCCAGTCCCCCTTACCCTCTTTACTTTCGGAGGGTTTTATTTTAGAGGAAAACGTAGATCGGAGTTATGAAAGACTTAGTCAGAGGATTGTGTCCTCCCTTGACTCTTTGGCCCCTTTACGGAAACTAAGAAATAGGCCTACACCAGCGATGCCATGGTTTTCCGAGGAGCTGCTTCAACTAAAACTCCAATGCAAGCGGGCTGAGCGCACATGGAGAAAGAAATACCTGGACTCAGACCGGAACCTTTACAAACAGGCCTTGTCCATCTATAAAGCACAGATCAAATGTGCGAAGGCCAGGTTTCTGGAAGAGTCTCTGCGGGCAGCAGCTAATAAATCACAGACCTTATTTAAGATCGTGAAGGATCTGTCATGCCCTGTTAGTGCGACAAATACCATCATCGCATCTCAGTCCCTGTGCGACTCACTGGCACAGGCCTTTGAGGATAAAATCGCAGCCATTTTGAACAATCTTGGCACAACACCTGGCGGTAATCCTGAGAGCCGTACGGAAACGCACGCCGGGTCTATCATAGACGGTACCTCCAGCAGTGCTAAGTTGGACTGCTTCCCTTCTCCAACTTTTGAGGAATTTTGCTCCTTGGCCAATAGTGTATCGTCGGGATCTCCTCTAGATCCAATACCGCATAAATATTGGAAGATCTTTCGGGATGAACTCTTCCTTCCGTTGTCTACCATCTGCGATCAGTCCCTGGCTTCAGCACGGGTACCAGACTGCTGGAAACTTGCCGTTGTATCCCCTTTACTCAAAAAGCCCACCTTGGACCCGGCTAATCCTGCAAACTATCGACCCATCTCCCTGCTCCCGTTTCCAATAAAGATTCTGGAAAAATGGGTCACAAAACATCTATCAAAACATCTGGAGATTGGGTCCTGTCGGGATGAAGTCCAATTCGGATTTAGACCGGCCCATGGGACGGAATCAGCGCTGGTGACTGTACTTGACGACCTCAGAACGCGAGCCGACCATGGAAGAGCAGCCTTTTTAGTGCTGCTCGACATGTCGGCCGCGATCGATACTGTCAGTCACGCAATTCTGATTCAAAGACTAGAGGAAGTAGGGGTAACTGGCCTTGCCCTACAGTGGCTGACATCTTACCTTGGAAATCGTCACCAGGTAGTGGCATTGCCACAGTTTCAATCGAACATCAAAAAAGTGGCGCAAGGTGTTCCACAAGGGTCGGCCATTAGCCCTATCCTCTTCAACCTGTACCTGCGGCCCCTAGTTGCGCTGATTAGATCCTTTGGCATAGCGGTGACGAACTACGCAGACGACACTCAACTTGTCTTCTCACTTGAGGGCAAGGAAGCAGTGACTCTTGACACCTTCCACCGCTGTATGCTCGCAACTGCGGACTGGCTGAATCAGAATTCGCTGCAGTTTAACAGCTCTAAGACTGAAGTCTTACACTGCACCACTGATCGCATCCCTAGACCTCTTCCACCGGATTTCTGGCCACCTTCCTTCCAAAGTACGATTGGGCCTACCACCTCGGTCCGCAATTTGGGAGTGATGTTTGGGTCCAATCTCCAACTGGATGTAGCGGTTAATAAAACAGTAAGCACTTGCATGGGACTGCTCCGCATGTTGAGAAAGGTTCTCCCGATGCTTCCTAAGGACAGTAGGCCAGAAGTGGTGAGGAGCATTATTGTAAGCCGTTTGGATTATTGCAATGCTCTATTTCTTGGAGCACCAGCCACCTTGATAGGAAAATTACAACGGGTGCAAAATCTTGCAGCCAAATTGGCGCTTGCTCGCCGCCACTATGACTCCTCATCCCAGGCATTAAGGGACCTTCATTGGCTACCGATCCTTCAACGGATCGATTTTAAATCTGTATGTATTGTATTCAAGGCCCTCCACGGACACGGTCCAGTACCACTTCAGAACATGTTTCATTGGTACACTCCGTCTAGATCCCTTCGCTCGGCTTCCGCCCATCTTGCTGTGGTGCCTAAAGTTTTGAGAGCTCGGCTGGGCGGCCGATCTTTCAGTTTTATGGCAGCTAGATTATGGAATACTCTTCCGTTGGAATTGAGAAGTACACAAGACCTTGCCTCTTTCAAGAAAATCTTAAAAACACATCTTTTTCCTAGGACTGTATCTTCTTAATTCCTAAATTCCAGTAGGATGTTTTAGCAGGATTTTCATCAGTCAAAGCGCCAGGATACCCGTGGGGTGACAGATATACGCGCTATAAAAGACTATAAATACATACATACATACATACATACTAAAAAGAACAACCCCCAAAGTATCACACAGCATTTAGGGGTATAAGCACAACACATTACACATGATGCATGAAAACACATTCAGCGGTGTAGTAAAGGGACACATGATGCATAAACCTACACATTCAGCGGTGTTCAGAACAAAGCACATGATGCAATAAAAAACATTCAGAGGTGCAGCGCAAGAAGACACATGATGCCTAAAACATTTAGAGGTGCAGGAATAACACATGATGCAAGAAAACACATTCAGCGGTGTAGTAACCATACAATTGCGCAAAACCTACATAAGCCACCACCTGTGGCAGTCCCTAGGCCAACTGGCCTTGTTGGGGATAAGACGCCCTGTGTCTCAATGTCAGGGGCCTAAACGGTGCAGGTGCCCACTACTTGCTGGGCACCTGTGAACATCCCAAGACCTAAACGGTGCAGCTGCCCACTAATTGCTGGGCAGCTGGGAATCAACAAAAACTGCGACAGGGGCTGTCACTAGCCCCTAGAATCAAAGCTGTGCCAACTGGGAGCCACACAGGCTCTGGACACCACACAGGTCCCAAACGTTGGAGCCACACAGGCTCTTAAAACACTTGTGTCCCATAAGGCCACGGACTCTGTGCAACGCTGGGGCGGTCCACTGCCAGCCGGGACCGCCCTGTCTCCCACCAACATCTTGGGGCTTCGCACTGGCACGGCTCCTCATGGAGCCCTTGAGGCTCTGAAAGTACCTCCTGAGCCCTTCGTGGGCTAAACATAGCCAAATGCCCCCACGAGCCTCAGAGACTCGTCAACGCGGTGGGGCGGCCCGCTACCATCCGGGGCCGCCCTGACTCAGTGCCTCCAAGCCGGCACCAAACCAATCCACAGGCTCCCTCGTGTAGCCGAACAGCACTGCCCCCTCGCACTACCCGGCCCAGCCCTAACTTACCGGGCCTTGGGCGGGGCTTCTCCCCATCGCGGGACTCCTCGGGGGCAGCAGGCGGGGCTCCTCTTCCTTCACAGGAGCCTCGCTGGGACATCGCCACACTGCCTCTTCTGCCAGCGGCGGTAGCGCATGGCGGGGCTCTCCCTCCTCATGGAAGCCCCGCCTTCACAAAAGCGCCCGCGTCGCCGTTCACCCGGTCCCCCATCTCGGGACCGGGACTCGAGGTGGAGCCTTCGTGGCTCCGAGGCAGCTTGTCTCCTCTCTCGCTGCAGGGCTCCCTCGGCACACGGGAGCCCTGTTCACCGGCACATGCTTCTTCTTCCCCCGGGCTGCGGGGCGGGACTTCCGGCCGGTCGCGCCAGGATTGGCCGGCCGGCCAACCACTTCCGGGTCGCTGCGGGCAGCGCAGCTGCCCCGCTCAGGCAGGCGGGGAATCACTTCACCGAGGGGTGGGCTCCCTCGAGGTGAATTTAGAAAGTTAAGACTAGCGGCATGGCCACGGGGCAAATGCCGGGTGGGCACCGGCTTCAACAACTAAAGCGCTCCCCAAGCGCTAAAGGAAATTTAAAGCGCTCCATGCGCTAAAATAGCAAGTCAAGCGCTTCCAAGCGCTACAACCGAAAGATGAAGCGCTCCTAGCGCTAAAAGGCAACCAAAGGTCACTAGTCCAGCAAAAAGTACAATTAAAGCGCTCCTCAGGCGCTAGTGCCCCAAAAGTCTTCCACAAAGTCCTTCAGGAAGGTGAAGCAAAGGGGACCCAGTAAAATGGTCTCCAGAGTCCAGGAAAACAGCAGGAATCCAGGGCAAAGCCAAGTCCCCCCTCAGCCCAGGCAAGGCAGAGGGGTCCCCCAGAAGTCCTCCAGGCATCCAGGAGCTGGGCAGCGCCCGCCACTGGTAGATTCAAGTCAGAAACAAGAACATTTTGGAAGGGGACACAGCCCCTTCTTATACACAGAAAAGTCTTTGAAGTCTTTGTGCAGGCAGTGTGAGAACCAGCTAGAACTGGTTATAGGGAAGTCCTTTCAGTATCAGGGACAGAGGTGACAGTCGCCCAGCGGGGAGGTGGAGCCAGCATTGTGGCAGGCAGGCACAGCCTCATTCACTATCAGGTGCTATCTCCTCCCACTTCCCTGGCAGCAGATGCTGCCTTTCATCCACGGGCTGACTCAGACAACCTCCTGGGGCTCTGCAGCCCCTGTCACCCTCAAACCAGACAGTCAATCCACAAGCAGGCCCAGGCACTCTGGGCCAGGCTCACCAGCCAATCACACGCCAGGCACAAATTACACAAATATGGCAACTTCTCAAAGTGGCACTTCTAGACTAGACACAACCATGCCGCATACACCATTACGCAGCATTCAATCTCACGAGTTCGCACATATCAAACACGACCCTGCACTCCCCACACATCAGGAACTACCATGGGCATACATATTCCCCATTCATTCCTATTGGAGGGCAGGTCACTCACCACACATACACAGAGAGCACACGCACTTTACACTGTACCACAGTGAAAAAGTGCGCAAAGGCCTAAAATCACCAACACCAGGTTCTAGAAACAGGCTAGGAAAAAGCAAAAAGTTTCGGGGTGAACCTGCCAAAAGGGCCAGGTCCAACAGGGCTCCTGGCCAACTATCATTGGAGGACCAATCACACCACGGGTTACCCGTCTCATGGTTTTCAACTACCATTCTCAAGTTTTCTCCTGCCCTTCCCTCGTCTAAGATCAGACTTATCTGTCGTCTTCCCAAGCCTGAATGACAAGCTAGAAAGGCTCTGTCCTGCTGGTTCCTCTTTTCTATTTCTCTAACTGGTACCAGGTGCAGTGGTACCAGGTGCCTGGCAAATTAGGAGATACAGAAAACAATTGGTCCTATAGGCAAGGATAAACAATACTCGATATTGAATTCACATCAACCACAGTTGGTATACAAGAGAGAGAGGGGGAGAGACAATTAGACACCTTACAATGAAGATGACTCGATTCTTTATATTTATTTTAACAAAAAATGCATTTGCATACAATCAATGCTTTTAGGTTGCCCCTTTAAGTACATGAGTGAAAGTGCTCGTAGGAGTGCTCAAGTGATGTTAAAGAAGAGGAAAAAGAAATATAAAGAATCGAGTCATCTTCATTGTACAGTGTTTTTCCTTTCTTTCGCTTACATATCAATTGCGGTTGATGTAAATACAATATTGAGTGTTGTTTCAGATCCTTGCCAATAGGACCAATTGTTTTCTGTATCATATTGCACCCAGGCCCTCTGGCTGTTTTTGGGTTACCCCATTAGTTTGTAAGGGAAATTAGGGATATTAGGAGGGCTTATAAGTGCCTTGAGTATGAGTGGTGGGCACATGTGTCTGAAGAGCAATAGTAAGTAGTAATAAGTGTGTAACTGAAACACATCAGCACATGGTAACAGAAGTGTGCCCTCACTTAAAGAGGTTGCAGGAAGAATGTACTCTTTTTTAAGGAGTTAATATAACTTTACGTCGACTATCAGGCAAATGGAGTGGTGAGGCTCACTAGGCTTCGGTTTGACTACAAATCATTTACCATTTTCCTTTCCTTCCTGCTCTTCCCTCTTGCTCACTCGCTCTGTTTCTCTATTTCATCATCATCCTCATACTCTCTCTCACCCACTCCATCTTTCTTTCCCTTAGTTCCCCTTCTCTCTACCCCTTCTCTTTTTTTCTCTCTCTTAAACATTGGCCCTTTCTTTTTCTTTCACACACACCTACTCTCTTCTTTTCTCTGTCTTTCTCACTCTTTGAAGGTGTATTCTAGAGTGTAGAACCAGTGTGTTCCTCACTAACACATGGTTACAGTTAGTTGTGTGGTACTGGTGAAGCTCTGCTTGCCTGCACTGTTGTGCTGATAAGCACAGATAACATGATGAAAGTGCATCCATGAGACGGTGGAGCCTCTGCTGAGCTAGTACATCCCTCTGCGCCATCTTGTTTTATTTCTAGCATTTTTCTTTGTTGTTCCTTTGCCATGCATGGTGCTTGCTAGCTGTGGTCAATTGTGAGCCATATGTGCTTCTAAGATGTTGCCGTTTGTGTCCGCAACACACCAGGGCTGACGTACTTCATTCGAGAGAGCAAGGTCAACACACAAACTCCGAGACATGTCCCTTTTCTCGTGTGTACTTGTGACATTGTATTTGCTACCGTGTATCGTTCTGCTTTATGTTGTTTTGAATGTATGTAATTTTTGAAACCTTACTTGAAATCAAAGATACAAATCAGCCAGGCAGTGTGGGAAGAACCTCCATTTTGATTTTAATGTTTGTTTCATGCTTTGCAGACAGTAGTTTTTTGTGAATCCTGTTGCATCTGCATCACTACTGCATTGCATCGGTACCATGTCATTGTCACTCATCCTCACAACTTTTAAAGCTTTACGAACATTAGGTAGCCGTGGACACTTAGCTCGTTTAATTACTTTACAGCATCTAACATGTTAGCACTGCTAGAATGTACCCAAACGAGATTACCTTTCACATTGTGGCCTGATTGGTTAATTTTTATAATACTTTATTATACAGTGGGGCACTGTGTTAGGAATAGCGTTTTCTATTACTTTTAAATGTTTATATTAGAACTATATTTAAGATACACGAGATAGCAACTTTCTGTGTTCACAAAAGTGTGTATGAACACAAAAACTTGGCTGAGTAGTTATACTTTATTGTCACTGTGATAACTGTATTTAGACTCACCCTTCACACCCACTCTTTAGTTAAACTAGCCCATGTCTTCCCAGATAGTCAAGGATAATTAACTGACCACTAGTCACTGATTGTTAGCGCCCCAGAGAGACACCTTGCCTCTCTCTGTCTATTCTCTATCAAAAAGATGTACACAGAATCCCTTCTGAAGAAAAGTTATCTGCAAATTTTAATGAAAAGGAGACACGACTGTTCCCAAAGTAGGTAAAGGTTTTACATAGGCCTACCTAGTCAGAAGTACACACACGTACACACAAGCACACACACGCGCACACACACAGACACTCACACACATAATACAATCTTCGCAGAAATCCACTGGGTCTGAATAGTGATGATGATGCAAAAACCATACATTACCTCCTTTGTGACTGCCAAAGTAACATCATGGAGCCTGGAGAAGAGGACGTGTGAATGGCAGGAAGCCAGGCACCTCACGCTGCGGAGCCCTTTCTCCTTCTGCTCCCTTCAACACCGAAGAAGAGAAGAAAGAGTAAAGCATGAGAATCACATGAAATAGCTGTTCACATGGCTAATATATCCTCATGTTCTGTGCTCCTGATGACCCTCTACATAAAGCTATCCTGTCCCTCTTCTATCACTGGAGGCAGAATCAGCTTTTCCGTCCATTTATCCATAGGGAGTATTTGAGGCACTACAGAGTAACACACACATCTTCCCAGTCATTGCTTCTTCAGCCCGCACGTGGTAACAGACACCTCCAGCATTGATATTTACAAATGTATCTTTAGTATACACAAGGAACTCCCTATTATAGATTTATTTGGAAGTCTATCTATTGGTCAGAATTCTTTTCAAGAATATCCATATTAACTAAATTCAATTCTCATAACAATCCGAAGACTAATGTCACTTCAGGGGAGAGACGGAGCAGGGCCAACAAACACTTACTGCACAGAAGACAACATGTGGATCTGGTTCTTAAAAATGACTTAACTTTTGATCACCCCAAACAGGCATGTTAGAGGAGTCCGCATCATATCATATTGAACAAAATTCTGCAAGACCTTAAATCCTCGGGATGATAATATTGGCAACCCTGGTACCCTGGTACCCCAACACAGTGCGGAATAATATAGTGGATTCTATAAAATATCACGGTCAGGAATCTGATTTAGAGAGAGCAATCAGGTGTACATCAGGGTTACGTTTTTGATTTTGAGGGGCTAAATAGGTGTAGCCTGGCAAGTGTGACACAGATATGGCGTACAACCATATGCTGAAATACGGCATGTGAAAGACACATGGACCCACAATGTAGTGAGAGCTAGGGTGTTGTCAGCGGGACAGACCACAGTTCACGGCCATTTCTCCATCTATTATAAGGGGATTTTTGGTATCTACGTATATTGTTAAGGATAGTTTGTATTGTTTTTTGGGCTACCTTCCAGAGACTTTTCTCTTTGATTGAAAATGCTGTGTTTAGAGCAAAACTGCTTTTAAGCTTTCTATTATTTAAGAGTAAATCCTGGATTCATTAAAGCTGAATTGGAGGAATTTAGTTTTGCATGTTGCTAAAGGACCAGCACATCTTGGGGCAGGACAAGCCCCTTGAGCTGCCAGTGCGTCAATTTAAAAAAGATTTTTTTTGTTGAAAACCAAAAACTCAGGCTTCTCACATTGTGTGGTGGTAACATGCTTAATTTGCAATTCATGCACAGCGAGCATTGATAGTTCAAAAACACTCTTCTGCAAGTTCCAATCTTACAGTAACTGCACTATTACTACCTACATATTCTGCCCTCACTAACCCCCCCCCCCCATCCTGGAGTCCCTCCCACAATCTCTGTTCACCCCTGCCCCCTATATTACCTCCATGCCCCCAAATGTTCTTCCATTTCTTGGGGCAGCCTCTCGTCTTGTACACCACTTGCACCGGTCCAGTCCAGGTCTGCCTCCTAGTCACTTTCTACAGGCGTGGTAATGGCCCTTCATGCTCTTGCTATATTTCGTTTAACGACTCCAGCTGCGAGTCTCGACCAAATCTCTGTGTACCTGGGCCAATCCTGCTCCCCCTTTATCTCCAGGAGAGTAACCATTTAGCATCAAGAGGGATCTCCATCACCATAACCCTGGCGTTTTTTGCCGTCACTCTAGCCCAGTAGCCCCGCACCAGAAAACAGTCCCAATGGGTATGAAAAAATGTCCCATCTCTCCCACGGCCTCTCCTACACAACGAAGATTCCGCCCTATCTATTTTACATAATAGTGTAGAAAGTCCTTTGGAGTACTTTAAATTGGGCCAGCCTGAACTGCACCCTAATAGCTATTTCCCGAGAGTACTTGGAGTCCTCGCCCAATCGTCATCCTTGAATTCACCTGGGTCTTCTTCCCATGCCGACCTTAGGGGGCCCAACGGGTCAGGGGAATTGTTCATTAGTCAGTATCTGATCCTCTAGTGGTGAGGACTCGAGTATCTGCTCGCCCTCCAACAGATGGCAGCACAGGGCATGTCCTAGATGCAAAAGCTGGAAGTGCTCAGACTCCGCCAAATTATACTCCCCCTGTAAATCCTCAAATTTTATGTAGGCTTGGTTCCTCCAGACATCTCCCAAATGTTCTATGCCAATGAGCTTCCATTTTCGGAATCCCTCCAATCCTCCTACCTCTGACAGTTGTTTGCTGCACCAGAGCTGTTTCAGACCAGTAAGTTTCCCCTTCCAGCCCAGAAACCCGGCATCCTTCCATATGTCAACTATTGTCTGTCTATGGTGTGGCCTGCATCTGTTTCCTGTTGTTCCGTAAAGAAGGTCCTCATTTTCACCCCGCCCCATGGATGCCCTAGCCACTCTATACGTAGGGGCTTGATAATTATCAAATACCCATTCGTTAATGACCAGGAGTTGGGAGGATCAGTAATACTTCAAAATATCAGTGCAGCACTTTTAATATGGGAAAAAGTGACAGACTGGCGGTGCAAGGGGCTTTTAAATAAGCCCCATGTGTTTTAAAGCAGCAAATGTAACTGTTATAATGCATCACATTTTTGCTGCGGAAACGAACATAGGGAAGACACTCTGCTCCCATAATGTTGTTTTGTGATGGTCTGGTTTCATTCTCACTTAGACCACCGTAGGTGAGAGCCCTGTGCGCCCTCTGTGTCAATGATCTCATGACTTCCCCGCTTCTGTCCCTTCTCGACCCACTTGACAAAACACGTCTTGGTCTGACCACTCAGGGTCTCCTCCTCTATGCCTTGACCTGCATGGTGCGCTGTATGTAAAAGGTAGGCCATGTACTGGTGTCCTGATAGTGAAATACTACCAATTTCGTTTTCACTATTGAAAGGCTATCTTGCCCATAGGACAGAATGGGGAATGCTTTGTAACATTTTACAAGCATATCTTCCCTTAGGGATAAGTTAGAACGATGGAGTTTAGCATCTCTGAACTCAGGATTTAATATCACATATTTTAGTAAAGATGGTTTTTCAATTGTGTGTTTGAAAACTCCACTTTTAGAAAGAGGCTATTTTCTTGTTCAACCTTCCTGTGTGCCTCTGCCTGTTTGTGGATTGACTGTCTGGCTTTGGAGTGACAGGGGGTGGGGAGGTACAGTAGCTCCAGGAGTCTGGATGAGTCAGCGCTAGGCTGAATAGGCGTGACCTGCATTTGGAGTGGTGGGAGGAGTAGCACCTGTACCTGAATAGGGCTGTGCCTGCCTTCCACAATGCTGGCTCCTCCCCCTGTGGTGTGCCTGGGGCCAAGGCTCACACCGACAATGGATGTTGTTGTGCACTTGCAGAGTGCCCCAGAACTAGTTTGAACTGAGCTCAGAGCCCCTTGCACAAAGAGAACAGAGACATATTGGGGTACACGTATTATACCTAAAATCCCTGAACTTTAGATCATTCCTAGAATTCAAGAGGAACCTTTGCCAAGGAGAAGAGCTGGAGAGACTGAGGAGAAGTACTGCCCTTGCTGTTCTGGCAAGGAAAGGAGAAGGACGTTGCTGTGTGCTGTGTCCCCTGCTTGAAGGAGATCTCCAAGGGCCTGAAGTGTGCTGGCCTCCTATTCTGAAGTCTCAGGGACACAAAGACTTCACCACCAGCTCCCCTGAACTCTGTTGCTGTGAGTCCTAGCCTGCCAAGAGGTGCCTGTGCCAGTTTTGGGCCTTTGGAGTTGTTGCTGCTGTTTGGGAGCTGGAAGAAAGAAGAAACGTGAAGAACTGCTAAAATTGATGCATCGCTCTTCTTGCAGCTGTTTTCTTGACGCATCTCCACGGCACAAGAAGAATTTCCATTCAGCGCCTGTCGCCACTGCAAGAATCGCTGCATCAAGGGATCGCGGCTGAAGAGGACCAACATAGCGTGGCTCAACGCCCCCACATCGATCGCCGCCGCATCCCGGATTTCCACGCATCGTACCTGTGCGGCCCGCTTTCCCGAAGCATCATCGGAGAACCGTCACTAAGAATCGACGCACCACTCCCCATACAGACCGGATTCGATGCAACTCGTCCTCTGCGTGTCTCAGAACTGTTGCATCGCCTCCCCAAGATCTCAGGAGTGTCACATCTCTTTGTTTTCCGGGGCTGGTTGGCTTTTGGAACTTTGACGCATCTCAGGTACTTTTGTGAAAAGTCACGCATCCATAGTTTTCTATGGTACAAGTTCTTGAAAACTTTTGAAAATCATATTTTTTACTGTGCATGTTGGATTTTTGTTGTTTTGGTCTTGTTTAGTTTAGATAATGATACTTTATTTTACTTTACTGGTGTGGTGTCCTTTTGTGGTGTTTTCACTGCGTTACTGTGAGTGTTGGTACAAATACTTTACACATTGCCGTTGGGATAAGCCTGTCTGCTCGTGCCAAGCTACCGAGGGGGTGAGCAGGGGTTATCTAAAGTGTGTTTCCCCCTCACCCTGACTAGAAGCAAGGGTCCATATTTGGACAAAGGTACCTACCTCTGCCAACTAGAGACCCCCATTTCTAACAGCATACAACCCGAAGGCCAGAGGGAAAAAAGGAAAACTAAAGCGACAAGTACAAAACTCAAGAAGGACCCGATCAATCTTCACCACAACATCCTCATTCCCATCTCTCTCGCAACCTGAGGACCCATCCTGTAGCTCTGGCAGTCCATGTGCCTCTAGACTCCAGTGTTCCAGTGGGCACTACATGGCGGTTGCTCATTTGTGGTTGTTGGGAGTTTTGTTGGCTAATACTCTTTAGGTACCTCAAACATATAAGTTCTCTAAATGATGCCACCAAAAACTTAAAGAAAGGGTCCCATGTTGTTTCAAAATACAGTGTCATTAGAAATTGAAAGTGTTATCTGTTCCAAGCTTAAATAAAGCCATATTGTTTTGTAATCAGTCATGAAACACTGGTACCTTCCTTTTCTCCAAAACGTGTTTTGCTGCCAATAATGCAGTAACTATTGCTTATCCCTCTGCAGTTTTACAGATGCCTGTGTATGGTAGTAGTATGTATAATACAAATCTGGGGATTTCTATTTTGAAAATGACGTCAATGGCATTTATGATTTTGCACCAGTAACCAGCTGCATGGGTATTCCTATGATAAACGTGTCCACGGGCCCTCCCCGGTGCATCCTCTTCAACAGGGCGGCTACTCGCTTGTTGTCCCTGTCATGAAGCTTTACCGAGGGTGTGGTATCGGTTAGTAACCAGTTTCACTGCTGCTTCCTTTAACAATGATACATGTGACGTGTTGTATTTTCAAATATGAATCAGCTCATTTCATATCTGTGAAGTTTCATCCCAACTTTCTCTCACCTACGCTGTTTCATTGGGGCTCTCTCCAAAAAATGGCCTAGAATATCTCGGATATTAAACACTTTTCGTCGTCCTTCAAAAGCACCCACTTCTCGAAGGACGTGATATGTCGGCGGCTGCCTCTCTTAACTGTGGTGGCATCCCCCAAAGCCAAACTTGCCATTAATAGAACCTTTGCATTCTCTGAAAGCATGAATTCAGACCTGAGGTCAGCAAAGTCTTTAATTTCTTCTTCGTTAAACAGGTCCCTTATTATAATGAAGCAGCTTGAGTTCAAGCCAGGAATGCCTATGTTTTGTGTTGTGGACCAGCCTTTCTTCAACAACACAGAAAGTGTTGCCCTGGTAAAGGAGAACATTCCCATTCACAGTAAATGAGTCAATGCCTTGGATGAAGTTGAAGGTGCCAAATCTTATCCAACACTTTATGTGATTTTGTATTGCATAGAACATGAACTTGTTATGCTGTTTTGCACTGGGCTCAGCAAGAACAAAACCCATTAGCAAGACATATATGCATAACAGGTAAAAGATTTGAACTGTGCTGCAATGTTATAAAATCACAGATCCATGGTATATTTTTCTCAAATATCCTTTTGTAATTTTTATTACGTGTAAACTTAGAAGATAGGGCGTGGCTAGACGAGTGATACAGAAGGAAGTCCAGAGGTCGCTTCAACTTGGCGCAATCATGAATGAGGTCCTAACCACCCTCTCCACTCAAGCCCCTCCTGCAATAGTTTTTCACAACCGGAGGGGGCGAGCCTGGAGCGCGATCAGGGACGCTCAACTTTGATGTTCGATTACTAAGCGCATGGGGGTGAGAGTAAATGGAGAAGAGCAGATATATAATATGTACTCTTACAAATAGCTACACTTTAATCTGCCTCAAAAGAAATGTAGATACAAATTCACTTTAACAAGCCATATGAGGGAATTTTACCTCTGTTCCACTATGAATAAAATGGACAAATCTATTTCAATGGCCTCTGTGTTGGGAGGCAATACCTGCCAGGGGAATATAGTGTTTTACTTTCGCTCACCAGTCCTTGTGATGAAGACACTTCAAGGCATCGATCAGCCCCTGTTCTGGGTGAGAAAAAGGCCTGATCTCGATGGATTCTGGATTGTCCAAATCAGCATCAGACTCTCGAGAAGTCAGGGAATTAGCTGGCAGGGAATGAGCTGTATGGAGAGTGAAAACAAATAAATGTCACATAAATGCTGTAAAAATTAAAAACACAGACGTTTTGCACATGAACTCTTGAATCAGATGTTCTATGTTTACTTACTGTAGGACTTACCACTAGCACTATCTGAGTGCTTGCCCCGCCTAATGGCCTATCCCTTCCCAACTGGTCTTTCCTTGCTGCTCTGATTTCGGAGGTAAGCCTACTATGGTAACTTATGTAGGGGTTGCACTTTATTAGACATACCTCTACTTACATCCCTTTATAAGATAATTACGAAAGGCGATGTTCAAGGTCATGGGACATCAGGCTGCAGTTTAAATAAGCACTGGCAAAGCAATCAGGTCTGGCCTAATGTGTTAACACATGTAAAATAGGCATTCACAAATGCTGTTTACATGCACTGCATACACAAATGCTATTTGTTATGTAAAAGCCTTCACTATTGGCTTGGCCAAAACTTTGAAAAAAGCAGGAAAAAAGACTGCTTTCTGTATTGCATGCATATATGAGTCAAAGAATTGAATGTGGCAAATAGCGGCATTATTGAATGTGATTTTCAGATGTAAAATAATCTCTCATGCATTCCAATTGAAGCACTTCCTGGAAGGTGGAATGATACACTTAATAGCCAGTTGCATGGGTTGAGAGGGTAATATTCATCTGGATGGAGCCAAAGTCCACTTTGTTTATGTATTAAATAATTGATAACAATACATCAAGCAGACATTGAGAATGGAAAGCAAATTATGCAGCAATGAAAGAAAAATGTTGTTTTACACAGAAGAGCAGAAATATAATTTTATAAAAACTGTCCTATCAACCTCCGAAGTAAAATAGTTTCTAAAATAAGCACTTACAAGGCTGTACTCCGCAAAAATAAGCTTAGATAAACACACGTTTTGTAATAATAGGATTCTATTGTTGGTTAATACATCCCTATGACATATTAAACCTGGCCTTCAACTTCAGGATCCCCCTGTCTTCACACTATCAGGCCTCTGGATTCTTCTTTTTCCACTAAGAACCTGCGCCTTGAGACCCTCACGGGTGAGTAGCGCGCTTTATAAACCCCTGATTGATTGTTTGAACAAGCTCTGCTGAACAGCATGGAGCATAATGGTCAGTAGCAGCTAATACCGGACAGGGGTTGGGAAGGGAGTGGGGGGACGAAAAAAGATTTTTAAAAGACCCCCAAAAAACACTTACCTTTGAGGGCCAGCCGCCGCCTCTACTATGTCCTCTTCTTCCTGACTTCGATCCCGCAGCAGGATGCAGGAAGAACCCGGCTCCCAGCCTCCCAATAGCCAATCACAACACTGCAATGCAGCATTGTGATTGATTTGAGCACCGTGGATCGGCGCCCAGCCATGGAATGGGGGCCTGTGCATGTTCTCCACGCAGAATGTAATGCAGGCTGCATGAAGAAGATGCAAATGCACATGAATGTTTGGCCGGCCAGACAGTCATGTGCACTTAGCATTGGGCAAACGACTCCTCGCCTGCTCCTCTGTAGTCGGAGCAGCCCCGCCCCAAACGCAAAGATGCAATAGAAGGAAACATAAAATGATAATAACGCGAGTTATTATCATTTTATGTTTCCTTTAATTCACTGCTGCGAAGCAGTGGGGTGATGCTTATCCACCTTAGCAGGGAAGTTGCCACTGAAATGCACCTGTCTCACAATGTCATTAAGACTTGTCTTACAGCACAAATGGCTGGAATTAAAACTGCAGAGAAATTCACATAAGGTGACCTTGAAGTCATAAATCCATTTACTTCTCCATACTAGTCCATGCAACCAAGTGATTTTACACAGGGCTACATCTCACAAAAGGAGTAAAGACAGGGAGATTCAAGTAAGATGAGCCTCCATCTGAGTGTGTGATCATTCACAAACACTTCTCTGACACTTTCCCATCCAGGAAATGGACAGAGTGGGAAGCAGAACGGAACACTCCCAGACGTCGAAGGATGTAGCAAACAAGAAAAAAGAAATAGTTTTACAAAAAAAATGCTATTTCACGGAGGAGCTGGACTTCATTCAACAGGGACAATTTTTATGCATTGGGATATTCAAATGCAAAAAACGAAAGAGAGTCTGTGACGTGCCTTTATCAAGGTTACGCCTGCAAAGCTGTGACGGGTGCAACATTCCAGGCTTAAACTGGGTAAAGTTTGTGAATTCATGAAATGCGCTGAACTGCTGCCAAGTAGGATCAAAAGTCTCTAGCCATAGTTTATAGCATTTCTTTGTGAATCGGTCAATGATGTATTTTACGTGTGTTGCCACAAGGAGGCGCCTTACAATACAAAATAGACGTTTTTAACAAGACCTCTAATATATTTCGGCCTCTTCTAAACTCTGCCCTCTTAACAACCGCTGGTTTTAGACCACAAACATGAATGTTCATTAAATAGTTCAAGGATTTATTTACGACTTTATAATGAGGAGTGAAACATAAAAGGAAATATTTGCTCCGTCTGTTTGTATTACTTTTAAGTATGTAATGTAACCTGTGTGTTTCTTCCTGCAGACAAAAAGTGAAATCGTTACCTTTTAAACATCTCACTACAAGAATCAGCACCTGAACGTTGACCAGTTACGTTCTGTAAAGTTTTTGGTTTGGTGTTGCACTCTGCGTGCAGCGATAGTGATACCTTTGATCTGTATGAGCTGTACACAATTTAGTTTTCTAAAATTTGCAGATTATGGACCTGACGGTAATTTAGCTGCAAATCCATATTTATGCGGACACTGGTGTTGGCTCCAGGGAGGATGAGATGGTGACAAAGGCATCCCTTGGGAGGCAGGTGCAGTAATGGCCTGCACGTGCCTTTAGAGGACATGCGAACGCTCAGTGTTCACCGAGATAAGTGCACCAAAGTGCAAACCTAGACATGGCGCCTGATGCATCATTTGGGCCCTTGGTTAAATCCTTCTGGAGGTGCTGGGGGATGCAGGACACAACACAAGACAATGCAAATCACGTCAAGGGATAATGATCACAATAGCCAGACAAAGAAAGTTAACACATTTACGAGAAGCTCAAGTAGGAGTCAAATAATTATGTTTAACCTCGAGTGAGTTCAATGCTCCACCAGGCCCTTCTACTGTAAGCCCAGTAGGTCTTTGTGGTATAAGATGATGTGGGGCGTGTCCGGTGAAAGCTTAGCATCGCTGGCTTGGGCAGGAGAAGTGCTCTCCAGCAGGTTCTTTGTTGGGACACATCAGCTTTTGTGCTGTGAGGGTTAACTGACTGTCTTTCTCTTGGTCAGAATGTCTACATCCACATGCTGATGGTACCTATGAAGACGCTCATGTTTACTCATTTGCTCGTGAATCTTGTGGTTCAACTTCTGCAAGACATGGGGACAAGATCGTGGCTGCTAAACACTTAAGGACTTGTGATGCTAGTTATCAGAAAGGTACTAAAGCAGCCATTCAAGGTCAGATTCTGTTCAGAGCAGCAAGCTACTGGAAGGGGACACTTATGGATTATCTCTCATGTTAAATCACAAATTCAAATGAACTTTTTCTCACAATGGTTCTGGCAAGTGATATAAAAAGCATTTTAAGCACTATTGGGAAGAGAGGACTCAGCATCAAGGGAACTTGTTGACTTCCTATCAAGCCTATAGACTGAACACATCCTGGCTTCTCAGCCAGGCAGTTTGGGGTTGTTTGTCCTTAGCATCCATGTGTACGACAAATATGCACTTGTCACAACAGGAAATCTTTCACTGGTAATTATAAATGTTCAAGTTTTACTAAAAAGGGAATTAATTTACTGCATTATGCTATGTTCATAACATTTACTCTTTGCTCATGTATAGTTGCTACGTGTATTTTAATATCTCTTATAAGAATTTTACATAAGCTTTGCAGTAGATTAGCTTCAAATAAACCGCTAAAAAGGTGATGGAAGGACGCTTGCAAAAAGTCTAACTACTGGCAATCGCTCGCATAGCATTCCAACTCATCATTCTTTTGCCCAAAATGCCACCTCGGATTCGACCCAGTCATTTGTTAATCAGTCTTAGTCCTGCTCCTACAGAAACAGTCCAGCCCAAACTGTCAAGGCAGGTTCTCTATGAACCGGAACCAAAAAGACCAGCCTCAGCATGATAGGGACTCTTTAGTCTGGTGTGGCTTGGTTTCAGTGGCACAGTGAGCAAGGTACCTTCGTCTGGGTATACCATTATAAAAATAATGCCTACTATTTCTACTGTGTGCTCTGATGGGGAAAAGGTAATCAGGGAACCCACTGAAACCCTGTATCTCTGACAGCAGCTGTAGAATTTCTGTTATGTTCCAAACAATAACTCTCTCTGGGAGATTCAGTAGAAACTTGTGGGAGATCACTTCTACCACTCAAGCCGGTAAGTTGTTATACTGCAATTGCTTGAGGACGAGAGATATTCTAGCAGGTGTGGTCAGGACGTATTCCTAACACACAAAAGAACTGAAGACAGAAGAAGACTCACATCTGTAGTGAGATGATTGCAGGTTTAGAGCCCTATTTAGAGTTGGGCAGACTGCATACTCCAACAAAACGTGGAGGATATTCCGTCCACCAATTTACAAGTGCATCTTGTTTTACTTTTATTATGGCAGATAGGACATCTGCCGCAATCTGTGACGAAGTATACCGTCACCCAAATTCTAAGTAGAGCCCTTAACTATATGAGGGTTTTGGCTCTAATGCAGATGAATGAGCATTGTTAGCAGATGCCCTTTTGGTAAGGTTATTTTACATATGCTTCAAGGTGGTGGATAACCCTAGTGCTTGGCAGGGCAAATCTGTGATTGTGCTAGTGACTGGCCCAGTCTACTATTCCCTTCCTCATTATAACAGTACATACTGAAGATCTGGTGAAAATTGACACACTGCCACAAACTTCACATTACATAAAATGTGCTCTCGCAGCACTTTCTTTGTATACTTTAGTGTGTCACCTTAAGTGGGAAGGGTATGCCCAGACATGGGTCCCGTGCACACTGTGTCACTGCAACCGAGCTAAACCTGGGTGATGAGCCCTAACTAGGGTGAAATCAGTACTGGGTTGCTTGTGCTCTAGTTCCAGGAGGAACTGGTCTAGCAGTCTGAGCTAGACTGTTTCCACTGGAGCAGGGTCAAGACTGAATTGCATCTGGCTGGGTCAAACCTGAGGTGGCATGGAGTGCAAAATAACGATGAACTGGGATGCGACCTGGACTAGTTACTAGTGGCTGAGATTAATTCAAGCATTCCCTCCATCACTTTTTTTGTATACTTCAGTGTTTCGGCCTAAGTGGAATGGCCATGCCCAGATTTGGGTTGTGTTCACACTGTGTTGCTGGAACCATGCAATATCTGGCTGATGAACCCTAAGTAGGGTGAAAAAGGTCCTGAGTTGCTAGTGTTCCAGTTAAGGGATGGCCTGGCAGTTCAGGCTGAAATGTTCCCACTGGAGCACGGTCAAGACGGATTTGCATACGGCTGGATCAAAACTGAGGTGGTATGCTGTGTAAATTAACGATGGACTGGGATGCGGCCCGGATTAATAACCAGTGGCTGAGATTAATTTGTACATTCCATCCATCACTTTTTTGTATACGTCAGTATCTCACATTAATTACTGTCACAAAGCCTATCTTACAGAAAATCCATCCTTTCATTTTGGTTACAGAACATGAGGTTTCAGCTGTAGGTCCGATTGTGGTACTAATAAGTATTGAAATCTGGACGCATCAAACAAAATAGAAGAAACACAACCATAACTCACACTCTTGTCCAAAATAGTGTAATAAAACAAGCTGTAGGTCCGATTTTGGTACTAATAAGTATTGAAATCTGGACGGATCAAACAAAATAGAAGAAACACAACCATAACTCACACTTTTGTCCAAAATGGTGGAATAAAACATACTTTCTTTTTTTTTGTTAAGGAAATTGTTTTTATCAGTTCTGGAAGAAGTAGCTGTGGGGAGGATTGGGGATTTATGCAAACAACTCCTTTGAGCTATTATCATTTTCACCTTTAGTAGCCTGAATCGTTGACACTTTCCCCTGTAATGGTTGTTCTTTCTGAGCAAAAAAGTAGGGAGCTCGGATAAACAGAGAGGGAGACTGGCAACCAGTATAGGTGGGCGTTAATGAATGGGAGGAAAGATGCGACCACTAAGAGAGTCAGCCACCACAGAAAAGTTGGCATGACTAACAGACCATTCAAAGACCATGACTACAAGGAGGCAAGGGTTCAGAGAACTCCAAAACATGACCTGGTGGCCTTTCCTGAAGTCAAACCATGGCACAGTAATCCTACTTTGCCCCGTAAGCTAAATCCCTGTCCATGGGGGTACACCTGAGAACAGCCAAAACAAAGGAGTTTACTATGCCGTTTGAAGGCATGGTAAGTCCTACTTTTCTGTAAAAAGTGAACGTCTGAAAACCTTATGTGCTATCTAACTTATCACAACTGTCAATTAAAAAAAAGGCGGTTATCGGTTTCTGTGCATTTTCCGAGTCGTTAACCGGCTGAATTTCACCACTGGAACGTATGCCAGTTTATGGTGACAAGGATCTTTACTTTAATAAAGAAAGGGAGGTCTCCTTTGAGATCCAATCAGGGACAAGGAGTAGAGTAAGGAAATATCAAAAAATCCCTAGCTAACCATTAAATTTGGGAGAAAAGGACATACATTCAATCAAGAGAAGGTTCTCATAGCTCTTAAGTACCCACCATAACCACATGCATATTGAATCACATAAAAAGATACACAGAGATGAAAACAATTACAACAAGCATTTGCAATGCAATAGGTCTCGCATTAGGTAAGTTTGAGCTATTGATATTGTAAATGAATTTTTTTTAATTTATGTGTTGGTTTTGAAAGTAGCGAAATTAATAGCTTTGTCATTAACAATGCCAATAGTTTTAACTTTACGCAAATGTGACACCTATAGCATTTGTAATGCAATATGTGTTGTATTTACGTGACTTAGATGTATTTATATTACAAATAACAATGGCTTTTATTTTTTTTAAATAATGAATACTTAAAAGTTATTGTAATTTATAATGGCAATAGTTTAAACTTTTGGAAATAACTTTTGTGAAGATTATGTTCAGTGTATTTTATTGTGACGAAAATACAAGAACAGAAGTGAAATATTAACATCTTTTTGGGACATTTGTAATAAAGCTTAAAACATTGAGAGAACATATTTGAACCAGTTCTTGTTGAATGGTTGTACAGATTGATGCTGTGGTGGTGCTGAGTGATGTTGTGGTGGCGACGAGTGATGCTGTAGCGTTCAGTAATGCTGTGGTAGAGCATAGTGATGTTGTGGTGCCCCTGAGTGATGCTGTGGTGGTGCTGAGTGATGCTGTGGTGATGCGATAGATAGAGTGAAGGCGATAGATAGATAGAGGGAGGACGATAGATAGATAGAGGGAGGGCGATAGATAGAGTGAGGGCGATAGATAGATAGATAGATAGAGTTAGGGCGATAGATAGAGTGAGGGCGATAGTTAGAAGCGTGCACTGACGTCTGGTGGTGTGTGTGTGAATGGTGAAATTGCACACTGACGGCTAGTGGTGTGTGTATGCCTGGTGAAAGCGTGCACTGATGGCTGGTGGTGTGTGTGTGCCTGGTGAAAGTGTGTACTATGTCTGTTGGTGTGTGCCTGGTGGAAGCGTGCACTGATGGCTGGTGGTGTCTGTGTCCGGTGAAAGCGTGCACTGATGGTTGGTGGTGTTTGTGTGTGGTGAAAGCGTGTACTGATGAGTGATTGTGTCTGTGCGTGGTGAAAGTGTGCACTGAACGTTTGGTTTTCAGTGTAGTTGTGTGTGTGTTTGTTGTGTGTGTGTTTGTATGTGTGGTTGTGTGTGTGATTGTATGTGGTTGTGGGTGGGTGTGGTTGTGTGTTGTGTGTGTGGTTGTGTGTGTGGTTGGGTTTGTGTGGTGTTGTGTGTGTGGTTGTGTGTGTGATTGCACTGTAAGGCATTCGCGAGCGTGGCAGTGCTAGAGTTTACACCTTTCAGTGAGAGGCTTTGGGGTAGAGGTGTGACAGAAAAAAAACTCATAAACCCCAGATTGCAGCATAATGTGTACTAAAATAGATCAGCATACATAAAAAAAATAGTTGTCAACAATTAGGTGGGTCGGATGGTGGTGTGTCTGCCTGCTAGAAGCGTGCACTGATGGCTGGTAGTGTGTATGCCTGGTGGAAGCGTGCACTGACAAATGGTGGTGTGTGTGCCTGGTGGAAGCATGCAAATATAGCTGGTGTTGTGTATGCCTGGCGAAAGTGTACACTGACAGCTGGAGGAGTGTGCCTGTTAAAACGTGCACTAGCAGCTGGTGGTGCGTGTCTGCTTGGTGAAAGCGTGCACAGATAGCTAGTAGTGTGTGTGCATGATGGAAGCATGCACTATGAGTGGACAGTGGCCGCTCATTAGCATGATAGGAGAGTGGATTGAGCGTGGGCCATTGGTTTCTGCGGCATACATTTGTGTACAATTCGCATGTCACGTGTTGGAATCCTGACAGTGCACCTCAACCATTCATCCTCCCAAGGTCGATAAAAGAAATGCCACGAGATTAGTGACGACATACTGGGCCCTCCTGTCCTCATTAGATGCAGTGGTGTCAGCATTTGAGGACTTCAATGTTTAAAGAATGGTTTAAAACCCTACATTATTGCAGGCCGTCTTGCCCGTTCTCACCCTCCTCGGTCTCTGGATTTGTTGTTTGTCATGTACTGCCTGCTGTTGGGTTGTAAATCGGGATATGGTTGGCTCTCTGTGGGAAATGAAAGCCTGTGCAGTGTATTCATAATCAGATTTTTGAAACCATTCATGCCACAGCAGAACTTTTCGTATCTTAACTGTTGTCGTGCCTGGCATTTGTTCTTTCTTTCTGCATAACATGATTGGAATTATGACCCGCTAGGCTGCTTTTGTTTCCACTTTTGCTTAATTTATGATAGAAAGTCTGTTCACTACAAAAAAAATAACGCTGAGTGGACAGTGGCCGCTCATTAGCATGATAGGAGAGTGGATTGAGCGTGGCCCATTGGTTTCAGCGGCATACATTTGTGTACAAATCGCATGTCACGTGTTGGAATCCTGACAGTGCACCTCAACCATTCATCCTCCCGAGGTCGATAAAAGGAATGCCACGAGATTAGTGACGACACACTGGGCCCTAGCGCCTCAGCACTCTTAAGAAAGCGCTGATTTTCGGCACCCGTGTTACTGATGGAGTGAACCTCCTGCAGAGATTCTTCACGGGGGAAGGGGGAGAGTTTTTTTTAGGGGTGCCGAGGTCTCGAGGATGGAGTCGATTAGAGTCTGCTCTGCTCACATACCGCCCCTGCTCCTCGCATCATCGAGGCCGTGCTGAGAGTTTGTATGATACATTTGTGTACAAATCGCATGTCACGTGTTGGAATCCTGACAGTGCACATCAACCATTCATCCTCCCGAGGTCGATAAAAGAAATGCCACGAGATTAGTGACGACACACTGGGCCCTAGCGCCTCAGCACTCTTAAGAAAGCGATGATTTTCGGCACCTGTGTTACTGATGGAGTGAACCTCCTGTCCTCATTAGATGCAGTGGTGTCAGCATTTGAGGACTTCCATGTTTAAAGAATGGTTTAAAACCCTACATTATTGCAGGCCGTCTTGCCCGTTCTCACCCTCCTCCGTCTCTGGATTTGTTGTTTGTCATGTACTGCCTGCTGTTGGGTTGTAAATCGGGATATGGTTGGCTCTCTGTGGGAAATGAAAGCCTGTGCAGTGTATTCATAATCAGATTTTTGAAACCATTCATGCCACAGCAGAACTTTTCGTATCTTAACTGTTGTCGTGCCTGGCATTTGTTCTTTCTTTCTGCATAACATGATTGGAATTATGACTCACTAGGCTGCTTTTGTTTCCACTTTTGCTTAGTCTTTTCACTACAAAAACAAGGAGTGAACGGCTCTCATCAGAATAGCCCCCATCGCCTCCACGATCACCCGGCACCGGCTCAGCAGCGCGGTGTTGACCTGGAAGGAAGGGTTTTCCGTGGTCGCCCCGATCAGAGTTACCGTGCCGCACTCCATATGTGGAAGGTAGCTGTCCTGAGGATGGGAGGGAGAGATAACCACATCCACGTTGAGGACGGCCCTGAGCGTCGCTTACAAGGAAAACGAAACTTAAGAAGATCACGCGCGCACTGGGGAGAGGAGGCTCGCGTGCCTCGGTCGGCCAGCACTCAGAGCACCCTGGCTGGCCCTGGGATCCAAGGGTCAGCAGACGAGGAGGTGAAAGGATGCCAACACGGTAATTAAAGTCATGCTCCAGCTACGAAGCGGCCAGGGAGGCGGTCTCAGTGGTGCGACGAAAATGCCATTGTTCTGGAGGGTGCGCTCGTGTGTGGGCGGCGGCGGCGGCTGGAGGGGCGGTCTCTGCATGTGAGCACGACGGGGGCGGGGGGCGGTCTCTGCATGTGAGCGCGACGGCGGCGAGGGGGGGGGTTTCTAAATGTGTGTGTGTGTCTCTGCTTACAAGGAGCCATGGGAGACAGGAAGCGCGCGCGACCTGATCCCAGTTCGCAAGGTTGCGCGAGCACCTCACTTGTCTCCTGTCTCCCTTGACTCCTTGAAAGCAGAAACAATTGCAAAAGAGTCTCGCTGCGACGGATCGCTTTCGCGATCCGGTTCGCAGGTGCGAGACCTAAAAATGAGTATAGAAAAATTTTACAATTTATTAAGAGAGTCATACAGTCATAAAACAATTTACTTTTATTTAAAAACTTTTCAGTGCCATAAACAGTTAAAAAATTGTGTCAAACAATATGAGAAATATTTAAAAACATATATTTGTTACAAAAGTTGTCGACGCAGCGTTTCGGTAAAACGATAGGACCTTCATCAGGACAGGGTTCTAGTTCAGAAAAAACATACAATTATACACAATAGCTATTTATATCTATTATAAACACATAATTCATCAATAACATCTTATGGTACTATGTCGATAAATTCAAGGCACAACCACTATCTCTTAAATTTCATTAAACATGTGGTACTGGTACTTAAGGCAGAAACGAAAACCGGAATGGGGCCAGTGGGCATAAGCATTCTGTGAAACTCCTAGTTTGGTACATTGGGAGAGTCTGAGAATGTTTACATGGACCACATTTTTTCACATTCAATCAACAACAACTGGCTTCTAAGGTACAGTTAGTTCTTTTTCACCCTTTATAAAAAGTGGACTATGGGAACAAATACTATCTAGGTCAGGCCTAACAATTTGGGACTCTAACAGATTATAATTACCTTATAATATCAATATTGTGTGGATGGTCCCAAGTTACCACCACATTGGTTGGTCTTAAATCCAAACTCTTTCTTTTCTATGGATATTTTGAGCACTATTGTTTTTCATTAATAGTATGCTGCTACCGAGTCTAGATAAAAAGGAGTAAAAAATATAGAGGTCATCTTTAATGTAACTTATGCCTAGATCATTTAGCTCCATCCCTTGGAGCCGCTACAAAGAGTTTTCATCTATTTACCTTGTCTGTCAAGAATACTATTCCAGAGTCAAGGGAGCCACCGAGTTCATGAAAGTGTAGAAAGTTAACCTGGTGGAAGTCACAAAAAAAGGGGGGGTATTTTAACTCATAACACTACATTTATTTATTGTCACCATACCTAAATGGGTTGTGATTAGTGACTTACCCATAAATGTGGGAAGTAGGGCAATCGATGCAGCGCCTAGCTGGGTGCACTTGATATTCGTGCCGTTTTTGATACGCCCTAATCAATTGGCGTGGCTTTCATATATTTCACCGTGAGCCGAATTTTCAATTTTATCGCGCTCTACAGAGGAAAAGCAATGGTTTGTGTTGAAATCTTTGTTTTATTACATACTTTCATGAACTGCTCTGTTTATTCACAATCAAATAAAGCTTCCTCTCTTCTCGTTACAGAATTGGTTATCACTGTGCTTAGAAAGATGTCATTTTCAGTTAATGATTTTTTTGACTTCATGTTGGCTTCCTTCGCTGTCTCTCTACCCTGTATAGGTTTACAATAGTCACGGAGAATTCCTTTATTTTACTGTGATTCTATGTTGGCCAAAGTAGCATATCTTAAATTGTGCTACAACTTGTTTGTTGCCGTTTACAAATCATGAAGGAAAATGAAACTTAATGGCTGTTTCCCGCTACGACCTGTTTGCTGCCATTTACAAATCATGAAGGAAGTTGAGGCTTAGTGTCTTTTACCGTATTAAATCTAAGTAGTCATAGCTATTTCCTCATCTGCCTAAAATGTCGTGTTGGCTTAAATAGCATATCAAGCATTGTGTTGCACATTGGTTAGTGGGGGAGATTTAGAATGAACCCACACTCCATTTTGTGTTCTTTCAAAAGATAAAGCTTTTTTCTAACATTTTTAACTGGCACAATGCGCATTGTAACACACTATTTCCTGTACCCTTTCACAGTCTCAATGGAAATGAACCATTTTTTGTCGAAACCGGAGGTTTATACTCACGACTTTAGAGTAAATTTAAAACTAACTATTACGTTCTATCTTGTGCATATTTTTATTGGCCTACTTCCCACATTTATGGGTAAGTCACTAATCACAACCCATTTAGGTAGGGTGACAATAAATACATGTAGAGTTATGAGTTAAAATACCCCCCCCCCTTTTTTTTTGTGACTTCCACCAGGTTAACTTTCTACACTTTCACGAACTCGGTGACTCCCTTGACTCTGGAATAGTATTCTTGACAGACAAGGTAAATAGATGAAAACTCTTTGTAGCGGCTCCAAGGGATGGAGCTAAATGATCTAGGCATGAGTTACATTAAAAATGACCTCTATATTTTTTACTCCTTTTTATCTAGACTCGGTAGCAGCATACTATTAATGAAAAACAATAGTGCTCAAAATATCCATAGAAAAGAAAGAGTTTGGATTTAAGACCGACCAATGTGGTGGTAACTTGGGACCATCCACACAACATTGATATTATAAGGTAATTATAATCTGTTAGAGTCCCAAATTGTTAGGCCTGACCTAGATAGTATTTGTTCCCATAGTCCACTTTTTATAAAGGGTGAAAAAAACTAACTGCACCTTAGAAGCCAGTTGTTGTTGATTAAATGTGAAAAAATGTGGTCCATGTAAACATTCTCAGACTCTCCCAATGTACCAAACTTGGAGTTTCACAGAATGCTTATGCCCACTGGCCCCATTCCGGTTTTCGTTTCTGCCTTAAGTACCAGTACCACATGTTAAATGAAATTTAAGAGATGGTGGTTGTGCCTTGAATTTATCGACATAGTCCCATAAGATGTTATTGATGAATTATGTGTTTATAATAGATATAAATAGCTATTGTGTCTAATTGTATGTTTTTTCTGAACTAGAACCCTGTCCTGATGAAGGTCCTATCGTTTTACCGAAACGCTGCGTCGAAAACTTTTGTAACAAATATATGTTTTTAAATATTTCTCATATTGTTTGACACAATTTGTTAACTGTTTCTTTATGGCACTGAAAAGTTTTTAAATAAAAGTAAATTGTTTTATGACTGTATGACTCCCTTAATAAATTGTACAATTTTTCAATACTCATTTTTGTAATTGTTTTCATCTCTGTGTATCTTTTTATGTGATTCAATATACATGTGGTTATGGTGGGTACTTAAGAGCTAAGAGAACCTTCTCTTGATTGAATGGACAAGGATCTTTAACCTTTTTCTTCAACTGAAGAATATTTTCTTTAGGTTGAGAAATCCTTTCCCCTGAGTCCTGTAAAACATGAGGTCGTTTGGGTAGTTTCACACTTAATTTATCCTCTTACTACAACATTTTAGACACTAAGCCCAGATTTACTCCGAATTTGCACTGGTGCAAATCAATGCAAAGCAAATGCAGCTTTGTGCTGCTTTTTGTTACTTTCAATCTAGGGGATATCAAAGGGCCATACTGGTTTGGATCAGCTCAACACCCATAGGTACTAATGCAATGCGTTATCTACCAAGCAAGCCAGATCGGACTTTGCATCACAATTAGGCCTGGGTGGTGAACTCCGCTCCGTTCACGGAGTTGCCGGAGTTTTCCGCACTCCACGGAGTTGCGAAAAACTTTCCTCGCTTATGCTCATCAAAGTTCAGCTGGCGAGCGCGAGTGAGGATAATTCAACGCTAGACCACCTCCCAGCGAGATTTACCAAAGCAGGCGGGAGCGGATGGTAGCGACCACTCGCGTTGAGAAACCATCCGTTTGCGTTGAGGAAGCTACTGCTCGAGTAGTACATCTACTCGAGCGGCAGATAGAAGCAGCGCCCTCTTGTGCTGCGCATGATGGTTCGCGCTGATTTTCCAGCACGGGGCAAACACCCGGCACTAAAAATCAGCGCAATTGGCGCAACTTAACGTACTCTGCTACTTGTGGAACTCCGCAGAGCGCAGCAGAGTTTTCTGGTCACTTCGTGAAACTCTGGGAACTCCACCCCGGCCTAATCACAACTACTGCCTACGTCAAGCAGGAGCAAGCGAGGAGAACTGTGTGGCATGTGTACTACAGTGTGTACCACAAATCCAATGCCTGGGAACCCTCTGAGTTTGTCTTTGCATAGGAATTTGCACTAGGAGGGTATGCTTCACTCAAAATCCTATGCTACACAGAGCACACTCAGCACTGCACAATAGTGTGGGCCTGTGCATTAAACAGTCTTGTTTGAGCGGCAGAGCAGGATGACAGCAGCAGGTTAGTCTTAGTAGATATGGCTTTGCGCAGTATTTTCCCACTTGTACAACACAGCGGAGCAAATTTGAATGCTTTGTTGCGTGGAAAATTTGAAATCTGGGCCCAGTGCAGGTGTGTAAGGCGGTTCTGGAGAAATGCACAGAACAGTTTTTTTCACACAGAATTTGGCCATGTAATTTTCTTCATTGATTATCAACACATTTTTAAGATTACAGGTTTCTTGACATGAAGCACCATGAGGCTGTATCTTTGTGTATTTTTGGGTCAATATTAGGAACACGCTCCCAGCTGAGTGAGCTGTATATGTCAGCCAGGGCTGGCCTCGAATAGTTAGAAAGCATAGGGTACATGCTTGAGGTATTACAAACTTGGTAGATCCTGAGGTTTGCTAGTGGGAACTTTAGAACGTATGCCAATGTAAAATGTATAGGTCAAAGGTGCAGTTAAATGCAGACCTGCCAACTCACACAAGTGACACGATATCAGCTAACCATTACATAGTCACGCGGTGATGAGCCGATCACGCGGTGGAAGGGAAAATGAGCTAAAAACCCACTATAAACAGTGGTTTTCTGTTCGTTTTCATATGGCTCTTAACTGCTGACGTCCATTAACGGGTGTGATAACACTCGAGGACATCGGAAAAAGTCTCAGCCATCTTTTACTTATTTTTAGGGCTTGACCTCTGCCAATGCGCAAGCATTGCAGATGTCGAGACATATTGGGCCTTATCCAGAGCTTAACCAAACGGGCGATTTGATGCTGTGCCCGTGAAAAAAGTGCATGCACGCATCAAAGCCACCAGTCTCCCTCCACAAGCTTACCCCAGCATACGCTCTGGCATTTCTCCTCCCCTAATTATTCACTGCCCACGGCCGGCCGGCACATCAAAGGCTGCTACTCCCCGTGCGTCTCGTCACCCTTACTCTCCCCTATTCTTCCCTTCTTGCCTCTCCCCGCCATCCCCTCACCACCACAGCAATGCCGAGGGCTTGTCTGCCTTCTCCCAGACTCGTTTTGTGTTTTGATGTTTTGGAAGAAGAACAAATTGCAGCTGCCAGGCTACTAGTTTCCTCTTAAACAATGCCTGGCTATTTGGAAGCCCCGTGTCCTCTCCTTGGCTGAGGCGCAGATCCCAGAGGCCTTTCGATCCATAGTTCATGGGCTAGCATGTCAGCAACTCCGATTCGAGCAGTTAAATATTGGCCTCCATGATTTCACGCTATTAACCTGTGGTCGCTCATGAAGAAATATTATGAGCAAAGCGACTGCCAAGATAAATGATGTAACTTATCCTTTTTGTAGCTTTGTTGGAGGCTTTAAGGAACAACCACTGTCGACCCATTTTTATATTGAACCAGATGTTATCCTAAACTCCAGGGTTTGTGATTTAATTTTTTTTTAATGTGCAGCCACATTTTGCTAATGCAAGATTTCTTATGTAACATAATCTGGTGCATTTACTCTTGTGACTGACCTTTCAAAATCCTAGTGGCCATCTTTTTTCCCCTTTTTAGGGCTCGACCTCTGCCAATGCGCCTGCCAACCCACCATACAGCTCCACCAATGCACCCACCACACAGCTCCGCCGATGCACCCACCACACAGCTCCGCCGAGGCACCCACCACACAGCTCCACCGATGCACCCACCACACAGCTCCACCGATGCTCCAACTAAGCTCCACCAATACACCCACCACACAGCTCCACCAATGCACCCACTAAGCTCCACCGATGCACCCACCACACAGCTTCACCGATGCACCCACCACATAGCTCCACCGAGGCACCCACCACACAGCTCCACCGATGCACCCACCACACAGCTCTACCAATGCACCCACCACACAGCTCCACCGATGCACCCACCACACAGCTCCACCTACACAGCTCCACCGATGCACCCACCACACAGCTCCACCGATGCACCCACCACACAGCTCCACCGAGGCACCCACCACACAGCTCCACCGATGCACCCACCACACAGCTCCACCGATGCACCCACCACACAGCTCCACCGATGCAGCCACCACACAGCTCCACTGACACAGCTCCACCGATGCACCCACCACACAGCTCCACCGATGCACCCACCACACAGCTCCACCGAGGCACCCACCATACAGCTCCACCGATGCACCCACCACACAGCTCCACCGATGCAGCCACCACACAGCTCCACCAACACAGCTCCACCGATGCACCCACCACACAGCTCCACCGATGCACCCACCACACAGCTCCACCGAGGCACCCACCATACAGCTCCACCGATGCACCCACCACACAGCTCCACCGATGCACCCACCACAGAGCTCCACCGAGGCACCCACCACACAGCTCCACAAATGCACCCACCACACAGCTCCACAGATGCACCCACCACCCAGCTCCACTGATGCACCCACCACACAGCTCCACTGATGCACCCACCACCCAGCTCCACCGATGCACCCACCACACAGCTCCACCGACACAGCTCCACCGATGCACCCACCACCCAGCTCCACTGATGCAACCACCACACAGCTCCACCGACACAGCTCCACCGATGCACCCACCACACAGCTCCACTGATGCACCGACCACAGAGCTCCACCGATGCACCCACCACAGAGCTCCACCTATGCCCCCACCACACAGCTCCACCGAGGCACCCACCACACAGCTCCACCGAGGCACCTACCACACAGCTCCACCGATGCACACAGCTCTACCGATGCACCCACCACACAGCTCCACCGATGCACCAACTAAGCTCCACCGATGCACCCACCACACAGCTCCACCAATGCACCCACTAAGCTCCACCGATGCACCCACCACACAGCTCCACCGATGCACCCACCAAACAGCTCCATTGATGCACCCATCACCCAGCTCCACTGATGCACCCACCACACAGCTCCACCTACACAGCTCCACCGATGCACCCACCACCCAGCTCCACCGATGCACCCACCACACAGCTCCACCGACACAGCTCCACCGATGCACCCACCACACAGCTCCACTGATGCACCCACCACACAGCTCCACCGATGCACCCACCACACAGCTCCACCGATGCTCCAACTAAGCTCCACCAATGCACCCACCACACAGCTCCACCAGTGCACCCACTAAGCTCCTACCGATGCTCCTACCACACAGCTTCGCGAATTCACCCACCACAGAGCTCCACCGAGGCACCCACCACACAGCTCCACCAATGCACCCACCACACAGCTCCACCAATGCACCCACCACACAGCTCCACCGATGCACCCACCACACAGCTCCACCTACACAGCTCCACCGATGCACCCACCACACAGCTCCACTGATGCACCCACCACACAGCTCCACCGAGGCACCCACCACACAGCTCCACCGATGCACCCACCACACAGCTCCACCGATGCACCCACCACACAGCTCCACTGACACAGCTCCACCGATGCACCCACCACACAGCTCCACAGATGCATCACTCAGCGCAACCACAGCATCACTCAGCACCACCACAGCATCACTCAGCGCAACCACAGCATCACTCAGCGCAACCACAGCATCACTGGTTCAAATATGTTCTTTCAATGTTTCAAGCTGTTTTCAAGCTTTCACGCTTTATTACAAATCACAAAAAGATGTTAATATTTCACTTCTGTTCTTGGATTTTCGTCACAATAAAAAACACTGAACATAATCTTCACAAAAGTTATTTACAAAAGTTTAAGCTATTACCATTACAAATTAAATAAATTATTTAAGTATTAATTATTTAAAAAAATTAAAAGCCATTGTTATTTGTAATATCAATACATCTAAGTCACGTAAATACAAAACATGTTGCATTACAAATGCTATAGGTGTCACATTTGCGAAAGTTATAACTATTGGCATTGTAAATGACAAAGCTATTAATTTAGCTATTTTAAAAAATAACACATAAATAAAAAAAAATTCATTTATAAGACCAATAGCTTAAACTTTCCTAATGCGAGCCCTATTGCATTTCCAATGCTTGTTTTAGAGGATGGGGCTTGGGGCCGGGTTGGGGGTAAAAGTGCTTCCTTGGTATTTCTCGGCACAAGGCCCGCCCCCTCCTCACACAGTTACGTTTATTTGTCGAAGTAGGCAGGTCTGTAAATGTGCCACGACATTCTCTAGTTCAATCTGTAATGCTCGCTATGAGTTATTATAAGTACATGGATTGGAGCATGCAAGAACTAACTCGGTTGCTCTTTGTTCAAGTTTAAAATAAATAAAACATAAAATAAAAAAAATAGATCAGAAAGAGTAGTGTATATGGTTACACACCTGAGGGATGGCGGCTGTCGCTCGCATCTTGGCTGACGGTGGGGAAGTTGGGGAGGGAAGGCCTGTTGACGCGCTTCCGGAGCATGACGCCAGCGCTCGCTCTCTGCGTGTCCGCGCTGACGACCACAGGGCTCAGCCCGTTGACGTGGAAGGATCCGCTGTCCGCGTGGCCTGTGAAAAGGAAGCGTCCGTTGGAAAGGTAGCCAGTTCTCATTTCATAGACAAACCTTCTTGACCAGAATAGATATATTGAATTCACCGGAGCCCTTGGCAGGACAAACAAGCTTTAGTAATGCCAATTAAGCCTGGTTTTGGCGAGCTGGTGCATTTATTTTTATTACAAGCACATGACACAAAAATACGAATAATAATATAGAAAACACGTCGCCTTTTAACCCTGAAGTCCATATGCTTTAAATGAATACAAATTAGATTAAAACATAATAATGTCACAATTTCAATAGACCAGTGCAGGTATTTCCAGCAGGCAGAAGTACAGAACAACCATGGAAACCCATTTTTGTTTTAATGCACTTCACTGGAAAATAGTAAATTATATGGTAAAGGAAAGAAACAAACATTTGCAAAGCATAGTGTTGGTCCACCAATCCTAGCTCTGAAGTGCGCTTCTTTATAGGCAGATTGACACCTGTTATCAGGAAATTCCAAAACTCGTGCATGAGAGCAAAAGGCTGAAGTGACTGACCCATGCTGTGGAGGCGAAATGCAAAATATAAATGAAGCTGAACAGACAAACAAATGAAGAGTGCTGACCCACACCCTTCTATGTATGTATTGATCTGTGGGGTTTTTATTTTGATTTTTTTTTATTAATTCAAGAGGTCACTAAACAACGAAAATTATCTCTAGGGTAGACCTATAAATGAACCCAAAATTAGAGACCATCTCAGTTTGAGACCAAAAGCCAATATGTTTTACCAAATTAATTCCAATATGTAAGACGTAACAACATTACCTTCTTTGCAATTTTCTAATATTTTAAAACAAAAAAGTAGTAGATTCCCATTTCAAGCTTGGGCACTAACAGGCACATGCATCAATATTGCTTTTTGCGATTCCTTAATTGCGAAAAATAAGGAATCGCAATTAAGGAATTGCAAAATGCAATGCATCGAGAAATCGCTAAATAAATTGCGATTTCTTAATATTCCTTAATTGCGACTATACCTCCCCATTCATTCCTATGGGCCTTGAGGCCCATAGGAATGAATGGGAAGACATTCTCAATTTGCGATTAGCAATTAGCGAATCACAAATTGAGAATGCGATTTCAAGGGTGCAGGGGTGTCCAAAGGACACCCTGTTGTACCCCTGAAATCAATCTGTGCACATATGTTGTGCACACACATGCCCTAAGGGCATGTGTGTGCACAACATGAAACTTTGAAAAATGCACAAAAGTGAATTTTTCAAAGTTTTCGCAAAATACCATGAGGTTCAACCTCATGGTAATTTGCTCCCCCTAATTGCGAAATCGCAATTTTTTAAAGTTTCATGCATTGCATTTAAGGAATCGCAAAATGCGATTCCTTAAATGCAATCGCAATTTGAAAATTCGCAAATATTTGCGAATTCTCAAATTGCGAGGGCCTTCACCCTTCATGCATTCCAAAAGCAGATTTTGCGATCGCAAAATCCTTTGATGCATGTGCCTGTAAGTATTTTAACAGAGACTCGCATGGATAGGGAGAAGAGGAGATGAGGGTGAGAAGGAGAGTGCACTTCTTCGGAGGCCTTAAAAATTTCTCACAGGGTGGTGGAAGAGGTACAGAAAGCACCACGGACACATGTCAGATGAAAGCGGAAGGAGGATGTAGTCCAGAAGCTTCCAGATCAATGAAATGATTGTTCTACTACTGTATGCATACTGGGAAAACTCCACTTAACAGCAGACTTGTTCACTTCAATGTCTGCACTGGGTGTAATATATGCCAGCTAGTGAATATGCTGAGACATGGGGTTGTAAGGCTTGCCTCTGCAGCCCCTGCGCCGCCATGCAACCCTTGGCCAATTAATATCTGTGAGATATGAGAGACTCAGTGGCCATTCCACAAGCTCTGTAGAGAGGCCCATCATTTCTCGTTACGCCACTGTATGGGACTCTAAGTGGACTCAATGTAAACACGATGCAGCTATCATAGGGAGGATTACTTCCACCTGACATGGAATTGTCCACGGATAATGACTTTTTGGAATCCAATATTTGATTTTCTCTCTAAGATGACTGACCACCAGATCACTTCCTCCCCGCTGTTGGCTTTGGTCGGTTATGTAACGGATACGGAGATTTGTGGCCACAGCTTGCATTTTTGCTAAAAGACTAGAAGAAATTAGATGGATTGGGGATCCTGCGCCAAGGGTATTGGAGTGACTTTCAGATCTGGTGTATTGTAACAATAATGTAGATATTTATGCTTCCACTTTATCACCTGCATCCCACCGTAAAAACATTTGGGATCCTCTCAGGAGTTACCTACAGAATGAGACTTCCATTACATAGCCTGAAATACAGATTCCTGGAAAGATGTATCCCAGAAACTGTGTTTATACAAGCACTCCCTATGCTATTGATAACTGGTTCCTCACTTTGTGCAGCTGCCGTTGGGGAGTCGTTGCAGCCTGTCATATATCTCTCCTTTCATGGGACATTATGGCTGTATAGATGATTGCTAAGTGTCAACGGCATGTATAAGTATGCATTTTGGTGTTGCCGGAGGGTGGTGGGCATGCTCAACTTGTAAAAGAATGAGTGCCAGTGTCCAGGGCTCTGCTCAGAAGCTTGTGGCTGGTGCAATTAAATGTTGGCACACACAATACCAAGGATGCATTGTCCTAAATCCAACTGCAGCTTCTTCAATCCACTACTAGACACTCCCTGCATGTTTATCTCACTCATGCAGGTTCCTGCCTTCTCCTTTTTGGACCTTTTTAGGTCTCGCCTGTCGATGCGCATGCGCATCGAGCAAGCGAGACTATAGGGGCTCATCTACTCTTTATCTACACTGCAAGGAATCGTGGCGATTCCTTGCAGTGCCCGTGACTTTTAAGGTCAATGCGCATGCGCATTGAGCTTATGCGCATGCGCATTGACCTTAAAAGCGCGTGCGCGTGCACGTCCGTCTTTGTTTACCCGCTCCGCCCCCTCCCGCCGTGTCGCATTTCTCCTCCCCCTCCCCTCTCTTCCTTCCGTCTAACGCCGTCTAACTTCCTTCCGCGTAACACCGCCGCAACGGTCACATCCTGCCGTGTCGCACCTCTCCCCTCTCCGCCCCCTCCCCTGCCCGCCCCCTCCCCTGCCCGCCGTGTTACGGTGAAAGGCTTGTTTTTGGTTTGTATAATTTAACCCGCTCCGCCCCCTCCCCTTTCCTCCGTGTCGCATTTCTCCTCCCCCCTCCCCTCTCTTCCGTCCGTCCGTCTTGTTTTCTTTCTCTCCTGCCTCTCCTCGCCAATGTCTTTCTACTTGTAACCCCATTCCATCACTCGCCTCACTCTTCCCTTGTCACCCCACTCTCTCCCTTGTTATCCTTTGGGCTTAACTCAAGGCTTTTCTTTCATGTTTCCGTCTGCTTTTTTTGTTTTTACATGGCCCTTCTTTATGCCCTTGTTTGCTCCATTCATTGATGGATGTTTGTGCGATTTATGTAGACTTTGAATATTGGTTTTAAATTTAAAATGCTGCCGTTGACCATGTTGTGGCCATTCTGTGTATGACCGTTGGGAAGTCTTCTTGTAACTCTTTAGGTTCACCAGAGAGAATTTCCGTTACAAGAAATCCTTATTTAAAACCCCTATTGTCAGCCACAACTTGAATCCATCTTGCTTATTTCGCTGTATACTATAAAGCAATTAATTGTATGAACTGGGCGGTCCTTATGAAACAATACTTTTTGGTTAGGGGCTCCCTTTGATAATGCCGTGCTTTCCGCCGTCAGCACCACGCGCGGTAGTGGTTTTATTCTGTAAAATCCACTGGAATCTGCTCCCTTCTTCTGAAGTCTGGCAGTCTGCACTTCTGTCATGCTCTTTTGTGTTTCCTCCATGAAACGTGCATCTGTGTTGACTTTGAGGGCCAGATGTGTGAACTTGCGGTTTTACAATGCGATAAGAGGCTTCGAACACGTTACCACCCAGCTGACTGCCCCCATGAGCCCCTTGCACACACATTCTGTGTCTCCAGTTGTCATGGGCGCGGCTCCACGAAGCTGGTGTCGAACATGTGTGGGTCTCGGGAAGCCGTGTGTGCTGGCAAGTTCATTAATGCCAGGGTGGACTGCAGCTTGTTCGGGAAGCCCGCTGCTGCTTTTCATTCGGTGGAATTTTTTGTGGACGTTTTTTTCCGAAGGTGAAATGAGGGCTTTGTCGCAAGGTCGCCACTGTTTGGAAAAAAAGCCTTTAGAGAAAGCGTGTCACATTCCTTTACAGAACCGGTTGCAGAAGTCGTTTTGTCGCCTGCAACCTCTTCCTGCTCTGAGAATCTAACCAGGGAAACTCGGTTCCTTAAATTGCGATCATATTTTTCCTTATAAGGAAGTCTCTGCCTGTTCGTAAGATTTTGAAACCCTGCTTGTTGACTGTCAAGCGGGCTGTATAGGCTCTCTGAAAGAGTCAAGTGGCTGGAGGTCATCGGTATAGACATGCTGGATTAGCCCCTAGTCCTTGCTCAAATTAGTGTTTTCAGAATACAGCGGGGAACACTAAACCTTTATGACCATACATGATGGCTTGGGTTCTAAATATTAGCAGTGATGGAATTTGATTGCGATCAGGAGGCTGCCTGTAGATACTCGGTAGCGCTCTCCTTTATGTACTGTTCACAATCACAAGCAGGCTCTGTTCTGCAAGGTGCCGGGGGACCTTCCTGCAGCCCACGCGTTTCTAAAATGTCAGTTCCGTAGGTGTTTCCGACAGCCCTCCCCGCGGCTCACAGCACGTAACTTTCCTTAAGGGATGTTGTTTATCTCGTGTTTTGTTTTCTTTTTATAGGGATATGTTTTTATGCATTTATGACAAGGTCTCGTGGCGGTGTCACCTCGCATCCCAAAATACCTACCCCCTCACCCTCAACCCCTCACCCTCACTCACCCTCACCCTCACTCACCCTCAACCCCTCACCCACCCTCAACCCCTCACCCTCAATCCCTCACCCTCACTCACCCTCAACCCCTCACCCTCACTCACCCTCACCCACACTCACCCTCACCCACACTCACCCTCACCCACACTCACCCTCACTCACCCTCACCCTCACTCACCCTCAACCCCTCACTCACCCTCACTCACCCTCAACCCCTCACCTACCCTCACCCTCACTCACCCTCAACCCCTCATCCTCACCCTCACTCACCCTCAACACCTCACCCTCACTCACCCTCAACCCCTCACCCTCACTCACCCTCAACCCCTCACCCTCAACCCCTCACTCACCCTCACTCTCACTCATCCTCACTCACCCTCAATCCCTCACCCACCCTCACTCACCCTCAACCCCTCACCCTCACTCACCCTCACCTTCACTCACCCTCAACCCCTCACCCTCACTCACCCTCAACGCCTCACCCTCAATCACCCTCACTCACCCTCAACGCCTCACCCTCAATCACCCTCAACCCCTCACCCTCACCCACCTTCACTCACCCTCACCCTCACCCACCCTCAACCCCTCACCCTCACCCACCCTCAACCCCTCATCCTCACTCACCCTCAACCCCTCACCCTCACTCACCCTCACTCACCCTCAACCCCTCACCCTCACTCACCCTCACCCTCACCTTCACTCACCCTCAACCCCTCACCCTCACTCACCCTCAACGCCTCACCCTCAATCACCCTCACTCACCCTCAACGCCTCACCCTCAATCACCCTCAACCCCTCACCCTCACCCACCTTCACTCACCCTCACCCTCACCCACCCTCAACCCCTCACCCTCACCCACCCTCAACCCCTCATCCTCACTCACCCTCAACCCCTCACCCTCACTCACCCTCACTCACCCTCAACCCCTCACCCTCACTCACCCTCACCCTCACCTTCACTCACCCTCAACCCCTCACCCTCACTCACCCTCAACGCCTCACCCTCAATCACCTTCACTCACCCTCACCCTCACCCACCCTCAACCCCTCACCCTCACCCACCCTCAACCCCTCATCCTCACTCACCCTCAACCCCTCACCCTCACTCACCCTCAACCCCTCACCCTCACTCACCCCCACTCACCCTCAACCCCTCACCCTCAACCCGTCACCCTCACTCACCCTCACCCACCCTCAACCCCTCACCCTCAACCCCTCACCCTCAACCCCTCACCCTCAACCCCTCACCCTCAATCCCTCACCCACACTCACCCACACTCACCCACACTCACCCACACTCACCCACACTCACCCACACTCACCCACACTCACCCTCACTCACCCTCACTCACCTTCACCCTCACTCACCTTCAACCCCTCACCCCCACTCACCCTCAACCCCTCAACCCCTCACCCTCCCTCACCCTCATTCACCCTCAACCCCTCACCCTCACTCACCCTCAACCCCTCACCCTCACTCACCCTCAACCCCTCACCCTCAACCCCTCACCCTCAACCCCTCACCCTCAATCCCTCACACTCACCCACACTCACCCACACTCACCCACACTCACCCACACTCACCCACACTCACACTCACCCCCACTCACCCTCACTCACACTCACACCCACCCTCACTCACACTCACCCTCACCCTCATGCTAAAGATTTACAAAAAAACCCATTAACAATTCTAAAAGCACTAACTCTAATGCTGCGAGACCTATTGCATTTCTAATGCTTGTTTCCTGTCTTTCTCTTCCTCTGTCTTTCCGTTTCCTCCCTCTCTTGGTCTCGTAAATGTGTGATTCTTTAAAATATGTGCAGGTCCCCCCAAATTAGTGCTGGTGACCCCCACTGGAACCGCTGGCTCAAATTAAGCCCTCGGCATGCTCTCTATGGATCTGTTCATGTACCCTGCGTGGGTACTGTATAACTGGCTTCTTTATCTCTTAAGCATGAAAATATCTTCAATCAAATGAATAATATAAAAAGTACTTCTCAGTGTCCATGGTGTTTGCAGTGATGCAGACTGTTATACTGTGGACTCTATACCCAGTCCCCGGTGTTCGAGTAGGGATTTTGCCTGTCAGTTGGAATCCAGGGACCAGCGGCAAAATTGTAGAGTGGTAGCATGAGAACTACAAGAAAGACCAGAATGCAAACAGCTGTCATTTCTGGTGATGTTTTTGGCACAATCTGTTAAGTGCAGTGGTCTCCAAACGTTTCTGTAATAAAAGCCTCTTCAGTTCAACGAAAATCATTCTGAGCTACTGATAATGGTGTTGTAATAGTAACCACAACAGACAAGATTTCAATAGTAGCCATCATAAGCAAGATTACCAGCACTGATCACGTCAGTGTTGCCAGGAGTGATGCATAAAAGGCTTTAACCATTTAGAATGCCTCTGCATGGGTAATGCATAATAGCCAAAGAGGCAATGCTAAATATGATTTATATGCCTCCCCAACACAAAACGATTTATATTTCAAATATGTTTTAGAAATTCAACCATTTTTCTCTAAACTTCAGACTAGGGGTTCTGGATATATATACCTACACTACTATTATAAAGGAAGAACTTTGCACCTTTGAGGCGGGTAAACTCGGGAACCACAGCGCCAATCCACACACCCGATACATCATTGTAATCGTCAGGGTGTGCAGATGGACATAGGCTATATAAAGTATAAAAATATGCGTTATTTAAAAAATTAACATTAAAAAAAAGTAGTCCCTTCGAAGTAGCGCCGGCCGCGACCTGCGTGCTGACGTCAGGACCGCGGGGAGGAGCGGCGTCCAGGAACGCGAGGAGGAGCGGTGGACATGGCGTGGGGGAGGAGCGGTGACGAACGGCGGAATGGCGGTGAGGACCGGCGGACAGGCTGACCCTCTCGACCTCACAAATTATCGGCCTATTTCTCTCCTGCCCTACCTCTCAAAAATTTTGGAGGCTCATGTTACCAACTGCCTCTCGAAATTTATTGAAAACACTGAGTACCTGCAACCTAATCAGGCAGGCTTTCGGCCTTGTCACTCTACTGAGGCAGTGATACTTGCCGTCCAGAACACCCTAAGGTCCAATGCGGACAAAAATCTCCATCAGGCCTTGGTGCTTCTCGATTTGTCTGCAGCGTTCGACACGGTTGACTATTCCATTCTGGTCAACCGTGTCGAACAGGCCGGCCTTAGAGATTCTGTTTTGAGCTGGCTGCAATCTTTCATATCGGAGCGCACCCAGTCTGTCCGGCTAGGGTGTTTTACAGCCCCCAAAATTAATTCTTTCTGCGGAGTCCCTCAAGGCTCCTCTTTGTCCCCATTATTATTTAATTTGTATATGCGGCCCCTATTGTTTTCCTTGAGAGATTATAAAGTCACCGCATATAATTATGCTGATGACTTACAGCTCGTTTTTACCCTGAACTCCTCCGATGCTGCTGGTGACTTCCAGGTTACTATGACCCATATCCAGAGGTGGATGACCTTGAACCATCTCAAGCTGAACCCGGGCAAGACGAAGTTGATCTTGCCCGGGAAGAGTGAGATCAGCTGGGGCCCCCATTTCTGGCCCCTGGATATGGGCCTTCCTCCTAAAAAATCTCACTCAGTAAAAAGCTTGGGAGTGACCATCAGCGAGGATCTCTCTCTGAAAACACAGATTGGAACAGTAGTCTCCTCAGGGTTCTTCCAACTGAGAAAAATTAAGAAAATTGCTCACCTTCTTACCCATTCTGCCCTGATCCAAGCAGCTATCGCCTTAGTTCTATCCCGCATTGATTTCTCCAACAGTCTATACTTGGGCCTGCCTGCAGGTCAACTTAAAAGACTGCAATATCTTCAAAATCAAGCAGCCAGGCTGATTTGCAAGTTACCCAAGTGGGAATCCATCAAATTAGGACTAGAGAGACTACACTGGCTACCTGTGGCCCAGAGAGCCGCTTTTAAAGGCGGTTGCATTATTTTTAAGGCCTTACAAGGCAAGGGCCCCCTGTTTATAAGACAGCTGATAGGGAGATACACCCCCTCGCGTAGTCTGCGCTCAGCCCATAAAGATCTATTGGTGGTGCCCCGGTTTAAGAAGAAGCGACAAGGAGGCAGCTGTTTCCACTTCTTGGCAGCCTCCTTATGGAACTCCTTGCCTCTGACTCTTAGACAGAGTAAAGATCTCCTTACGTACAGACGGGCATTTAAAACCTTGCTCTTCACACAGGCTTTCGCTGTATAGATTGTTGTTAACATTTTTCCCTTGTTATGTTGTTTATCTGATCTTTCCAATAGCGCCATGAAGCCCATGGGCGTACGTGCGCTGTACAAATAAAAATTAACATAACATAACAGGCGGGAGGAGCGGTAAGCAGCGAGGAGCGGTGAAATGAGGAGCGCGGGGGAGGAGGGGCGGCTGAGGTAAGGCTCCGGGCAGGCGGGGGTTGGGGCGGGCGGGGGCCCGGGCTGCACGTGCTGAGTACTGTTGTAGTTACAGGTGCTCCAGGCATGGTTCTGCACACTGCTGTGACTACAGACTGCAGTTTAGAGGGCACTCTGCGGGCGAGGGGCAGGACTCCGCCCACAGCGGGGGACGGGCGGGAACGCGTCCAGACCCGCTCAGTGTCACGCATCCCTTGTTGGGGGCGGGGTCAGGTGCACTGACAAGGCCAACTGCAGGGCAAGGGTAATGGCAGTACAAAGCGGCCGAGGGGCGACGAGAGGGGCCCAGGTGAGGGGCGGGCGGGGCCGGTGCCAGGCCGCAGTCACTGGGCCTCTGTTGTGCGGCCTCTGGAGTGGGGCGCCCGGCCCCGTCTCATCCCCTGATGGGCCCTAATGGAGGGGTGCGGGGAGCACAAAGGGCCTTTCAGCGCCGCCAGAGCCACAACGAGAGCCTTGTCGCCTGAGCAGGAGGGAGGGGGACTGCTGCCTGCACCCTGGCCGGATAGCGCTTCGAGGCCGCGGCTGCCTGCACCCTGGACGGATAGCGCTCCGAGGTGCGGTGGGAGGATAGCGCTCCGAGGTGCGATAGAAGGATAGCGCCCGAGGTGCGGTGGGAGGAAAGCGCTCCGAGGTGCTACCTGCACTGTAGACGGATAGCGCTCCGATGCCGGTGCTGCATCGCCCTGAAGTCTGCTGTCACACTGATGGTCTATTGTGAGGCATCGCTAAACTCTCTGACACCTGCAGGGGGTGCTGATAGCGCTCCGAGGCCTGCCTGCCTCCAGCGCTGATAAGGTCCTGGGGCCCTCAGTTAGGGGTAATATCACCACCGGCATGCAGGGAGAGCTGAATGTTTTCTGAGGAATGAGCTATAGCGCTCTGAAGGGTGTTCTGAGAGCGGAGAACGCTCTAGGCACCGGGCCGGATTCACAAAAGTAACGGACACTTATGAGTAAGCTTACTACGTTTCAGTGTTCAAAGTAGTAAGTTCAGCAGTGCATATGTTCAACCAGTGATATTACAACACCCTCCCATAGAAAATAAGGGATGTAGGGACTTAAAACCAGTTAATACTGCAAATTAAATTATTTAAAACAGTTAAAAATAAATAAATACAATTCATATTATAAACAGATTTAAAAATAGTGTATTTTTAAGATTTAACTATAAAATATTTTAATGACCTATTTTGAATTTAAAAACTATGCAACCATACATGTAATTATTAAAAAATTAAATGCATTTTAATCTATATCTATCTATATCTATATCTATCTATATCTATATCTATACTACTATTATAAAGGAAGAACTTTGCAACTTTGAGGCGGGTAAACTCAGGAACCACAGTGCCAATCAACACACCCGATACATCATTGTAATCGTCAGGGTGTGCAGATGGACATAGGCTATATAAAGTATAAAAATATGCGTTATTTAAAAAATTAACATAAAAAAAGTAGTCCCTTCGAAGTAGCGCCGGCCGCGACCTGCGTGCTGAATTCGGGAGCGCGGGGAGGAGCGGCGTCCAGGAACGCGAGGAGGAGCGGCGGACATGGCGCGGGGGAGGAGCGGTGATGAACGGGGGAATGGCGGTGAGGACAGGCCGGAGGAGCGGTAAGCGGCGAGGAGCGGTGAAATGAGGAGCGCGGGGGAGGAGAGGCGGCTACGGTAAGGCTCCAGGCAGGCGGGGTTCGGGGCAGGCGGGGGTCAGGGCAGGCGGGGGACGGGGCGGGCGGGGGCCCGGACTGCTTGACAATGTCGGGGCGGGCCGGGGGCCGGGCTGCTGCACAATGTCGGGGCGGGCGGGGGTCGGGGAAGCCTGATTGCTCCCGGACAAGGTCGGGACGGGCTGCTAGTATATATATATATATATCGACATCCAAAGGGATCCCCAAGCCAGTCGAGAGCGCTCTGCAGTGTGTGCTCTGCCCAGGGGTCGGATCCTGACCCTGAAGATTCTTGTCATACAAAAGAGGCGGCACAACCAGGATACTTTTTTAAGTCTGTTTATTAGACTTCACCCCACCAACGTGTTTCAGCCACAACTGGCCTTGCTCACGGTTGCAACCGTGAGCAAGGCCAGTTGTGGCTGAAACGCGTTGGTGGGGTGAAGTCTAATAAACAGACTTAAAAAAGTATCCTGGTTGTGCCGCCTCTTTTGTATGACATATATATATATATATATATATATATATATATATATATATATATATATATATATATATATATAATTATTAATTAAATGAGACTTCTAAAGCGCATGGCTACTCCCAGGAGTGTCCCAGCACTGCGTTTTAAGTTGACAGGTAATGCAACCACATCGACTATACTCAATGACAGAACCACAACTTCAGTCTTTTCTTAAAGAGGTCAGAGGATGCTACTGAACATAGCTACAAAGGGAGTTTATTCCAGGCCACCGATCCAAGATAGGAAAGAGCCCTTCTGCCCATTCTCATGTGCCAGACCTTAGGGATCCTTGCTCAATAGACTAAGACTAGCGTTTTGAAGAGAATTCTCTTCTTTATCGGCAGCCAGTGTAGTGTACACAGGTGCGAAGACATGTGTGTTCTTGGGTGCAGGTTAAGTAGAATACGGGCTGCCATGTTCTGGACCACTTGTAGCTTGTTAACCAGATAGTCTGGAAGTCCTAAGTATAGGGCATTTCCATAGTCCAGTCTCGATGTTATGAGTGACTGGATCACTACCTTTCTCATGGCAGGAAAAGATAGTCTAAGCATTTTTTTCAATGTCCGCAAGAGCCCAAGGCTGACATGATCCAGGACGGGGTACGCGAGTCTGAGCTCACCACAGCAGAGTGAGGAGTGGTTTACACTCCATAAGTGCGCATGACTGTTTGGCCGGCCCTTTGAAGCTGGCCAAACAGTCATGCACACTTTGAATGTTCTCCTCCTGGCTGTGGTGCACAGCCTGATGAAGAACATGCCCAGGCTCCCAGGCAATGCCTGTGTGGTAAATAAATAATTAATTACCGGTACTATTTTTGATTATAATGAATAAAACAGATAGCTCAATAAATAAGAGACAGGATTCGAGGTATCTGAGTCTAACAGGCTTTAATCAGGCATAAGGGAAGGGACAGGAACGGGATAGCCTGCACGGCATGGAATGGATGGCAGCTGCCAGGGAATGGGAATGGCATGGGGGCTTTCAGTAACAGTACACAGTATATATATACTAAAACAATTACATTACATTCAATACAGTAGGCGTAGCAGTAGGCGTAACTCGTAGCAGTCGCGAAAGATAAGGACAAAATGGGTGTAACAAGAAGGCGTGTACATGGACATGTGATGTAGACGTCACAGAAGTGTCATAAATGGGGCGGAAACATGGAGGGGGCTACCTGAGCAGGTGGGACCTTTAACCTAGTGGTGCACGCAAACGGGCAATGACGTGTTACCAGGGAGAACTGGGGGCTATGACTTCTGCACTAGAAGAGGAGACTAAAGTCTGCAGGGTCAAGACGACATGTACCTATGGCATATCTGGTATCTTGTGTTTGGAGTACATGTTGATAGAAACTAAAAGCTATCAGGGCAGAGGCTACTTGACTCTAAGGCTGGTGCATGCATTTATTCTACATGTAATGCGTGTGCTATGAATATTCTATGAATATTAATACAGTATTTCTCTTACATGGAGACATAAAGTCTAGACTATAGCTGAACTGTTTATGCGGTTCAGTAGCTTAGGAATGCAAAGACGAGGAGCTGAACTGATAACTAGAAACATAACATACTCTTGGCAGACAGGCAGGCAGAGCCAGGCCGGGCCGGGCACCGCGCTGCGAGGCAGTAAGTGAAGGGTCAGGGATGCAGGTGGGGGCTGCATCGCTCCTCGGAGCGGGTTCAGAAGACTGGAGCTTGAATCTGGTGTCCGGGCCCTTTTGAGGCCTAGAAACGGGGAAAATACAGTGAATTAACGTGTACACTGTAAAACATGGCAACATAGGCCTAATACTCATTGCTTTCACGAGAACTGGAAACTGACATACTAGAGTTGGACACAACTGTAATTGCATCTTTAATCGATCATAGGGGGATATATGCATATCGATCATGCACGTATAACATAGAATGGGGAACACGTAGGCACATATAACATGGCAAAATTTACTTTTCCACATTCCCTCCTTGTGCCCTACGTTTCCATCAGGAAACATCAATATTCATGATACCATCTATCTGTTCATATAGCATCATTTGCTCGTCTCGAATTATCTTGGAATGGGACTTAGGACTAGTAATACAGGATGTAGCACACAAGCCGCAAATCGCAGGGCCACATTGTAAACAGAGGCAGCAACTGAATATGATCATTACTGCTATACCTAGGAATGACAATACCTTCCATCCCCAGGCAGATATGATACTCCAGAGCCAACCGGACCATGTCCAGGTGCCTGGATCTTGGTGTAACTGATGGGCAATTTTATGAAGTCTTGTTATAGCTGAATAAACAGACGGCGCGTTATTAGGAATGAAAATGCAGCAACTAGATCCGATGACTCTACAAGCTCCTCCTCTATCGGCCAGTATGACGTCAAGGACGAGACGATTTTGGAGCACGACAAATCTAATGGCAGATTGCTCTTCAGTTAAATTACCTAGAGCGGAAGTAGTCTCATTCACTACTGCTTCAAGGGTTCTGGTTAACCTACGTATTAACTTACTATTCTGGACCGGACCTATGAAGAAAAAGAATCCTTTATTGAAGTCTTGATATTGTTCTAGAGTAGTTTCAGTTTGATCGACAATTGGAGACTCAGTCTCCCTTCTATGTCTAACGTGTACTAGATGTGTGTTTCTGTGATAATCGGATGGGGCTAGAAAAACTGGTGGCAGTAGGAAGGCAATGTAACAGGTTCCATCCCAATCGAGGGGCAGACGTATATATGCGGTCTGACCACAAACAAAATAAGAATGACGTGAGGCTTTGAAAATGGATTTCCCACTGTCACTATACTCGACCACAGTAGTACAATCACTATGTCCTACACGTGCGGAACCATTCTTTCTGACACATAATTCGCCTTTAACTGGTAGTACTGAAATAGCGGGCAAATCTGGAGTAGTATCGGACTGAACATTCAAAACCATGAAATTCGAGGAATAATTACCTAAATCATATACTTCATTTTCTAGATCTGATCCTGTTCTATGGGAAAGACCTTGCTTGTCTGGGAAACATGTTCTATTCAGAAGGGACATATCAGTTAGGGATGACGTTAACGTGGACCATGCTCCACACGAACCATTGTGTGAAAACGGATAAGGAAAAAGTGGCAGAACTCCCTTCGGTGTCTGGAAAGGGGGAAGTCGACCACACACCCAACAATTAGTGGCATTGCTGGTCTGGTGTGAATAGTGTAACATTCTGATAAATGTGTTATTACGAATAGCAAGACGATAGGATAACTCGTGAGGAGGCAGGTCACTAAATGTGTGCTCTACTGTAACATTAGAAAACATATGTACATGTGAAATAGGAAAACATAAATGTAACGCATAACTTATGCAGGTAACCATAAGACTCAGAATAATAAAAAATAACAGAGAAACGATGCATCTACTGCAAATATTCTTTTGATAGCGTATTCTCTTAGAGTTTTGACTAACTCTCTCACTATGTGGGTCTATCTCATACATGTCAGGAACCTGTCTAACCGCTTCACCCGAGAGGGACTTAAACAATTAAACTGTCTGACTGGCTAGACCTCAACTTGGCTTTATACTCCTGCTGCGGAGTTTTCTCTAACAGAGGAAGTTTAGAGTCTGTGTCTGGGCAGTCCTTAAGAACGGGGCAGTCTTTGATAAATGTCTTTGGTCGTAATCCATGGAATTTCTTGATGTGGCTGGTATGCACCCAGCCCTTGCGTCCTTCGAGCTTGACTGCGGTCCTTGTTGTTAATAACACCAACTTGGGCTCCTTCCAGCGGGGCTCCAGCGGACTTGAACGATCGAAGTTTCTCACGAGGACGAAGTCGCCTGGTATGACTTCGTGCAGTTTCACTTCGGTGTTGTCTGGAAAAGCAGCGGCAACCTGTGAATGACAAGAGTGTAGGGCAGACATCAAGGAAGCTAGGTAATCTGTCAGCATATTACTGGAAACGTCTGTAATCTTTCGGGGCATAGGTGTACCCCACATATTTGGAGGACGGCCAAATACGACCTCGTACGGGGACAGACCTGATCTAGAGTGTGCAACCATTCTCATATAAAAAAGGGCAACTGGCAGTGCTACTAACCAATCTACACCTTTTTCTGTACATACTTTTGCAATGCGGATTTTCAAAGTCTGGTTATGTCTCTCTACGAGACCGGCTGCTTCAGGATGGCGTACACAATGGAACTTCCACTGGTACCCTAACAGAAGGGAAACTTGTTTCATGAGTTCAGATGAGAATGGCTGGCCGTTGTCTGAATACACGACCCTTGGCAAACCATAGCGGGGAAAATACTCACGAACCAACTGCCTGGCAGTGGTCGCGGCAGTGTAATCTGGAACTGGATATGCTTCTGTCCATCTGGACAAAGCGCATACAACTACGAGGACATACTTGAAACCTCGACATCGCTCCATCTGAATATAATCCATCTGGAGGACTTCAAAAGGGTGGTCAGGAGGATGGAATCCACCTTCTTCCACCGGGACACTTTTACCTGGATTGAACTGACAACATATCATACAGGTACGTACTTTCTGCTTGGCGGCTGCACGTAGATGCTTGTTGAACCAAATGTTCTGGATACTGTCTAACATAGCTTTTTCTCCTAAATGTGCTGGACTATGTGCGGTATTAATAATGACTTGAACCATAGAGTCGGGGAGAAACCATGTGGCTTTTCCCTTCGTCAACCATCCCTGATCTGTCTGGACCCCTCCTTGTTCGGACCATTTCTTGATTTCATCAGAGGTAGCATGTGACTGGATATCTAGTACATCTTGTGTAGGGTCCTTAACTATCATACAAGTTGTCTGTTCTGGAATGTGTGTCGGTATCTTGTTAACTGGAATGTCTGGAGTCTGAGCTGTAAGCTTGGCTGTTCGATCTGCTAGATCGTTACCCTGGGAAATGATATCAGTAACTTTCGTATGTGCTTTGCACTTCATAATGGCAATAGCTGTCGGTAAATGTATTGCATCTAACAGGGCTTGAATGAGGAGACCATGCTGAATCTTAGTTCCATGAGAAGTCATGAAACCTCTCTCTTGCCAGAGCACTCCAAAGTCGTGTACGACTCCGAATGCATAACGTGAATCTGTGTATATGTTAACTTTCAGGTTCTTGGCACGTATACAGGCTTGGGTCAGAGCAACTAGCTCTGCTGCTTGAGCAGACAGAGTGTCAATACGGTGTGTTTCTATAACTTCAGTATCAGTAGTCACTGCATACGCGGCTACTAGTTCTCCTGTACTTGTTCTCATACATGAACCATCCACATAAAGTGTCAGGTCAGGATCAGGTAATGCAATATCTGTCAAGTCTTGTCTTGGCTTTGTCATGGTGTTAACAACTTCCACACAGTCATGTGTGGCAGGACTTGAAGTAACTGACGGTAACAGTGTAGCTGGATTTAAAACTATGCAGCGTCTGATTTCTATGTGTGGCTGAAACAGTGTCAGTTCATAACCTGTTAAACGTGCAATTGTCAAGTGTTGAGTCTGAGTTTGGTTTAAAAGAACTTCCACGGAGTGTGGGACTTGTACTGTCAGGGAGTGTCCTAACACTATGGAATCACTTTGTCTGATAGCTAGAGCTGTGGCTGCAACTGACTTGAGGCACGCAGGCAGAGCCTGGGCTACTGGATCTAATGTGCTAGAAAAATAAGCACAGGGCTTGTATTGTCCTGCTTGATCTTGTGTGAGAACAGATAATGCAGTACCATCACGTTCAGTAACAAAAAGTGTAAAAGGCTTACTGTAGTTTGGTGTTGCTAGAACAGGTGCATTACATAAAGCTTTCTTTAACTCATTGGAAACAAGTGTATGTTCCTGGGTCCAAGGGAGGACAGTCGATACGGCTGCCTCCTGTGTCGTTAACTGTATCAGTGGCTTGGCTAGATATGCATACTGAGGAATCCATTGTCTGCAGTAAGAAGTGAGGCCGATAAAAGCTCGTACCTCCTTTTGAGTCTTGGGCTGTGGAAGATGCGCTATTAACTGGATACGGTCAGGTGTCAACTGCCTACCCCTCTTGGACAGTAAGTGTCCCAAGTATACCACTTGCTGGACACAGAATTGAAGCTTTGAAGGGGACACCTTGTGCCCCATCTCGGCCAGGAAATACAAGACTGTAAGTGACGCACGCTCGCAGTCACGTTCAGAACGGGCTGTAATTAACAGATCATCGACATACTGGAGTAGGGCAGTGTCAATTGGCATGTGAATATTGTCTAGTTGTCTTTTAAGTGCTTGACTGTAAATGCTAGGACTTTCTGTGAAACCTTGAGGAGCTCGTGTAAATTTATAGCTTCTTCCATTTAAACAGAATCCGAAAAGAAACTGGCTGTCTGGATGAATGGGGACACTGAAAAATGCGTTCTTGAGATCGATAACTGTAAAGAATGTGGCTTCGGAATCAATGGCTGTCAAGAGGGAAGAAATATCTGGGACTACTGGATACTGTGGTATGATACACTTATTAAGTTCTCGAAGGTCAATCACTAATCGATACACTGGAGGTGCATTTGGATCAGTACGTTTCAGAATCGGAATGATAGGAGAATTACATACATTGGAGTCAGTTTCTACAACTACTCCTTGAACAATAAGTTCGTCAATAATTTTGGATAAGGCTGCTACAGCCTCAGGTGGCAATTTGTACTGTCTGATTCGTGGTAATACAACACCTTGTTTCAGAGTGACACGATAGGGTGTAATGTGCATACAACCTACATCAGTTGGACCTTGCGCCCATAAATGCTGTGGTACATTCAATAATCTTGGATCAAAATCACGTAATACATAATGACCTTTAAAATCTCGCAGGAACAGTCTTACTCCCTCTGGGGAGCAACAAATTATGGCACCTAATTCTTTCAGTGTCTTAATGCCTAACAGATTTTCTGGACATGTCTTCGTGAGTAACAAATCAGTAGTTCGGGACAGTGGACCAACTTCTAGAGTAACTGGTTTCGATATTTCATTAACAATAGGCTTTCCTGAAAATCCAAGGGAAACATTTCTAGAGCCTGAGAGCGGAGCCCCTGGAACCTCGTCATGACTGATGGTAGTCCTACTTGCCCCTGTATCAATCAGAAACTTTCTGTCTTTCCCTAATACTTGACTATGTGCATAGGGACCCTCTTGATCTACAGGAATCTCGATGAGAGGCAAGCCTACCTCCCTCTCTAGGCTGTTTCATGAATACGGCTGATAATCTGGATACTCTGACTGTGCGTACTGGTACATCTGCTGTGTAACGTGCTGTGTTGCAGCTATAGGCTGCGGTACTGTAACTGTCTGTTGTGCGTTCTGCGGTGGCTGGGAAGTCTGTGAAACTTGTTCTTGTCTAGGCGGACGCGGTCTCTCTTTAGTCTTACCAGTAGCTATGTTATGTTTCAGAACTGCACATTCGTTTATAAAATGACCTAGCTGTTTACAGTAATTGCATGTCCCTTTAACGGGAGCTGTAGGATGACTGGCTTGATTCGGACCCCTCTTCTGACTGTCTTGTGGAACAGATTGTGCAACTAGTACTTTCATTTTCGTGTCTTTCATACGTCTTCTTTCATGTTCCTGCTCTTCCCTGATTCTGTTCTGCTGATACTGGAGCATCTGGAGCATCTGTGACGGAGTATTAGCTTGCCAAGAACTCTCGACTTTCAGTACTCGATTTTTAACTTGTGGACTTGAATTCTCGACTAGTTTGGTAACAAAAAGATGAGGGTACGATTCACTACTTGTTTTCAGACCACTATTAATAATGAAACATTTCTCGAATCTAGAATAAAAGTCACTAGTATCTTCATCTTGTTTCTGTTTACAGGCTGAGATGGCATCCCAGTCTTCCTTTTTCGTGGCTAGTAATCTTGGCAAAACTTGTATTAACAGTTCGGGCAAAGCTTTGGCTTTATCCCCAAGACCGGTACCTGGTACTCGTGTGTTATCTTCGGCTTCTAATGCGGACGAATCTATCTTATTCTCTCCCACCTCCCATTCTTTTTCTTTAAGTTTTTCATATATGCCCGCAGGCAACAGGACTTTTAACATTTTAATGATATCAGGATACGTGTATTCTCCCATACGGAGCATGTCTTTTAGTTCACGGTGGAACTCTGCTGGATCTTTATCATGACAGGGAATTAACTTTTTCATTTCTAAGAGTTCTATTTTCGTGATGGGGGTGTAAACAAATACTCGTTCTAGAGCACCCCCCGTTGTCCTAACTGGATGTACTTCTCGTAACGGATTCTGTCTATCTATGTAGAATGACTTTCTTACTGGGGGTGGAACGGGAACAAAATGCGGAGTCAAGAACGTACTGTATTTGTGGCGCTGTTCTAGAATGACATTAATTAAATCGGTACCTAGACCTTTCCATCTGTACTGGAGTAACTCGTTCAATACATCATGTAAAGGACCTGGATCAGAATGCTGAACCTCATACAGTGTGATGAGGTGCTGGATCATATACATACCCACCAGACGCTGCTCGGCTGGGGGCAGTTTCAGGAACATTTGTGCCACGATTTCATCTGGAAACGTGGTAGAATCACTAGTCCATCGGACTGCTGATCGGGCTAGTTCTTGTTCATGCATGGTATTAAGTTCACTATAACCTATTCGTGATTTCAGAATTTTATCGGTAGCTTGGAATACTTGCTCAAGAGAACATTGTTCTGGCACTGGAGGAGGAAAACTTTTCTTGTAATCTGGACGTGAATGTCTGTCGGAAAGTCTAGTTCTACCTACATACGCTATTCTGTCGGGATTCTCGTTGTCTACCTCTTCACTTGAAGAGTCATTCTCTTTCTCGGCTATTTTCCTTGCTTTCTCTTTTTCGTGTATGTCTAGAATTTCCTTACGGATTTTCCTGTACATAGCGTCTATACAATTCTGTGTCTTGTGTTTTCCCTCGGCTATATTATCACTCCACTTTGTCAGGACCTTCATCTTATCTTTATCTTTCTCAGGATAGTCTTGTTCTCTTATTAAACAGTTAATCAAAAACTGTAAAATCAGATGTTGAGTCTCGACTTTTCTGTGTGCCATAGCTTCGTGAATACTTTCTGGATCCTCCCCTGTACGGATAAAACGATATATCCTATCTAGATGGTCCTTCATGTCTGGCAGAGTAACCAAAAAGGTGGTAACTCGTCGTAAACGTACTGAATACAGTATCATGTAATCTTCACCTGGTACTGAATCATATACGCAATCAGTAAGGTATTTCTTGAGGGCTGCGTAAGTAGAGACTTTCGGTGTACGTTGTAACGCTGCTTCTCTCAGCGTCATTCGTTTCGTTTGAGGCGGGGTGGTAGGAGCGCCTCCCGCCGCCCCTCCTGGGCTAGAGTCGTCAGGTAATACCGGACGTGCGGGTGCTGGTAACGTGACTGGTAAAACGGGTGCATTTACTGTAGGCTGGGCCGGGGGTACATTAACTTGGTCCCCGGGACCAGTGGCTGGAGGAACAGGGATTACATTATTAACAGGGTGCTGAGGATGAACAGGCGGAATATGATTTGCATATTCTGGGACTGTATCGTCCAAATAGGACGAAAGAAAAATTTCAGCTGCGGTCGGTTTATGACGTAGCCTAGTCGGGACTAATGGTGGCGGAAAATTACTGGATGCTTCCGGGGTTGCCTTCGGCAAGCCCTCGGCAAGAAGAGGATACATGCCCCTTATAAGAGCATTTCTCTGTCTGTCTGACTGTTCTGCTCTAACTCGTTCACCTTCTTCTAGAAGTTCCCTTTCTTGGGCTCTTTCTGCGGATTCCCTACTTAATTCGGTTTTTCTGATTTCTTTTTCGGTTCTTCTATGAGATTCTTTGCGCCATAACTCGATGGCATCTTTCTGGGACTGTCGGGCTTTCTTTTTCCATAATGCCTCTTCTACTCGCATGATGCACTCGGCATCCCATGTACCTGATACAGGCCATCTATATTTCTCTTCTAGATCCTTGGTATAGTCGACCCATAAATCTAAATACAATATGGCACTTAAGCCATGCTTATGATAAATAAAATGTCCTGGACTGTCCCTAGGCGGGACAGGAACTGATTCTTCGAGTAACCCTTTCCGGGTTCCTATCTGACGTAACTTGGAAAACAGAGGCATTCTAGACTTGAATCCAAACACAATACAATACACGATAAACACAGTAAGGAATAGCAAAACAAATCACTCATACCACGACATTGAAAACACATTAAATAACATTAATAACAGTTCGAACAGAATATTACCTGGTACATTTAAAACATAATACTCGGACTTCTCGAGAACAGACTTACTAGAATTACTGGATGCACTGCTAAAACAGTACAGAACATACCGGTCCCATAAAGAGACACGTCGGACCCGTATCCACCTAGGTGAATACTTCGGACTGGATCTGTGTACCCAAACCCATCGGACCAGAGACAAATTAATTGACCCTGTCTAGATACTACCCCAGCAACGGTACTCACCGGGCAGCAAGAACGGAAGGCCTCGGACTGGACTGGACTGCTACGACGTCGGACTACGAACTTCGGACTTCAGTTACAGGTGGGCCTCCGGATACCTCGGACCTTGTACTCTCGGCTTGGGCTCTGGTCGGGACTCGCCGCATTCCTCACCGCCTCGTCTGGATGCTGGACCGCAGTCTCCGTCTCCTCCGTGGGCCTGAGGGATACTTGAAGCAGAAATATCTGCACGTGCACGGTATGGTTCCGTCACGGCTGCAGAGGGTCAGGGGGCCTGCGTGGCTTCGCCGGCGCGTGGGGAAAGGGCAAGTCCCTATTCGGGCGCCATTATGTGGTAAATAAATAATTAATTACCGGTACTATTTTTGATTATAATGAATACAACAGATAGCTCAATAAATAAGAGACAGGATTCGAGGTATCTGAGTCTAACAGGCTTTAATCAGGCATAAGGGAAGGGACAGGAACGGGATAGCCTGCACGGCATGGAATGGATGGCAGCTGCCAGGGAATGGGAATGGCATGGGGGCTTTCAGTAACAGTACACAGTATATATATATACTAAAACAATTACATTACATTTAATACAGTAGGCGTAGCAGTAGGCGTAACTCGTAGCAGTCGCGAAAGATAAGGACAAAATGGGTGTAACAAGAAGGCGTGTACATGGACATGTGATGTAGACGTCACAGAAGTGTCATAAATGGGGCGGAAACATGGAGGGGGCTACCTGAGCAGCTGGGACCTTTAACCTAGTGGTGCGCGCAAACGGGCAATGACGTGTTACCAGGGAGAACTGGGGGCTATGACTTCTGCACTAGAAGAGGAGACTAAAGTCTGCAGGGTCAAGACGACATGTACCTATGGCATATCTGGTATCTTGTGTTTGGAGTACATGTTGATAGAAACTAAAAGCTATCAGGGCAGAGGCTACTTGACTCTAAGGCTGGTGCATGCATTTATTCTACATGTAATGCGTGTGCTATGAATATTCTATGAATATTAATACAGTATTTCTCTTACATGGAGACATAAAGACTAGACTATAGCTGAACTGTTTATGCGGTTCAGTAGCTTAGGAATGCAAAGACGAGGAGCTGAACTGATAACTAGAAACATAACATACTCTTGGCAGACAGGCAGGCAGAGCCAGGCCGGGCCGGGCACCGCGCTGCGAGGCAGTAAGTGAAGGGTCAGGGATGCAGGTGGGGGCTGCATCGCTCCTCGGAGCGGGTTCAGAAGACTGGAGCTTGAATCTGGTGTCCGGGCCCTTTTGAGGCCTAGAAACGGGGAAAATACAGTGAATTAACGGGTACACTGTAAAACATGGCAACATAGGCCTAATACTCATTGCTTTCACGAGAACTGGAAACTGACATACTAGAGTTGGACACAACTGTAATTGCATCTTTAATCGATCATAGGGGGATATATGCATATCGATCATGCACGTATAACATAGAATGGGGAACACGTAGGCACATATAACATGGCAAAATTTACTTTTCCATACCTGAACGGCCAAATAGGCCACTCAGACCAATTACAACGCTGTTCATGCATACGAAGAGGACAGAGGAGAGGCGTGCGGCTGCGGCAAAGGGAAAGTAATTAAACAATATATATATATATATATATATTCTCCCCGCGCCAACCCACCACCCTCGTTCCGAGGCAGCCGCCACTGCAGATCAAACACCTCTAACAAAAGGATGCCATAGTCAAGAGAGTTGAATGCCGCTATATGTTTAAGAAGGGTTGAATGGATCAGAGGTGATTGGAGGGATGTGTTGAGTCCACATCCATGGAGTACATCAGGTGAAAGCTAATTTAAGGGATTTGCCTATTGTAGTTGGTGAGGTATTTGGTAAGTTCTCTTGAAAAAGTAGGTGATGAGGGAATTAAGGTGGCAGCTGGAGTTGAAGGGTGGTTTCGCATGAAGATACACACTTTTTTGTGGTGTTTCAAAGAAGGTCGGAGTGACTGCATGAGGATTCTTGACTAGAGAATGGCTCAAGTTGAAAGGGATGGATGGGCTGTGGGGTAGGAGTGAACTGAGGGCATGATCAAAGGGTGAGAAGAGTTGAAGGGGCAGGCATGGAGTGCTAGGAGACTCCTGAGACACCTGAAGTAGACTCTGAGAGGAAAAGGCCCAGACTGTTCTCACTGCCCTGTTACACTTTAAGACCTCAACCATTTCAGAGTGACTCTTGAAATAGTGCTGCCTATCGAATCCCTTCAAGGAGTCTGGATGTGGTGTGTTTTAAAAGGGGGTGGGGAAATTAAGAAGGATGGTGCTTAGTCAGCAAGCCGTTGCTCACATGTGCCAGAATGTCATCCTAAACTATGATGAGGGCAGCCTCTGTGCCACATCTCAGACAGAAGGTGGACCAGCAAGGCTCCAGGATGGAGTGGGGTTTTAGAATGGATTGGAGAAGGTCACAGTGAACTATTGAGCACTAGGGAAAGGAAAAGATCCTGATGTTCCATGGACCTCCTCTCCATCTCCATCATGAGCAGAAGAACAGAATCGAACACCTCATCCCGACAAATAAAGATCTAATTTAGTCTAGCCTTCTTCCACCATACTAAACATCTACAATTCAAAATTAGAATAGTAAAGTGCACTTGTTAGAAATGGGGGTCGCGAGTTGGCATTGGCTTGCAACCTGTCCAAGTAGGAAACCATATTCTATTTAGGGTAAGGGGATTACACAGCTAAGATAGCCCCTGCTCAACCTCTTAGTAGCATTGTACGAGCAGTCAGGGTTATCTCAGAGGCAATGTGTAAAGCATTTGTACATAAACACACAGCAATACAGTGAAAACACTACAGTCTGAGCCCACACCAGTTTAGAAGAATAACCAATCTTTAACTAAGTAAAACAAGGCCAAAATGACAAAAATCCAACATACAAAGCAAAGATATCACTTTGAAAAGGCTCAAAATAGTTCAATCCATAGGAAACTATGGATGCATCACTTTTATTATGCAGTACCTGGGATGCGTCAAATTCAAAGACAAAAAACAGGTGCAGGGGAGGTGAGGCGCCAGAAACCAAAAGGGATGCGTTGATAGCTTAGTCCCAGGGGAACAGAGACGTCAGTTCCTTCTGCAAGGCAGAGGAAGTGTTGCATTGATTCCCTACTGTGAGAAGAGGTGAAGCCGTCTTGACACGGTCTTCGGGTCCGTACTGCGGGGCTACGTCGATGAAGGGACAGCGCCGAAGAACAATATGTAGAAAATCCTAGACACAAGTGGTCGATGCAGCGGTGAAACAGGCACATACATTTTCCAGCTGTGGAGCCGGTGATGCTTTGATTTCTTAAGCTGCACAGCAGGGCCTGCGTCGGAGGGGGTGCCACATACATCGTTGGCCCAGTGCTCGGGACTCGGGCTGCGGCGATCAATTAGCCACACAGCAGGCACTGCGGCGATCATTTAGCCACACAGCAGGCCCTGCATTGATTCTTCGGCCGCACCATGGAGATGCATTGGTTTTTCAACCGCAAGGCATTGCTGCAGTGGGAAAAAAAGGCGCTGAAGGTCGCTTAGTCCTTTGTAGCAAATCCACCTCCCAGGGCCCAGAACTGGAATTGCCCCCATTTGGCAGGTCAAAACTCCCAGCAGAGGAGTTCAGAGGCTGCAGGTGAAGTCTTTGTTTGCCCCAAGACTTCTTAGCAGGAGGCAAGCATACACAAGCCCTTGGAGAACCTTGGAAGCAGGATACAGAAAGCAAAGTCCAGTCCTTTGTCTGCCCAAGACAGAAGCAGCAACCAGTAGGCCAACACAACACACCAACAAGCAGAGTAGCAGTTCTCCTCCTACAGCTTCTCCGGCTTGTCTTTTTGGCCGAATCCCCTCATAGTCCAGAAGAGTTCTGAAGTTATGGTGTCACAGCTCCAGTACTTATACCAGTTTCTGTCTTTAAAGTAGACAAACTTCAAGGAAAAGTCTTTGTAGTGCACAAGACCCTGCCTTTTGCCTGACCTGGCTCCAGACATACAACAGGGGAGTGGAGACAGCTTTGTGTGAGGACAGGCACAGCCCTATTCAGGTGTCAGTGACAGACACTCACACCACTCTTGCTCAGGAAGACCCATCAGCTTGGTGATGGTCCATCAGGATATGCAGGGCACACCTCAGCTCCCTTTGTGTGACTCTCTAGAGTAAATGCACAAATAGCCCAAATGTCAGTCTAAACCAGACGTGGATCCCACAGGCAGGCAGAGGCACAGAATGTTAAAGCAAGAAATTTGTTAGTTTCTAAAAGTTGCATTTTCAAACATGCAATTTAAAAACCAACCTCACTGAAAGATGTATTTTTAAATTATGAGTTTAGGGACCCCAAACTCCAAATCTCTATCTCTTCCCAAATGTAAGTTACACTTGTAGGAGGTTATAAGGCAGCTCCAATGATAACATATAAGGGAGATAGTAAAAAAACGAAATTAGCAATATTTCACTATCAGGACATGTGACCAATACATGTCCTACCTTTCAGACACTGGCTAAGGCGGAGAGATTCATCGCCTCGCTGCTCAAATGGAAAAATAAAATGATAGTAACATATTGTTATTATCATTTTAGTTTTCCTATTGCAGTCAGTGCATGGGGAAGGAGTACTGTGCACTCCCTAAGTGCGAACGACTGTTTGGCCGGCCTTTCTGGGCCGGCCAAACAGTCATGCACATTTTGCATTTTCCCCACCAGGCTGTAATGCACAGCCTGGCGAGGAACATGCCCAGCCTTCCATTCCCCATCTGATCCCCGATCCACGGCGTTCAGACTAATAACAACGATCAGGGGGGCCTGGGTGCTTCCTTCCTGCTGCCGGACCAGAGACAGGAAGAAGAGGACGGAGGAGAGGCAGCGGCGGCCATTTCAGATAAGAGTTTTTTGTTCGTATCACCCGTTGCCCCACCACCTGGGTCCACTAGCAGCCGCTACTGCTTTCAGATACACTGTACCCTGTCCATGGGGCTACCTTGAGCCTACCCTATGGGTGCCTTACATGTAGTAAAAGGGAAGGTATAGGCCTGACAAGTGGGTGCACTTCCAGGTCAACATGGCAGTTTACAACTGCACACACACAGACACTGTGTAGGCAGGCCTGAGACATGTTTGCAAGGCTACTCATGTGGGCGGCACAATTAGTGCTGCAAACATTTTGCTATGGTCTTACCAGTAAATAAAATATGCCACTCAATGGATAACCAATCATAATCACAATTTACACTGGGAGCACTTGCACTATAGCACTGATCAGCAGTGGTAAAGTGCCCTCAGATCGAAAACCACCATAAACAAAATGCAGCACACAGTCAAAAACCAGGAGGTCAGAAGCAAAAAGAAGGGGAAAGCGCACCAAAGATGCCAGGTCTAACAGCACTACTTCAAAATAATTATGAGGCCAGATAACAAAGCATTGTAGATCACAAAAGCAATAATGAGTACAGGAAGTAGTACTGCAGGAGTACTCTTTAATGTATTCTTACATCAGCCCCTAACAGCCAATACCCTAAAGTGCAAAGAGGGCACAAAAGTATGTAGTACGTTAAAAAGTATTATAGGACTGTACTTCTTTCTGTACTCCAAAATAAACTGTGAATAGGCCCTAATAGGTTAAAAATAGAACTATATGACTATTTGCGTGCTGGAATGGATTGGAAGTGGCAGTGTTACAATGTTAAGATGCACATTGTGATATAATAAAATATAATAAATAAGCTTATAATTAAGCAGAACACACATCAAAGCCAACATCACATGCACATATGTAGCACGCCATATAGGAAGCTTAGCAGGTTACACACGTATTTGCATAATACATTAAATCTGCAAAATTGTGTAACTTTCAGGCCTTCACTTCTAATATTTGCAAGCTTTAATAGGCACGTGCTTGTAGCAGGAAAATGCAATAACTAAGATAGTATGCAAACAAAGGAAATGGGAAGCCACTATTCTCTGGAGAAGAACTACAGATACCTCTTTGTTCCTCCACAGAACTGAGGTGCCCAAGACAAGCATTTCTTTGTTATTAAATACAAGTCACAACATGCTGCTAAATCCCATTCCTGTTGTAGCAAATTCTGGAAAGTACCTGACCCTTTTGATAGCCAACATTTCACCACATTTCTATATCTGTGTTAAGACCATTGAGGACATTGTGTGTTTTTACGGTAACACTAATCTAGCTGGGTACAAGCCCAAATTCATCCATACAATTACCAGACAAAATAAGTTGTGTCTTTTCTGTACTGAATCTTTGTTCAACATTGTGCCATCAGAGCCCGATAGCTATTTTCCTGATGGAAAAGCCATTGTTAGCAAAGATTATTCAGGACCACAACCAAAGATACACTTTATGTGGTCCCATTTTTAATTCAACAAAAACACATATTTAAGTGGATCTACAAAATTGGAGTATATTGATGCACGGCTTGTGAACTGTGAAAACGTGAAGCTGAGAAAGAGAATAAAGACAAAAATATGTTTGGCTAGTCAACATCAAACTACATGAAGGAGAATTATAATTTTGTGTTCTCTCTGATTGTACTAGATGAAGAAGGGCCACATCAAAACATAAATTGTGTCAACATTTCAGCACAAAGGTGCAATTCACAGGAGTCCTTCATCAGGGCGAGAGTAAAAAATACAGCATTTCTCACCTAACTCATTGATTATCTCAACTTCTCACTAGGTGGAAGCACTGCATGCCACTAAAATATGTATTTGGGCTGAGAGTGCTGATTTGGGAATAGGATGATGGGCAAATGTTGCACTTTACTATTTTGAACCTGCTATTGGGTAAGTTCTGGTCACGGAGTTCTGAAAATTGCCCTTTAGCCACAATCAAATTTTAATTGAAGATTAAATTAGGTCTGTTATGCCTCTCCTCTTGGGAGCAAGCCCTAACGTCTAATGGGATGCTAGGCTAACCATTTTATAGCTTAGTGTAAATTCTGTATTCCATCTTCTAATCCATATGTCTCTACAACAAAAGCATCCTGTTAGATCTGGCATCGTTGGCATGGTTATCCCCCTAACTGTTTGCTTTCAGCCCTTCTGTTTTTGCTGAATTTGTTTTTGCTAGACTTAGGGCTCTGTGCACTTTACCACTGCCAATGAGCTTGTGCTCTCTCCTTCAAACATGTTTGATTGTCTTGCACTAAACTGACATATTTAATTTACCTGTAAGTCCTTAGGAAAGTGGCACTACCTGTGCCCAGGTCCTGAAAACTAAATGCTCCTAGCGGGCCTGCAGCATTGATTGGGCCACTCACTTAATTAGCACTTTAAACATGTCTCAGCCTGCTATTGCAGCCTGTGTGTGTGCAGTAGTTTTGAACTGCCATTTCAACCTGGCAAAGTAAACCTTTTGCCAGGACCAAAACCTTCCTTTTAAATATATATAAAAGTCACTCCAAGGGTAGGCCCTGGACAGCCCAGAGGGTAGTGCAATGTATTTAAAATGTAGGTCATATACTTTTACGTTTTACACGTCCTGATAGTGAAAACATCTTAAATTATTTTTTCACTACTGCAAGGCCTACCCCTCCCATAGGATAACATTGGAGTTACCTTATTACATTTTAGAAGTGTAATTTCCAAATGAGAAAAGGTAACCAGTTCATGTTGGGTATTTCTGCAATTGTATTGAAAAATCCTAACTTATTTTGAAGTTGGATATTAAGACACAACTCTGAAAATGGCACTTATAGAAAGTTGGCATTTTCTTGCCTTAGCCATTTGGTGCCTGCGGCCTGTCTCTGAGTCACATAACAGGGTGTACTTAACAGTTCGGCTTTGTGTATTCCTCCTACAAAAAAAAACTTCTTTGTGAGATCTCCTATAAGCATGTTTATGTTGTTTTAATAGAATTGATTGAGAAATGAAATGAAATTAAATGAATGAATGAAATTAAATTGAATTTGTAAAGCGCATGGCTGCCCGAAAGCATCCCAGCGCTGTAGAACAAGGAGCCAACTAAGGGGAGGGCACCGTTGATTAGGAATGCTGGGGAAAGAGGAATGTTTTTAGGAGCTTTCGAAACTTCAGGTAGCTGGGTTCTGTTCGAATCCTAACAGGAAGGGCATTCCACAGTGATGCCGCATTCACAGAGAATCGACAACCCCCAGAACGAGCCTTCCTCACTCTAGGGACCTTGGCCAAATTTCCAAGGTCAGAGCGGAGGGCCCGGGTGGCCTTGTAGGGGCAGACCAGTCTCCTAAGAATAGGGGGTCCCTTACCCTGTAGAGACTTGTGGGTGATGCATAGAGACTTAAATTTTATCCTCTTACGTATTGGCAGCCAGTGAAGGGATCTAAGTGCGGGTCTGGCTGAGGATCGGACTGAGCCACCCGTAAGCAGCCTGGTTGCTGAATTCTGAACACGTTGGAGGGTGTTAATGGTTGCTTCAGGTGCCGCCAAAAACAGGGCATTACTATAATCCAGTCTTGACAATATTAACCCCTGGATTAGCAGTTTCCTAAAATGAAATGGCAGAAGGGGGAGAATCTTACGGGCAGAGCGAAGAAGGCCATAGCAAACGGCAGCTGTTTTTTCGCTTGGATCCAGAAAGAAAGGTCCCGCTCAAACCAAACCCCCAGACTTTTAATTTCATTCTTTGGGGCGGGAAGATCCCCCAGGCAGGCAGGCCAGATGGAATTGGGTAAGGATGTTAACTGATGGCCCAAGAGCATGAGGTCTGTCTTGGCTCCGTTCAATTTGAGCAATGATCTAGTCATCCAGGAGTGTATTTCCGAGAGGCAGGCAAAAAGATTTTCAGAACACTTGTCCTCTTGGGAGAGCGAGACGACTAGTTGGGTGTCGTCCGCGTAGGTGACTACTTTAATCCCAAAGGGAGTGACCACGTCCTCCAGTGGGGCCATATATACGTTGAACAGAGTAGGGCTCAATGAAGAGCCCTGAGGGACCCCACAATGGAGGGGGTTTAATTTAGAGCGTGCGTTGCCTTCCCAGACCTGAAAGGTTCGATCACTCAAAAAAGATGTGAACCAAAGCAAAGCCGTGCCCGACACTCCCAGCCTGACAAGGCGCTGAATTAAGATTCCATGGTCCACCGTGTCAAAGGCTGGACTTAGATCCAGGAGGATCACAACAGCCGATCCTCCTGAATCCAAGATGCACCTTGCCTCTTCAGCCACCGCTATCAGGGCGGAGTCAGTGCCCTGGCCTGGGCGGAAGCCCGTTTGGGAATTGCGTAGAAGCTTGTTACTTTCCAAAAAGGAAGAAAGCTGCTGATTGACTATTTTCTCCGCAATCTTACTGAGCCCAGGTAACAGCGATATTGGACGGAAATTGGCCAGTCGGATGGATCCAGCTCTGGTTTTTTTAGGAGGGATTTTACCATGGCCTGCTTCCAGCTGGGGGGAACAATACCCTGGGTAAAAGAGGCATTTAATAGATCAGTTGCTAGGGGGGAAATGGTGGCTGAGACCCGCTTAAGGATATGCATAGGCGCAGGGTCAGAAGGGGATCCACTTTTCATGAAGGTCAGAGCTTTACAGAAATCTTCTCTAGATATTAAAGCAAAGGAGTCCAGACAGGGGCCAGATGTAGGGGCATAATAATCATCAGGATCGAGAGCTTGATCACTGTGTGGTAGAGTTTTTAATATATTTTGAATTTTGGTATCAAAGAAGACCGCTAATTGGTTGCATCTTGCTCCTGAAACCTCCTGCAAACTCGGGGGGTTAGGTACCTTAAGGAGCTCTTTCACTATCTGAAAAGTTTCCCTGGTCGAATTGGAGGATGTTTTAATTTTCTCTTCAAAAAAGGCCGCCTGGGTTCTTTTGAGGGATGATTTATAAGTCCTAATAGCCAATCTATAGGCAGCTTTACTATGGGGGCCCAATCTTTCCTCCACGAGCGTTCTAACTTTTTGCAAGTTTTTCTAAGATCTCTAAGTTCTGTGGTATACCAAGGTGACTTAAAAACACTACTCTGAAATATCAAGGATTAACGACCAATGTTAATTGTATAAAAGGGAACATGCCATTTATTAAATGTATGGAGTGAGATTAAACAGTTTTTTAGTCTAATTAATGAATTAGAACTATCTCACTCCACACCTATAGTTCGGGGGGATGAAACGTTGTTAATGGCGGCCATCTTGTAAGATGTTATCAATTGAACATCGCATACAATAAGAACATATGATTGCACATAAATGGTTAGTAAAATTACATATAGACATATTAATAGAATGTATCCTTAAAAAATGCGAAGATAACCAACCCTGATGATAGTCTTCTGTTTATTGTAGCAAACGATAAAGAATGTTTTCTATTGTAAATAGCAATGTCGCAGCTCGTGTTGATATGCGACATTAGCAATTGGAAACAAGACTTTTCCTGAGTCCAGTCTCACTGTCCGTACTTAATGGCCCAAGTCTGATAATAACCGAAGCGGTACTGTCCTCTTTTGAGTCCAGTTCGCTGTTGATATCTACTGGCTCGAGTCAGCCAAACCCGGATAGATAAAGTAGTATGAGTGTAATTTCCGGAGTGAAAACGCGCGAGATTTAGGGTATAAAATGGAGGAAAAGTATGGCTTTTCCGCATTTACGGTGCGAGGTTCTGGACCAGATTTGCCGTTCTACGCATAAGAAGCAGGTATGACATTATTGCTAGGCAAGGGGATAATGATAGGAGAGAGGAAACTTAAGTAACCTGCCTCTCTTTACTTCTTTTCAGACTGCGGGCGGTCTAGCAACGTATGGGGACTGTGATTAGTTCGAAAATTTTAAACTGACGACCCTTTTTAAAAAATTGGCAAACTATTGTTTGAAGCGTACTTTTTGCGCGCATACAGGAAAAACGACCAGGTAACTATTTATGTTTAGCAAGTTTGTCTTGGGTTAAGGCGTTCAGATGTCTCTATGCCTCATACCAACAGTAAAAAGTAATACTAAACTACCCTTGAGTTTAACCTATGAAATCACTCTCCGTATCAACCGTCTGTTTTGGGGGACATAATGCGGTTAGGACACAATATAGGCATATGAATGCAGTTTCATGTTTTTCTATAAATACACATGACTGCTCATTCTGACAGAACGCGATTAGTAAGAGCGATTTGCGCGTTATGTTTACAAAACAGCCACTGTCTACGAGAATACCGATTGTACAGTGGTATGCGCACTCTGGCAGAATGCGATATATGTAAGAGCAACTTGTGCGCTGTTCTTACCAAACAGCTACTGTCTATAAAAACAGCAATTAATTGAACAGTAATATTCTGCACGCTGTGTAGATACGTTAGATTGCCAGAAAGTTTTACTCAAGAGCAACCTACTTGCCGTTTAAGCTAATGTAGATAAACGCATAAATGAATGGAACAAATGGTATTCCTTTCTTCCCTGTAGAGAAAACTGGGGAGTACATCTGTTTACTACCTTGCATTTCTACAATATCGAATACACGGGATCTACAAACCTGACATAGGTGTGTAAAGTATGGGAATTTAAAAAACGCTTATAGCATGCCCAAATGAATTATGGTGCAGCATAACATAATATCTGTATTTTTCAATCTCAATGTCTAGATGACCATTACATGGTATCGTGAACAAAGCCTAAAGGTCTGAGGTCCTTGTATGACCCGCTATGAGGTAAAAATACCCTATATTCCTGTTAATCTGTGTAGGCATTATGACCAAATGTAGGTAGCTGCCCTTTGTGATAAGTTGGCCGTTAGGTGGCAATTTAGTCATTTCCAATAAGGAATATCAACAGACTTGACATGGTCTTGAAGGTAACACATAGTGAGTCTGTGCTCTCTCTTTTTACAATATGATTTAGAGGGGTGATTAATAAGTCTATGTGTATTGAGGAAAATAATCTAGTGTGCTCTGATCTAATTGCAATTGCTATACATTGATAAATGATTTGGTATGCAATAGAATGTATGATAGTATTGTCTTAGTTTTGAGCACTCTGTATAGGAGCAATATTGTGTATAGTAATGTAATGTGTTCTTTTTATATAAAAAAAGTTTTATTATGTGTATCTTATGCTGTGTACCATATTTCCTGTTTCAGATGCATTATATTGTTTGTGGGAATTGATTTTTAATCCTGAAGAAGGTGTTGGCTTTAGAGATAAGTGCCAAACCGAAACGCGTTGATGCAATTTTGACCTTTGACACATTAAGTCGTTGGAAACAACTACTCCAATTACGATATTAACATATGGTTTGGAGTCTGATTATGTTCTTTGACTAGTGAACTCACCTCGTTTTAATTGGAACCATTTTACTTATTTTCGTCCCACTGTGTGTAGAATCATTTTGTGTACAACTGTATTTTTATTGGTGTAACACTGTATATTGTTTTTTTAAAATATATACTGAATAAATTGTACACTTTTATGAACTTATTATTATTATTATCATTTTTGCTCCTTATTTGTTGCTCAATTTAATGGTATGTGGAATGATGTGGGTATAAGCGTTGGCTATTTGTAAGTTCGCCCAAAGGGGAAACTTTTTTGACAATATTCCTCCTACATACCCACACTCAATTGGGTATAAATACTGGACCTCCCAACACCAACTCTCCAGTACACTTCTGGACCTGTGGATACTCTGCCAGGAAAAAGGACTACTATGCTGCTGAAAGGACTGCCACTCTGCTTGACTACTGCTCTGAAGGACTGCTGCCTTGCAGTACTGATCTGCTGCCTGCTGCCATCTTGCCTAGGTGAGAAGGACGGGATCTGCATCGCTTGAACCCAGAACGACTCCAAGGGCAAGCTGGCTGGCCTCCTGAACTGAAACCTCAAGGACACAACAGACTTCCAACACCCTTGAACCTGCACTCTGCCATCTGTGAGTCTACCCTGCCAGCTGGTGCCACACCAGCCTGGGCCCCTGGAAGTGGACTTAAGGTGCTCTGCCAGCCCATCCAATCCACCGCTGCGTGAAGCACCCTACGCACACTATAGTTACTGTGGTACATTGTCACCTCTGAAAGCATCTTTTTTTTAATGAGTCAAGGGACCACTAGTTAATTAAAATGTCTCATCGGTTCCTTTAGCCCCTTTTAATATCACCTCCTCATCACCCTATTTTACCCCCTTACTTGAACTCATCATACAGCTTTATATTCAGAAGATCTCCATCAAAGAGCCCCCAGCGAGGGGCCCGTCAGGCATTGCAGTGCCTGCTTGATGAGGAGCACCCAATGATGAAGCATGACACCCTAGCAGGTGTGTGAGGGCACTTTCATCTGAACATTGGAATCTCCTTTGATCCGACTGTTCGAACCGGCTGTTCCATCTATCAGTGCCTGTTCTGTCCCTTACTTGAGGAACTGCCCCCTCTGTGTCTGGGCACAAATACTTTACTCTTTGTCTCTGAGTTAATCTTGACTGCTCTGTACCAAGCTACCAGAGGGTTGAGCACAGGTTAATTTAGGGTTGGCTTGTGCCTCACGCTGATAAGGAATGTGGTTGCTGCTTGAAAAGGGCTCTCACCCCAGTCAACAAACAACCCAATTTCTTACACATTCAAAATATTTCATAACACATCGCTATTTTCTCTTGTCTGCAAATAAAACGGGTCTCACCCATCTGCGCCAGTCTAATAAAAGACTGGTACGAGACAGACACGAATCTCAATTTAAAAACAACATGCCATATTTAAAGTATTTTGTAAATGTATCAGTAAATGGATTCTGTCTTGCGGACCTAAAATGACAAATATAGTTTACTACAGTGATACAAAGTAAACATTCGATATTAATTTAGTGGTTCTAATTTTGACAAACTAACGAACAGATTAGAAACATAACTTAATCAGTGACCAAGGAAAGAAGAGAGTGGTGGGTAGCTTGAAAGAGTATCAGAGGAACAAAAAAGCATGGCATAGACTGAGATTCCTAATGGAAATGACAAACACTTAATCAACTTTTTTGCTGGCCTTGCAATCTCCCCAACCATGTCTGTTGTCTTTATCACATTCATTAGTATGCCATTTCCTTGAAAAACAATCTTCATCGTAAGTAGTCTAGTGACTGCTGAGACAGTTACTTTGTTTCAGCAATTAGGTGGAAAGTCTTCGGCTTGCTCGCCAAACCTCTTCTCACAATCTGGGATACTCTCTTCAGTGTGTAACATCAAGGGATGAAGAGAAACAAACAGCCAGCCAATCAACAGCTAAATACTACTAGTGCCTCACCATTTTGCATGATACCTCCGGAGTCCATATTCTGCAGTCGATCCTTCAGTTGAAGGTGGGACCATTTCATGTCTCTCTCCTTTGTCAGGTGCTCCATTTCCTCCATCCGCCTCTGGCGCATCTTGTCTTGAGCAGACTTGGATATGGTGAAATTGATCTGCAGGTGGAAAAGACTGCTCATAAGACTTCAGTGCCAGCTCTTGCTGCGGGGCTGTATGAATGAGCATCTATTATTATAACAACATGATGAATGTATTTGTACCTTACAGAGGTGGTTTCACAAGACCATTGGCATTCATGCTGGTCCTTTTATTCAAGTTTTGTGCTGCAGTCATCATGATTTCACCAGATTAGGGCTTGGTGGGCCAGGTGACAACCTCGCGTACTGTCTATCCTTGAGAATTTCTCTAAACAATAACTACAAATGTATGCATGAGCTCTTGTGTTCCGGCAATTCTCTTTTTATGATCTATGATTTTATGATGGTGGACTCACCAACTCTGTTCTCAGTGACCTACCCTATAACAACTGACCCGCTACCTCGAGGAGAACAACATTCTGGGCCCATCCCAGTCTGGGTTCAGCAGCAACCACAGCACCGAAACTGCCCTCATCGCCGCGGCCGATGACATCAGAGCCCTGATGGACAACGGCGAAACCGTGGCCCTCATCCTCCTGGACCTGTCAGCAGCCTTCGACGCGGTCTGCCACCGCACCCTACGTACTCGCCTCCACGACGCTGGGATCCGAGACAATGCTCGGACTGGACCACTTCCTTCCTCTCCGGCAGAATGCAGAGCATCCGCCTCCCCCTTTTCCGCTCTGAAGCCACAGAGATAATCTGCGGCGTACCCAGGGCCCTCCCTGTTCAACATCTACATGGCGCCGCTCGCCCACATTGCCCGACTACATGACTTCAACATCATCTCCTACGACACCCAGCTGATCCTATCCCTCACCAAGGACCCCATCACCGCCAAAACCAACCTCCACGACGGTATGACAGTCGCAGCCAAGTGGATGAAAAACAGCCGTCTGAAGCTAAACTCTGACAAGACAGAAGTCTTCATCCTCTGCTCCACCCCCTCAGCCTGTTGCGACTCCTGGTGGCCAGCTGCACTGGGAACAGCACCAACACCCACCGACCACGCATGCAACCTGGGGTTCATCCTCGACTCTACTCTCTCCATGACAAAGCCGATCAATGCCGTCTCCTCCTCCTGCTTCAACATCCTCCGCATGCTCCGCAAGATCTACAGATGGATCCCCACCGAAACAAGAAGAACGGTCACCCAGGCCCTCGTCATCAGCAGGCTGGACTACGGAAACGCCCTCTACGCAGAATCCTCGGCCAAACTCCTGAAACGACTACAACGGATTCAGAACGCCTCTGCACACCTGATCCTCGACACCCCCTGCCGCAGCCGCAGCCACATCACACCCCACCTGAGAGACCTGCACTGGCTCCCCGTCGACAAGAGGATCACCTTCAAGCTCCTCACCCACGCACACAAGGCACTCCACAACACCGGACCAGCATACCTCAACAGACGACTCAGCTTCTACATCCCCAACTGCCAGCTCCGCTCTGCTCCGCCGACCTCGCTCTCGCCACCCTCATCCAAAGAGCGACCTCCGGCGGCAGATCGTCCTCCCACCTCGCCACCAAGACTTGGAACACCCTCCCCATCCTCCTACGGAAGACCCAGGACCTGCTTACCTTCAGAAGACTAAGCTATTCGAGCAGTAGCAACACTCCCCCCCCCCCAGTGCATTGAGACCCCACAGGTGAGTAGTGCGCTTTACAAGTGTTCTGATTAATTGATTGATATTGCACTTGCAAGGACTATACACACCCTACAGCTACCCTGTGTAATAAGCTACCCCAGAATAATTGCATGTAAATGACCTCCATTAACTATCGACAATGATCATCAAGGTCCTATTCATGGCTATATTACAAGATCTCTGCTAGATACATTGCGCTTGGTGGTGGAAGTATAGAACTAAAGGGGGTCATTATGGAATAAAAATCAGATACAAGTCAGGAGATGCAAGTTTTCCAACCCTGTTCAAACAACATGTCACACTGCGGTCAACCAGACCGTCATAAGTCATAATCCTTTGTTGGCTGCCTTTCTCACCCTTTCTGGTCTCTTGCTAATGTTGTGTTCAAACCAAATCACAGGATGTAGGCGACACACAAGAGGAGGCTGTACCATACATGGACAACACATTACTATCTTGAATGTAACACTCATCATCCTTGAAACAGCTACATACCCTTCCATTGTTCTCCTTTCCCTCCTCTTCACTGGAGTTCTGCTGGAGTTGTATCGGATCTCCCTCTTTTGCAGTGTTGAGAAAGATAGTCTTCAGGGGGGCGGATTCTGCCGGGGCTCCACTGGGCTTCACAACAGCAACTGGCTCGGTTTTTTGGCCAGGCAGGACAGAGTCCAAGTTTCTTCTTTCTGTATAGAGAGGAGCATATAGTTAATCACAGACACTAAAATTATGGTTGCATAGACAGGAGAGTGGATACTGGTCTACTCTGATCAGCCGCTCCAAGCCCAGTGCTGGGTTAATATAGTCAGAGGATCCCTTTATCATGCTTTATAAACATGGTCTGCGATTCCCTTTTTTTATGCTTTGCTAACATATTCATTGACTCCCTTGCTTGGTCTGGTCTAACACAATCAAGTGCTTCCTTTGTTATGCTGGGCTAACATAGTCGTTGACATTTCTTGTGCTCTGCGAATATGATTCATTACCCCCATTTCTATGTTGAGCTGATTTGCCCATCCACCTTCTCCTGTTGGACTAACAAAGTCATTGAATCTCTTTCTTGCACTTGGCAAGATGCGCTGTGCTTTGCTTTCTTGGGCCAGGCTAACTAGGTCAGAAGTTCCTTTTCATCTCACAGCTAAGATGGTTAACTGGTCTCTTTCTCTTGCTGAACAACTGTCTCTGGAACCCTCTGCTTTACTAAAGCAGTAAGGAAAATCTTTCTTCGACTGGACTAACAAAGCATCTACTCTGCTTCTTATGGGTTTATGTGATAAGCAGCCTCTTTCTTACGCTGGGCTAATATGGTCAGTTGCCCATTTCTTGTCCTTGCATTTATTTCAACATACATCATTTATAGATGCGGAATAATAAACTGTATCCTCAATGGCGATTGACTGCCTGAGCCTGATGTTCAGGTGTAGGCAGAACACAACAACCTTTATAGGTCAGAGTAGGGAGTGATGAATACTTATAACTTATTTTCTAAAGAAGGCAAAACTTCAGAAATGATTAAACCTTGGGAATCGCTCTTTGTTAATGGGTGCCAGCACCCAGGCTCCCTAGGCACGCTCAGTTGCTCTAATCTCTGCACAGTGCATTGATTCAGAGTCACACATGCTCTTGGGTGGTTGCCTGCTTGCTTCTCTCGGTTGCCATGCACCAGTTTTTGGCTGCATTTACTCATTAGATGGCACTGGAACACTGTTCCCTTTCTGCACTCAATACTAACAGGGTCAATAATGAACCAGATAAGGAAGTAAGCCAAGGCTATGCACACCTGCCTAAATCTATGCCGGCCTAATGTATAAATCAATGCCTTGCTTACCTGCAGTACGTATTCCAACGCTGTGGCACACTTGATAAGCACTGACTTCCAGCATATTAACATATTTGTGACTGAATACATTTGTGTCTATCCTCATATCCTGTCTAACATTAAACCTGGAAGATCACACTACACTGGCACTAAGGTTTCTCCACTGGCTACCAATAAAACAGAGATCCCAATTAAAAACCTTGTGCCACGTCCACAAAAAGTGCCATGGTGTCTGCCCAATTGATGTCAGATGCTGATTTCTTGCTACCAACAAAGCCTAAGGTCTACTAACCATAACTTTAGGAATGAGGCAGAACATCTTGGAATGTTCAAGCTTCTTCCCAGTGGAATACTGTACCACTAAGTTTAAGAGTCGAAAATGGATTCCCCAAGTTAAAGAAACCCTTGAGATCTCAACTCTTCCTTCCGACTTATGGTTACCCTACTTTTCATTAGAATTAGGGTTGCCATGAGGTAGTTTACAGACTATCCTCAATGCTGTTTCCTGTGGACAGAAGCTTAAGACTGCCCCATCACCCAAGAGCAAGTGCATGACTGGGTACTGCATATCTCAAGACTCCGACATCATTCATTCGCTTACAAGAATGCGGGCTCCCATCAACAGTCTCAACCAAACTATAGACGGACTTGTTCTACAGGAATGCTACTCATCCATCTTCCTTCGTTGTATACCCTTACCAAACACAGAAACGATCCTTGGTTCTATACATCACTTTCTAAAATCTGTAAATCAAATAGTAAGATGACCATGGAACTTGATCAGGCTCTCCCAAACACCTCACTCAGGTCTGTACTGCTGTTCTGAGCAAAAACATCTGCACCCTGCCTACAAAAGAGGTAAATTAGGAATAAATCTTCTTATCCGATTTCTGCAAGACCATTCGCCTTTTTTGGGGGGATCCTCTATTTGATTAACATGTACTTTGTGATGTTTATTTGTACTTCTGGATTTTGTGTATTTAACAAAGAGGATCCTTACAAACTCAGATGTACATCTTGCTATGAAAATGTTTTATTAAGTACACTTGGACATACTACATGCTTGCTTGGACAGTTTGTTTTACTTCAGTCCTGAACCAGCACCCTGGAACGGTTTGACATTAGCCTCATAAGTTAGCCGATAAGTTAAGAAGGGAGGATGAATGACTGGAGGGCTGACTCCAGTGGCTGGACAAAGATTGTACCTTATTGTCCTTGTAAATAGCTGAGAATTGCCGTGGGGAATGAGAAGAGGGTCAAAACCTGCAGCAATGCACACATCTTGGCACATCTCACTTTTATAGGTTAGGATAATATTTATAGAGCGCACTTATACCCGAGAGTGTAAAGGCGCTGATTTATCAGAACTACAACATTCTCACACCGGCAGAAAGCTCTGCTGTTTATAATTATATTTATATTTAGAGTCTTATTTGTGTACCCTGGTAAGATAGCTCTTCTGTTTGAGGCCTAAGCCTGTGCGGATTTTGTAACCTGAGGGATTACTCTGATGTGTGAGGCCTGAGCAAGTGCCACCTGTGTAGTAGTAGGGACTGGGCAGGATATGCAGATCCTGGAGATTGAACCCTTTTCATGGTTTAGCCTTACTCTTAGGGCCCAATCAGGCTTCTGGCATGCCACCCCTATGAAATTTCTCTTGCTCAACCTATAACTGGAAGAAGGAGATCAGGGTGGCTGCTTGTGCCTGGTTTTTGGCAAATGGGAGTTGGTTGCACCACTTCTTTATTTAAAGGGAGGTGAAATGTACTTGGGGTAAATTGTGATTCTAAAGGGTGCAAGGTGGATGGGGATTTGGCAAAATGTCACTTAGCCAATAGTGGCAACTCACTCGCCCACAAAGCACTCTACTCCCGCACAGACCAGTGAACTGCAGATGAAAGAGGTGAAGGTTTCTATGAGAAGCCTGTGAGGCGAAGCGGATGATGCAAACAGTGTCCCCTAGGAGTGGTCTATTTTGAGCCGTCCACAAGCCAATGTGTAGACCCTACAACAAAATCCTCAGCTCCACAGCCCTGAGAGGAGACTCAGTTTAACCCACAAAACCTCTCCGCCGTGAGGTCCTGCTGGACTCCTCTTCGTAGCCTACACACTTCACACCGGCACATACAGTGAGGCTCAAAAGTATTGCAAGCCCTGGGATTTGTACCCATTGAAAAAAATACATGGTTTGTAATTTAAGTGTGACAGAGCCCTGGAAACAGTGCATGTCCTAAGAGACCTTTTACACACGGGGCTCATTAGCACTTCCAGCAGAGTGTAGCCAGCTGCCTGCACTGTGCAGGCAGAGCGTATCCCTTCGTAAGGTTTCACATCGAAGATAAGACAAAGGGTTGGATCACAAAACATTTTTGACTGGCGCAATTAAACGCTTTTTACCACAGTATTAGAAAAACTGGTTCCGGAGATGGTAATGTTTGCCAAGAACGTTTGTTCACATTTGTTGTGTGGCATTATGTTGGATAGGTGATGTGTTCAGTGATTTAGTTTTATTGTGCTGAAGTTTTTGTGTTGCAATCTGTTTTGACTGTTTCTTGTGATGTGCCCTGTTATGATTTAATGGTAGTGTTGTGTTGCTTAGTTGTTCACTTTAGCTATGTCTACAACGCTGCTATATTTCCAGCCAAAAGCAGCACGTCTTGAAAGTTCCTTTGACAAACCCACCATTTACAAATTTCTAAGGAGGTAAAATGGCGCTGCTTCAGCTACTCGGGTAATAATAAACCAGCATCCCCAAACTGTGACCGTGATCAGTGCTCACTTTATGTGATACAGTCAGTGCACAAGTCTTAAAAAAGAATTGGGGGGGACTAACCCAGTTTGGCAGTATGCAAGTGACATCATGGCATATGACATCACAGCGCGACATCATGGCATGGCTTCACAGGAAGTGACATCACAACCCAAGACCTCACAGGAAGTGACATCAGATCTTTACACATTACACATACATTTCACAGGTCTATCGTCAGTACATTTGAGCTCATTTAGAGATTTTAACAAATGAAAGATTTTAACAAATTAGATTTTGCGTTGGGGTTATGCCAAAAAAGTGACGCACTCCGATGCAAAATGCGAGTCTCAACTTATACATTTATTCTGTAAAACCTCTACCATAAAGAAATTGGCAACAAGGAGAAACGTGGCAGTAAATCTGTTCTGTTTAACTGGTTGCGAAGTTCACATTTTTAAATGTCGTAAGGCTATAAATAAATACAAATAATGGTATCAAAAATGTTATTTGTGTCTGGGAATGTCCAACCAACCAGTCATATTGGGCATCAATTATGACCACCATTTCACAGGTCACGGGGATAGAAGTTCTCCCGGAACCAAAATACTGCTTGCTTAATATTTGGAAGCCAACAGACCTCAATCACTCGGACCAGGACTGGGTAAGACTTGGTCTGGCCCTGGCCAAAAGAATATAGCTCTTAACTGGGGATCCAGGCAGACCCCGACCCTCCAAAAATGGTGCCAATATATGGACACATCAGTGATGACCGAAAAAGCAGTGTATGTACACAGGGGGTGCCCCAAAAAGTGGGCCCGCATTTGGGGGAGATGGTACGCCTACTGATGCAATATGTGCGAGCCCCCTCAAGGAGACACAATATCTGATATTAGTGACTGAGCTGTGATTCGGTGGGAGAACTGTGTACTAAGCTTAAAGTTCACTTGGAGTTATGCCTTGTCCTTTTTTTTGGTGAACTGTAAAGGACACAGAATAGTTCAAGAAATGCTACAACTGTATACATGTGTGTAACGGAATGCTTACAAAATGTGATTCTTTGACTAAGTATCGATTGGTTTTTTTGTTGTTATGAAATAAAAACAAATTTTCAAAAAAATGTTTTATTTTTTTATTTGTGTAGATACTGGGATAGACCAGCACATTTGACATTCTTACAGTGCATGCATATGCCTTATATACAGGGATTGAAAAAAGTAAAAAAACACTCCTCTATTAAGTATTTGTGAAGAGATAACAAGATGCAATCCTTTGGTTCCCCTCCCTTGCATCTAGGTGTGAGGCTCAGATAGCTCCCAGCTAGGATAGTGGAACAAAAGGAGGCCTGCTGGCCCCTTAAATTCGGCTTTTGTTATAGGCCCAGCTGAAGTCTAAAATACGAAAGCCTGCACGTTGCTGCTGTGAAGGAAAGTAGACAACGCGCAGGTGTGAAGGAAAGTAGACAACGCGCAGGCACTGATGAATGTGTCCTGGTGCCTGGAAATTACACCGGGACAAGTTCCACATATTTCAGTAGGGCCGAGCTTCTCATCCTGTGAAAATAGTGGGTGGACGCCGTGTACCCCCGACTTGTGCCCTGGATACAGTTAACTGTCTCTGCCACAACTTTGGGCTGACTACTGTCTGAAGGGACGTCGTTGCGGATGCTTTCAAAATGGTGCCGACATTGGCAAAAGCCATTAGCAGCGGTAAGCCATCTTGAAACTGTTTATGCTACATTTCCTAGAAGGACGTCATGCTGTGTGGAGATGAAACACTACTTCAACACAGAACGACTGCCTCGCTCAGAGCTGACACTCAAACAGGACGCGATGAGTAAATGTTGTTTTAGGTTGAATACATGCACGCGTGTGTGTTGACACATGTGTGTGCAGCGACAAGGTGTGCACCGTGTGAGAGTTTGTGTGAATATGTATTATATTGTATTGTATTGTTAATTGCATTTATATAGCGCTTTCTACCCCTGACGAGGCACCAAAACGCTTTTTCGGTAAGTAGCTCCCTACTCCGGAACCCATAAAGGATTAGTGTTGAATTAGTATAGTGAAATATGAAAGTAAGTTAAGTGTGTGCACAGACGTATATAAGTAGGTGTGTCTACCACTAGAATGATGCATTTAATTATGCATTTTATATAGCGCCATCGTTGCCCTACATAGAAATGAAAACCCTTGCAATCCAATGAAGCTGGTGAATACAATAAACAAAAACAAGCACATTGATTGAGTAAACCCACCCTTCCCTAACACCGTCACTTCCGGTGAATACATACCAAACGTCTGCTGCTCCGCATCACCTTCTGTTGTGGACCTTAAAAATAATTAGAAATGGAAACGAGGGTTAAAACTTAACATGAAAAAGGAAGGAGACAAAAGGTCACTTTTAAGACTCCCAACACGACAAATCCTCAGCAGCAGAGGGCGCGCAATCTCACAGGAAGTGATGTGCTTCTCGGGCAGGCTGACCCCTCTCGAGTCCAACATGGCCCCTCCATGGAGCCGCCTGCCACTACCACATACCGAAGCCATTAGAGTTTCCAAAACTTTGGTCACCAAGGCGACTAGGAAGGCCTGTGGGGTAGAAAGTAATACACAAAGGAATCCGCGTTCGCAACAGGAGCTCAGAGAGAGACAGGGCCCAGGTGTGCACCCCCCTCCCTCGGCCTCTGCTGGGGGTGCTTGGCCTGCTGACCTACCGGGAGCACTTGCACTCTGACCTTTTCCTGTATCCCTCAGGGGCGAACAGAATCTAACAGATCACAACACAGATCCGAACACGAGATTCTTTTCAAACAGAATGAGATGAGTTGGAGCCCGGCAACAACTCACACTCCACCTTCCCACAAAAGCATGCGGGCCAATGGCTGCATTTTGTACCATTGGTTTCATCCAATGGGAGTCTACGCAGTTTTAACTATCACAGTTGGTTTTGATGCATGCTTTTGGGTTAAGCACATTCATCTATAAAATTCATAAAGAAGTGTTGGGTGATAGCTATCTTCTACCTCTGTAAGTGGGATAAACTTGCACTGCAAATGTGAAGGAGCGTATGAGCAGCTCCCATGAACTTTATTACATCATATGACATTGTATGGCCTGTGCACGACTAATTACTGTTGCCACATCCTTCTACTGCTCTTGCGCATTAATGCAGTTTTAAAGTCAACAAACCACCCACTGTAAAATATTCAAAAAAGCACGGCTGAAAATTAAGAAAAAAGAGTCCATTGCACCCCAGCAGCACGTTCTAAGCTTTGTTCATCAGAGATTAATAAGAACTGACAAGCACTCACCAAGAAGAAGCAACACACCCAAAACACTCTCTTCTGCACTTGCGTCAACATTAAGGTCTTCAAACCAATGATGTTGACTGAAGTGTTCGGGTGAGCCAGGGAATACTTTGACTATCTCAGCACACCCTGCTGAGCATGTGAGCTCCATCAGTTATTCGCTTCGCTTGGCCCTGGCTTCACTCATCTCATCAGTATGTCAAATCAATATGTCTCATCTATATGACTCTTCACAAGCCTCAGCCTTTGAGCGGCTGAGACGAATGCTGATCACACCTGATGCTAAACCTCTGCACAACTATTGGATGATCTCAAACTTGCCTTTCCTAAGCAAAATCATGGAAAGTCACATCACAAAGCACATTCAGTAAGTCCAGGAAGAAAATATATTGTCCAAAACAGTAATTTATTCAATCACCGGCATTTCTGCTACAGGCCCTCAAGAGAAAGAGAATCTGTGCTATCAGACACCTTCAATAACATCCTGACTGCACAGAAAGAAGACCAGCCAGTGAATTGGCAAGGCTGAATCCAGCTGGAAGACAGTGGTATGTATCTGTTTATGTCCTACAAGTGACCGCTGGGCCACATCATTGACCTGTACTACTTCTAATTCCTAGTGTATGCAGACAATAACCAGATCCATCTCTGAGGGAACAGAGACACTAAGAACCAATGTACACTTTTACCAGATGAAGGAATCCTTTTTCTGCTTACAAGGCTAAAATTCTATCAATGTAGAAAACACAAATCTGAGAGTCCAATTCGATGTGAAACCTCCAACCACCAACCAATCCCAGGATCAAACTAAAGGAACACAATCCAACACTCCATATTAAGAGTGCTCCCAGTCCACACAAGTCAATAATTGAATCAAACTAAAAAGGGATCTGGTCCTGTCCAAATTGGCCTACACAAGACATCGAAGCAGTAGATCCAAAATTAGACAACCAGATGTATTTGAATGTAGAAAGGTATGACCACATCACCACTGCCGTGGAATCATTCAGCTGGTTTCCGCTTCACAGATCTGTTTCAATTCAAGATCCTTTTTGCTATGTGTAGGACTTTCTGGGGAAGAGGCCTCATTTATCTATATAACACCTTTCCTCCTACTACGTACCTTCAAAGAGGCTGATAAGATCTATGTGTGCTACTGAAATGTTCAAATGCAAATCTAGATTCTTGAGACATGGAAGGAAAAACCTCATGGTCCCTGGGGCATTATGAAATTAGAAGGACGCAAGCATGAGATGTCAACCAGGCTACCACATGTGAAGGAACACTCGACAACCAACTACCGACAAAGCATCCGGTACAATGATGCTTTTGCGTCATCAGACTGGAAGAGTACCACAATCCGTTCTTTAGGGGCTAGCGTGCCCCATGCAAGTGCCATACTAAGAACCAAACAGCTCTAATAGCACTATCAACCGAGTGTATTCAGTTTTGCGCCAATCCCAGCTCATCAGAACCAAATACCTGCATTTTCTTGACCATTACCCTAGATTGGAGCTCACACCAATAGGAAACTGATGTATACTATGGTCACCATGTACATTAATATATTACGTAAAACTCTTAACTCTTCGAGGGCTTTGAAGTAGTGATGAAACAATATATATAGGCATTATAAAAGGCTCTAAAAAATGTTTGCATCTGAACACCAACCTCGTACCATCACTGTCACTGAGCCATACCTCTGAACATATCTGCCCTTGAAGGGGATTGCTTTAGAATTGAGCAAAAGATAAAGAAACTGTTCAGCCTTCTAGTAGCAGGAGCTATCATTTCAGATGCTGGATGCCCACATAAGGGGGTGACCTAATGCACTAGTCACTGGATGGGGTCGCTGCCTTCTTTGATAAGTTAGGACAGATTTGTCTTCAACGCTGAATTAACCTTCCCAGCTTTCAGTGTTCTCGGACATAAGGGACACCATTTAGGTGTAGCTAGAGGTTATTATTGCTACCGCTCTTTGCAGCTAGATGCTATGATTGTTACTACTTACTACCCCTCTTTGCTGATATATGCTATGATGCCTACCCCTCTTTTCTGCTAGAGACAGTGATTGTTACCCCTCATTGCTGATAGATGCTATGATTTCTACCCATTTTTGCTGCTAGAGGCTATGATTGCTACCCCTCTTTGCTGCTATTGGCTATGATTGCTACCCCTCTTTGCTGCTATAGGCTATGATTGTTACCCCTCTTTGCAGCTAGATACCATGATTGTTACCCCTCATTGCTGATAGATGCTATGATTTCTACCCATTTTTGCTGCTATAGGCTATGATTGCTACCCCTCTTTGCTGCCTTCAACCCCTCAGGACTTGTTTACAACCCCTGTGGTACCTTCAACTTTTATAAGATGTGGTTTCTGAATAGTTAAATGCTAGCTCTTAACCTCAAGATAACAACAAAGCTGGCTTAAATTGCTCACTGGCTTTGATTTACTTCCATCCAATCAACATTAATCTCAGCGCAGCCCACCGCCCACCCCGACTCCATGTCAATGGTGACAACAATGATCTAGGCTAGAAGTTCAGTGCAGTTGGTAAATTTGATGGTAATTAACACTCAACTCTGAGACCACACTAGGTTGGGTAGTTGAAGAATAGTCCTGCGTGTCTAGTGACGCAGTGGCACCTGAAAACCCTAAAGAAGGAGCCAAGAGAAGTGTCTAGCCAAACTGCATAGTTTGCCAAGGTACTTGGATTGGCATTCTGACTGGGACACAGTTATAAGTCAAGAGAAGAATTCAGAGCTCTGGAGATCTGAAACCCAAAAAGTAGATACACCAATGCTGACAGGGAGATCTTGCGGATCTCCTGGGGAGACATGTTTGGCCAAGAAGGGGACTGGAAGGAAATATGGGGGTCGATGGGGAGATATGAAAGGTAAGGGTCAGGCATGAAGGTGGGAGTAAGGAGAGGGGATGAGTAAGGCAAAGTCATGGGGCTGATGGGAGACCTGAGGCTAATAGGGATCCATAGCTGTTCAGGGGAGGCACTATGAAGTGTAGACGAGTGAGGCATGGGGGCCATATGGAGTGTATAGATAATGATGGGCCACATGAAAGATTTGAAGATCGAGAGGGAATTGTGGAACATTTAGAGCCATGAGAGAGACATGAGGATGATGAGAAATGGCAACTGTGAGAGAAGTTTCAGGCACCAGGGGAGATGGGCTGAGGGTAAAATGTTGTGACGGCGAGGAAGAGACAATAGAGAGTTTATATGGGATTGCAGGGGATATGGGGGAAACACGATTGATGATGCAGAATATGGGAGCTCATGAAAGGACATTGGGCAGAGAGGGAGGAATGCACATTGTCTCAATTGTGCTGCGGCAAGCACTGTATAACAATATGATCTTGAATGGTGAGTTGTATTATACACCAAACCAGAGGCGCAACAAGAGGCAAATTTCGGGGGTGGGGGGGGGGCTAAGAAAAAATGTAAAGGGGGCTGAATCTTTAAGCGACATGCAGAGTAGAGCTACAGGGGCTCTTAGAAGGGGTGAAAAACAGCAAGGCCTCATTAACATGCAAATGGTCTTTTAAAGACCTGTGAAGTGCTCAGGTGCCGCTGTGTGTGTGCACGGGAAACTATCATCCCGGGCTGCCACACACGACGGGGGGCTGAAGCCCTTTGAGTCCAATGGGTGTTGCGCGCCTGCACCAAACGTATACATCAAATGTCACAATTAACTCAGACAACTGGGCCAGTGTTATATGGCACTGCCACTGCTGCAGAGCATAGTTAACACACTTGCCCTATACATTAATCTTCATCTTGCTTATTTATTTTGTCACTGTATCAAAGGATTCTAATCCTAGCAATCCACATGTCAACAGTCTGAATGAGATTTCTGGTAATGCTACTGAATTTGAGGTTTCGATAGGAGCTTTGGTGAGATGTGCGTGTATTATATTTAGTAAAGCCTTGAATTGAACTTTTTTAACCTTTTACATCTTGTCAATTCTGTTAAAAGAATGAGTGATCCTACTTTCAGCGCAGTCACCAGAGGATCAGATATCACTTCCCATGGAGTCATGTAGATAGAGGTTGTTTTTGGATAACTCCAAGTTTGGATAAAATAAATTGCTGAAGATTTTGAATAAATTAGAAATGCCATTCGCAAGTATTTAACATATTTCTTGTGTGCCTACGTCGTACTGTACTATCTATCTCGATACACATAATTTACCTTCTAGGAGTAGATCGCTGCATCTCCATGGTAGTGTGGGTCGTGTCATTGGAACCCTGAGGAGACACCGCGAAGTCCCCAAAGATTGTATCCAGCGATGATCTCCCCGACTTAGGAATTGGTGGAATTAATGTCCCGCTCAGTGACTTGCGTTTTTTTTCAGCACTGTACCTCACATACTGTAGGGAATTCTGCACCTGTAAGAAAGACGCCTGCAAGCAGAAACACCCCAATCAATCATGCTTTTGCTTAGCTCTTGTTAAGAAAAACAGTCAGTTGCAACAGTTTCAAATGACTACAGAGCCATGGTGGTTATATGACATAAGCATAGATGGCTTTACCCCATAACTAACAGACAATGGAAAATCACTTGGAACCACCCTAATATAGACCACATAACAACAAAAATCAATAAAGCATGATACTAGATCTCCTTCCCGATAAAGTGAAGCCCTATTCCCAGAACCACATTTCAGAACAACAGTGGAAGCCATAGTGCTCTTACACCTGGAAGGGGACAACACTCTGGACAATGGTCTACCCACCACCCATCTGGCATCCCTCAAAGGTGTCCTACATGCAACAGCATGTCTCATCAAGGGCCTGAGGAAATTCAACCACATCACCCTAATGCTGAAAAGAACTGTATTTCTCCCTCTCCTTGCTTGCAGCATCTTCAAGACCAGCTGCATTACCTACAAGGCCACGAGACAACATACCTCGTCAACATGCCTGCAGCTGGATGAGCTCTGATTCCTGGTCATGTCTGTACTTGGCTATTAGTGAACTGAGCATGCTGATATCTCCGCATGCATTGTACAAGGAACCCATTTCTTGAGTTGCTTGTAAGTCAGTGTCTGTTTCGGCTTTGAGGAAAAGCCATTGAAAATTTACTTCCCTATACTGCTGGAGAATGGATTTGTTGTGTGCCCACTCACATTATTGATTGATAATCGAGAACTGGACACATCAATATTGTGGGTCAATATAATGTTCCTTGAACTTCCTTTCTGAGTTGCTGGAGTCAATCTGCAAGCCTGGTGTGTAGAGTGGTCGTATTTTAGGTCCTTGGTGCTTACAGCAAACAGGCTTGACACCTAAATTTCTCTTTTCCAACAACAAGCGAAGAACAAAAACCCATCTCTTAATTCCCACGCCAACTACTGAACATGATCTCACTTTATCCTCTCTTCTTGATATAGTTCCTGTGTTCCCCAGTGCTATGGAGTGCGTTCTGTAGCCAGCACCTAAATTTGTGCTATAGAAATACCAATACCAAAGAAAACTAAATTTCTCACTAGAAGATCTCCTTCATCTTATACAAAATACACCACAGAACACTAACGTACTCATGAGCAGAATATACTCAATCAACCAAAATGTCAGAAGCTTCCCAGCTAAGCCCAACCTCATCTCAGCTTTGATTGGCTACTTAACACTATCCTTTTCTCAGGTTTCACCCCCTTGAGTTTCTCACAGGGATTTCAACTTCACTTATAAATGATCATCACCAGCTTCTTTATTTAATGCTACAAAGGTCAATCCAATTTAATGGGTGTAACTAACCATAAAGAATGTATAGACACAGTACAAACAGTACAAATATTTAACATTTCATGAAGGATAAAAAAACATGATACTTAAAACAGATCCAATTCATTGTTTCAACAGAAGCTATTTTTAATTACTAAATGCAATAAAATGGTATGGGTAGACTTATTACATCCAAATTATTGGGACAACCTCTTCCTGTGCTATCTGAATGCTAGATATATGTGTTTAGTGGGTGAGAATAGGGGTGTCTGCACACCTGCAAACAATACGTTTTCATTTCACCCAGGTTAGCTTTATTTATTCTGTAGATCTTGGGAGGCTGGAAGACTGAACTGGTCTGCTCAGATTTAAACTCAGAAGGTTCAGATCTGCAGATGTCACAGCGAGTAGCTATTTCACTGACCCATCCTTCTGACTGTATTCCTCATTGCTCAGGTCTCAGGCAGCTTATGTCGCCAGGGCTCAAACATCACATACCCTAACAGAGCACATCCATGGCCATATTTATCACTTCCCTCTCCCTCTTTCAATGACTGAGCCCCGCTTATCGGGTGATTGAAATTATTAATGAAGTGTTAGGGAGAAGGAGAAGAATTATTTTATACCATCATAGGTGTCCTTATTCTACCTGATTTACATCAGTTACCTCCTTGGGAGCCAGACTTTGGTCACTGTAGCCCTCTGTGGCCTCCTTTTCTCTGCTAATGTCCTCTGAGGCAGCCTCTTGGCCACTTTCCACTGCTCCGTTGGTCTGTGGAGTCGGGCTCTTCTGTATGGGCGGCACAGGTTTCAGCGCATTGAGCGTTCGTTGGGAGGTGGATCGTGGGACAGGTGGTGTTAGGACTCCATCACTGGGGCTACTAGATTCAACTGTAGAAATAACAGAGTAGCAAACCACTTAGAGACATTTCAGAAAATATATTTCGAATAATAAAATACAAAAATTCCCAATATCGTAGTGGTGTTTGTATTGTTAAAGTTTATTGTATGATTAATTAAAATCTTTACAATATTCTGATCATAAGAAAACAAAATGCATTTCCTCACAAATAGATAAATACATCAAAATAGCGGTAACGCAATTTTTTTTTACAATAGCAGCGATGAGTAGCAAACATACAGAACTGTAAAGTAGTCGTTATTAAAGTGCTAGACTTAAATATTACAGAGTGGTTATAGCTGATAAAGTGCTAATGACAGGAATAATGTGCAAATTGAATGTCTATCATAGTTTGTATACAAAGGGACAATGAGATCGATATGGTATAGTAGTTTAGTAGAAAAACACAACCCTTATCAAACATTTTGGCCTCATGGCGTTACCATTGCCAATCTGTCCGCCTCAAGGTGTTTCCAAAAGCGGCTGCGCATTGGTTGACTGAGCTTAAAGAAGGCAGTGCCAATACAGTCTGTGACCGCGCCACATTTCAGCGGTGGCCATCCAGTTCCAAAGTTTTCCTTATCCGCCTGCAGTCTGTCAGATCTTAAACGCCTCTTTTAAGCGGGTTTGTTCTGTCTAGTTCAACCGTTCTAGTTTTGTAAAAGTTAATTCCCTATTTATGTAAGATACACCGATGGATAAAGGTTCCCTTTACAAAGAACAGTTAAAAGAAATGTAACTAGGAGAGAGATATTAACAATTTGGATCAACGTGAGGTTGCATGTGGTGGTAGAGGGGGAAAGGGAGCTGAAACGGGAGTAAAGGGATTAAGAAGGGGGCAAGAGCAGCCCGTGGTGAAGGAAGAGGTACGTTTCCAAAGTTTTTCTGAATTGGGAAGCTCATGGAGAAATCAGCGAACTACAAGCACAGAGTTCGCAAATGAATCTCCTGACTGGGAAGGTTTAGAATAATATTTCAATAGAGCTGAATGTAGATGCTTCCAGTCAACGGATGGAGCTTGATACTGGGTCGTCTCCTGAGGAGATTTTTAGATGTCCAACCAGGTATTTTTAAGATAAACAGCTTGGTAATCTATGCATTGTGAAGGTCAATTTTCGTGTATTCAAAATCAGCAGTGTGACTGGGTGAAGCACACATTGGAGGGCAACTAATGTGGCTGCTGGGAGTCCTCGCAATATGACATGTCTAAAGACATTACAAAACCGTGTGTTTTTCAGACCCCTGTGTTGCAACTGTCTCTTTTGCATTGCAAATATCTTTGCTTGTGCATTCTAATAACGATTCTTAGATGTTGCTGGAAATATTCTGGTCAGCAACGTAGTGCTGTAAAATACACCGTTTGGATATCTTATCAACCAATCAATCAATCGAGGGTTTGTAAAGCGCACTACTCACCCGTGAGGGTCTCAAGGCGCTAGGGGTGGGGGCATCTCCGGATCAGTCGCAGAATCGGATCATTCGAAGAGCCGGGTCTTGTGGTCCTTCCTGACGGTTCGCAGGGTTGGGGAGCATCTGATGTGCACGGGGAGCTCGTTCCAGGTCTTGGCTGCGATGTAGGAGAAGGCTCTCCCGCCTGTTCTTGTTCTGCAGATCCGGGGACTTCTGCCAGGGCGAGGTCAGTCAGCGGAGCGGAGTTTCCTTTTGGGTGTGTGAAAGGTAACTCTCTGGTGAGGTATTTGGGTCTGATGTTGTTGAGGGATTTGTAGGCGTGGGTGAGGAGTTAAAAACTGCTCTTGGAGAGAGAATCTGGCAAACACCCAATCAAAGAGTTAGACTTGCCTAACGGACTGCACTGTAATGAGGTCACATTTATGTAGTGGTTCATAACCCAAGCAAGGCACCAAAGTGCCTTCTGATGAGTAGCATTCTTCACAGTTGGGTGTGGTTCAGTGGGAGGGTGTGAGTTTGCAGTGTGAACTATGTGAGCGTAATTTTGTTGTTGTGCATTACACATCATGCAAAAGACTCTGTGGAGCACACAGACAGCACAAGTCCACTATCCACCAACAGGCACTGCTTTATCTGGACACCAGAATCAGTGCCCCATGTGGGCACCAGGCACCCTTCCAGCGAGATGGTCCCGCTTACTCATAGAGACAGATGGTCATGAATGAGCCTTTAGGAGGGAGGAGCACTCTGCCCTAAGCTTGTTTTCCAGGGTAGAACAAATCTTTAAGATTCCAGTGCTCTCCAGAGCTGTCCAGCAGTGTAGGAACGCCGACAAGCATGTAGCCCGCAAAGGGTACTAAGAGCATCACCATCGTGCTATTGTGCTATTTTGCTGCCTGGACAGATAGCGAGAAGGCCGGGGACAGGAAGCTCTGTAGTTCTGGTTACATGAACAGAAGAGTAAGAAATGTTTTTAAAATAATGTCTTGTTTGTGAGGTACACTATGAGAAAAAAGGAACTGCGCAGAGCTGGTTAACACCGGAATGTGGCTCGAGGGCAGTAAGAGAGGAAAGACAGAAGTGGTAATAATTGAGATGAGATGTTAGGCTTTGAGTGTGGGTTTACAAAAAAAAAAAAGACAGTCCAACCAAGTACAAAAAGAGAATCTTGGAGGTGAATCTTCTTCAGTGTTCCAGCCTGGCCCTTCTTGATGACCAGAGGTCAGGTTCACTGTGACTTTCAGATTTTTGATCCTAGAATTTAGATAGTATCTCACGTCCTCAGATCCTGTAACTTTGTATCCCACATGCACAAGCTGTAATGAGGGAGTTCTTAAGGATGTGCTGTGTGTAAACTCCACTTTGAAGATGTTTGAGAACTCAGTCATGATTCTGGTGACCTTATATCTGGAACAAAACAAAGTCCATCACCAACAGCAGCCACTATCTCTTTAACAGAACAATGAGCAAGGGAGTCAGCTCCTAAGAAGAAATGTGAAACCCAAAATGTTTTTTATTTATAAATCTCAGCAATGGCATCTTGGCACTTGGACCATACAGATCAAGAACAATGCAAATGGGTTAGAGAGAGAAGAGGAGGGAACAGTGAAGCAGACTGATAGCAGAATAAATGGATTTATAACGGCTTCCTGATTGTAAGAATGTAATCAATTAGACGTAGGTGATGGAAATCCAGTTCCAGAGATGAGGACCCAAAACTCTCAAACCTCTTCCGCTGCGCTTGAATTTCTTAAAAGGCAGTGCTATTGCAAGAGTAAGATAACCTGAACATACAGATTGGGGTGGTTTGTAAAAAGTGATAATATGAGAGAGAAAGTTGAGACTGGTATGTTGAAGATTCCTGGGAACATTGCATAGCGCCTATAGGTGTATTAGCAACAAAGCTGCGTCTTACAGTATGCTGAGATGTCAAATTTACAGAGTTTGCTGCTGAAATCTTGGATACCTTGAAGCTTTTTATGCAAAGGACTTTGAAAAGTATGGTTTAAACCTTTAATTGCATCCTGAGAAGTTGTAAATACAAGTCGAACTGCTGAAGACACTTGGTTCCTATGTGATTTCAATAGATATGTATCGAGGAAAGTTCAGCAGCATGGTCGATTTGAGGAAGCCCCACCGTCAATATTTAAAATGCAATTGTTCACCTATTTTTTTTTTTTTTTTTTTAAAACCTTTATTGAACAACGAAAGCTCACAAATACTGGCCTACAACCACACGGGCCGGCCAGAACAGAATGGTAAATAACCAGCATACAAAAAGAAGTTCTGCACAGGATATAACATCAGGAGCACTGGTGAAGCAATAAAAACCATCGAGCGTTCAGCAAGAGCAGGATAATAAAGGTTAATTTTCTAGCACGGGGAGGGGACCAAAGAAATAACGGGCCGTATATGAGAGTACAAGGGAGGGACCGTGGCAAGCCGCCATTTTATAGACACAACGTAAGAAAATGAAAGCATATAATCAAATCTAGCAAAGGACAGAAACAGAATCAGACCATCAAATAGCGACAGTGGCAACAGTCAATCGAGCTCACTCACCTCCGCCCCTACCCGAACAAAGAAGACGTGGTCAAAAAGCCCCATCACAAAGACTACGCAATACGCACCCCAACGGAAAAAGGGAACCTCCATAAAGGAGAAAGGGAAAGAGGGAGAAAAAGACAACAAAAGGAACACTCGCCAGATCATGCACCCCCAGGGGGAAAAACAGGACAATAAAACCGGCATGTGATGTAACAGAAACACGATACCAGAATAGGCAGCGAACCACAATCAGCCACACACCAGAAGAAGGACAGAAAACCCCCGGGGGAGACACGAGGTGACAGAGTCCCGAAAAAGTGAATACACAAGAGCCATAGAACAAAAAAGGGGAAAATAAGGGGGGAAAAAGACCCCCCGACACAAACAGACCCCCCCACCCACCCTTAAGCCCACCCTGCACCCCTGCAGAAGGCTACGGCCTAACCCCCCCGCAGCGTGCCTGTCGCCCTAAGTAGAACCCGAAATATAGTGAAGCAAGAAAAGTTGGAATTAAAAGACAAAAAAAGGGGGGGGGGAAGGAGGGGAAGGAAAGAAGGGAGTAAAGACATACAAACATACACACGGAGGAGGGCCAAAGACAGGAGTAAACGCACCCATCCACCCGCCCGGGTTTAAGGTCCAAGTCCTCGGGAAGCCAAAGAATATCAGGCCAAAGTCCAGGAGCACTAACCAGATACACAGAACCATATCAGGACACAAAGATCATCCAAGCCGTTCATGAGCTACCGCATATAAGAGTTAGTTTTCATCAGCCCTGACCCTTTTTATCCAAAGCAATAAGGGTCCGATCCAACGAGGACCCTGCCAGAAAGAACAGAAGGCAGGCAGCAGGAGAGTCCAACGGCAGTCCAAAAAAGTCACAGGAAGAATAGCACGGAAGATCCAGGAAAATCACAGATTGTAGCAAACGATGCAGGCACAGTTCCAAGGATATATCCATAAAAACCGACCCATCCGGGCCGGCACAGGAGACGTCATCGGGCGGTGGTGATTGAGAGGGACCAGGAGAATCATGAAAGTCCGGCAAAACAAAATCCAGCTCCCGGGCCAAGGGCAGAGGAGGCAGCACAGGAGGAGAAGGCGCCATCAGGTTACGCACCTCCGGGGCGGCAGCCGGGACCGAGTCCGCCAGGAGAGTACCAGCCACACCCCGCGATATCAATGCCTCATCCGGTCGTGGGGGCCCGGGAGGCCCGCAGTGAGGAACCGTCTCCGGAGCCAGGAGTGGCGCGGCCACCGAGAGCCGCCAGGATAGCAGGATGTTGAAGATCCCCTTAAGTGCAGGAAAACCTTCACAGTATCCGACACCCGGGCCCTGCGGCGGGCCCCCAGTGCTCGTCCGGGCCCGGCCCAAACAAATGGGGTTGGTCGCCATCTTGAGAGCCCGAACAGGCCGCGCGGCCAACAACCTCCGCCGGGGCGGCAGTCAAGCAGATGAAGTCCCGCCGACAGGCAGAAGAACACCCCGGACAGGAAGGGGGGCCACCAGAAGAAGGGGATTCGCCGGCGCCCCAATGTCGCCAGTCCCGATCTCCGAGTCCGGGCGGCAAAGAACAAGATGGCCGGACCGGAGAACAAAGGGGGAGGAAGCTGAACACACGAGGAACCCCAATAATGAAGGGCAGCGTCACCATCCAAGGCCGCCGCCACACAGGAGTCTCTCAGCCAGGAACCTCCGGGTCACACGAACAGCGGCCCTCTGATCACCTCAAGTGCGCCCCGAAGGGCAAGCCCGCAGGCTGCATCCGGCCCAGGAGCCGGGACGAAGAACCAGGCCAGTCCGCTCTCGAGTCCCGGGAATGGTCGGGGGCACCGCACCGGACCCACAGCAGCCAGGACAACCGGAACAAGCGGTAAGTGCCTGCAGTGCGTCGTAGTAGTACCACACAGCAAGGAGGGCTTCCCGGGGCAGGATAAATGCAGGATAAATGCGAAAAACACAGGCGGGCGAACGGAGCCGAGCTAAAGCGCGGCCATCTCGGTCGCGAGCTAGGCTCCTCCCCTGTTCACCTATTTTTGGATACGGTACTGTACCTTCAAGGCATGCTACAAACTCTTAAAAGTGATTTTACGACATAGTTTATATCCAGGAAATCAGATCTTCTAAAATCCATTGAAGTTACCTTGCCGGAGAATGGTCACCTACCAACTTTACAGCTATGAGGGCGGAAGCTCAAAATGAGGGCATTGGGAAAAAAACTAAAACAGGAAGAGTAATGAAGAAGGGCAACTGAAATTGTCAACTAGATAAGTGATTTATAACACTTCAACAAGGCTTAACTAAACAAGATAGTTAAAAGTTGAAAATGTGATTAAGGTGTATAAATTAGTAGACTTGCATACCCTAAGTAACCACCCCTCTTCTAATTCTTGTCAAAAAAAGTATCTGGGTTTCAATTCTAATTCTGTGATTAGAAACGTGGATTGTATAAACAAGGGTTAATAAATGAAGCATTTCCAATCCCTCCCACCAAAAGAAATGTTGTGGAAATTGCTATTCCTCATCCAGGAAGGATTAAAATGCTGAATACAAGTCTCATATCACGATCTACATATACCAGATGTAAAGAAAATAGCTAATGTTGTCTAGCCTGTTCACGTTGTTAGATCACTTACAAAAAACAACAAAGTGATGGATTGAATGCTTGAATTAATCTTAGCCACTGGCAATCACTCAGGGCCGCATCCCAATTCATAATTTTTCACCAACTATGCCACCTCAGTTTGAAACCAGCCACATGCAAATCAGTCTTGACCCTGCTCCTTATGGGAACAGTCCAGCCCAAACTGCCAGGTCAGGTCCTCCCTGAACCAGAACACAAGCAACCTAGGACTGATTTCATCCTAGTTAGGGCTCTTCAGCCAGGTATATCTTGGTTTCAGTGGCACAGTGAGTCCGGGTATGCCCACATCTGGGCATACCCGGCACACTTAGGGCGTCAAATGCAAAAACAACAAAGTGATGAATGGAACGCCTGAATGTATCTCAGATACTATCAATCCATCTGGCCGCATCCCAATCCATAGTTCTTTTGCCCACCAGTTTGGACCAAGCCATATGCAAATCAGTCTTGACCCTCCTCCTTATGGTAACAGTCCAGCCCAAAGGGGATTTTAGTCATAATCTCTCAACAACCACCTGCAATTAGGACCTGACTTAAAGGATGGCCAGCTTTGGTGCTATTTCTGATTGCAGTCACATTTTCTGTACTGCCTGAATTTACCTGTCCTGAACAAGAGGCTCCAATCACATGTCCGGATTAGTTATTCTCGTCACCCTATTTTGAAAAGTAATCTTATATTACACTTTTATTTCTCTTCTAATATTTCATTATGATAAGGACTGTGATTCAATGACAAGGATTGAAATGTGCCACTTTGACCAATGATTACATTAAACTGTTGTCTCAAACTGCGCTTCTAGTCTTGACTTATGAGGCGAAATGGCAGGCGGAAACCAATTAGCGCGGGAAATCTAGGGTAATGAGACTGGGATAGTGAATGTGTGGATTTTCCAACCAAAAAATTATCACTAGGTGTATTATTATGTAACACTTTCCCTTAAAGATCATTTGATAGCAAAAGCGAAGATGTTGGAAAACGAGCAGCACCCAGCCTTACGGGTCTCTGCCTCTCACAGGCCTGAGAAGGGTCATGTGTAAAAAAAACTTGATGAGGTTATTTTTAAAAAAATGATCCCAATGCTCTAAATGAAATCCAGGGAAAACAAAAAATAGTTTAAACAAGAATGCCATAAACACAAGATGAAGGATACTGCACCTCGGTTGCTGGTATGTAGAGGTTCTGTACATGAGAAGAGTAACACTGGTAAGCAAGCAACCCTTTATTGCTTGAGTAGTAAAAATTCCCAAGGATTGGGAAGAGTGGTGGTATTCATGACTGTAGTGCTTAAGATGTCTTATTGTCCTCTTTGTTTCTGGGAAGTCTGTTGAAGGATATAAGAGTATGTAGAAGTAATTCTTGAAGAAACAGCACCTGAAGAGCTTGTTTCTTTATTGACATGGAAACACAGTATTTCTACTAAACTGTAATTATTCCACTTCTGGTGTCTTTGATTTAACACATTTTATGTTTCTATTTTTGAGTTATGTCAGCAGCACAATATTTTGGTGTTGTTTGTACTTGTCAATCAATTTTGACTGTGTATGTTCTAAAACTAGGAATATCGATTCATTTTAATGGCTACATCATTAATCAAATCAATCAAACAGCATTTTTAAAGCGCAACACTGCCACCCCAAGGGGTTTCTGGGTGCTGTGTCTCAGTCGAAAAGCCAGGTCTTGTGTCTCTTTTTGAGGCTGCGACAGATCCAGGGGTTTTGTGTGAGGGCGAGTGAAAAGGAGCACAGGTGTCTTGAGGTTTGGTGGAAATTCAGTTGATGGTTGATGTAGGCAGGTCCTAGGTCGTGTAGGGATTTGTAGGCGTGTGAGGACTTTGAACTGGCATCTCTTCTGGATGGGGAGCCAGTGGAGGTCTCTCAGGTAGGGGGCAATGTGGGTTCGTTTGGGGTGGTCCAGGATGATTCTGGCTGCAGCATTTTGTATGATCTGGAGTCTTCTAAGGAGCTGGGTGGAGATGCCGGCGTAGAGGGCATTGCTGTAGCTGAGGCAGCTGGCGACGAGGGCCTGAGTGACCATCTTTCTGGTGTTGGTTGGGATCCATCAGAAGCTTCTGAAGAACATGCAAAGTGTGTGGAAGCAAGAGGAGACGACTGCATTTACTTGTCATTTTATTGTCAGTTGCCTGTCGAGGATGATGCCAAGGTTGCGTGCATGGTCGGTCGGTGTGAGTGTGGGTGTAGGTCCGAGTTCTGCAGGCCACCAGCTGTGGTCCCAAGCGAAGGTGTTCTTCCTGAAGATCAGTACTTCAGTTTTGTCGGAGTTCAGTTGGAGACAGCTGTCTCTCATCCATTTGGCTACGTTCGTCATGGCATTGAAGAAGTTGGTTTTGGTGTTGGAGGGGTCCTCGGTGAGCGAGAGGATTATTTGAATGTCATCTGAATAGGAGATTATGTTGAGTCCATGGGATCTGATGTGTCTGCGAGATGGGTCGTGTAGATTTTGAACAGGGTGGGACTGAGGGATGATCCTTGTGGTATGCCACATATGATGTCTTTGGTGAAGGGAGGCTGTCGGATGTTCAGTGTGTGTCCTGTAAGGAAGGAGGCAATCCACTTGATGGCGTCTTGATGTATGCCTATGTTGAAGAGTCTGTTGATGAGGGTTTTGTGGGAGACAGTGTCGAACGCCGAGCAGAGGTTGAGAAGGATCAGATTCACAATTTCTCCTCATTCAAGGAGTGTTCTGTGGCGGCATTCAGAGCGGTCTCAATGCTGTGGTTGGCATGGAATCCTAATTGTGATGCATCCAGTTGGTGGTTTTGTTCCAGGAATTCAGTGAGCTGCTAGTTGATGGCTTTCTCAAGCACTCTTGCCAGATGGGGAGCAGGGATTGGACAATAATTTATGAGTTCGCTGGGGTTGGCGGAGGCTTTTTTTAGGAGGGGTCTGACGTCTGCGTGTTTCCATCTGTCCGAAAATGTTACTGTGGAGATAGGAGGTGTTGCGCATGCTGGTGAGTTGAGTGCTGATTGAGTTTATTGCAAGGTTGTAGAGGTGGTGGGGGCAGGGGTCGGTGGGCGCCCTGGAGTCGATGGAAGACATGATAGCTGAGGTGGTCAGGGCGGCGAGCGGAGACTAGATGGTAATGGTTTGGCTGATTTTCGCTGGTTGGGTGAGGACATTAGGGTTGAGGGTGGCGGGTTGGAAGTTGAAATTCTTGTAGATGTTGCGGGCATTCTGTACCTACACAGATCTATGCACAGGAAAACAGGACCTTGGTGTAAAGGGGTGTACCAACCTATCACCTTAGTACCCATAATCCCCAAACCGACTAGCTATAGTGTCTCATTCGTTCTCCTCCAAAAATCACGAAGCTACAAATGATTAGACAACCCAGAACACAACATTCCTGACTCTCTCAGGAATCACGGTAGCAAGACATACCCTTTCGCTCGCTCATGCGTACTTGTCCACAATAAGAATTGGCAGAGTCACCGTAATAGTTCAACATTTTTATTTTAACTATCGTGCTCTACAATACTGTATACGAACCACTACCAGCAGCAAAATGCATAAACTCAAAACACTTAGCATTGTTACAATTCCATAGAGTACAAAGAGGGGAAGTCATTATATAAAGACAGTGGAAAAAAGGACTATAAGATCTAACCACCCTCCCCTTGACTGGAAGAAGTTTATTTATATAAAGGAAGATCTCTGGGCTTTTGACAGCAGACCCCATACCTTAAAGCCTGGATGTAAGGTTTACATCATAGGAACAGCATAGCTCTTCTCCATGGAAAGGCGTTCTCCACGTGTGTTAAAACAACATGCAACCCCGTAATATCAAACCAAGAGTCTACAGCATTGCAGCTGTCTTTAGCATGTTATATCTGGTGCTAGGGACTGACCATAACAGAATAACAAGGGGCATTGTTTATCGACCTTGCACAATGTGTTCAGACTAAACTTCAGGAACTTAGCAGAGAAAGCGAAACGCAGACCGTTCTCATGTGAAAGGCACAAACAGAGTCTTACAAAAACAAAGTCATGTAGTAACATGCGCAAAAGCAGCATTATGGCAGCGAAGCTCATGCTAACTTAGCAATGTCGACAATGTCCGTAAGGGCCATATCGAGGTCTGTTGAGGCCACGGGTTGGGAGGTGGTAAGGGCCTGTGACCACTGGGTTTCGGTGTCCTTTCTCCAGCTGCAGTGGGATCTGACGCCTGGTGATGGTATGCTGGGTATCGGTGATGGTGAAGTGAACAATGGTGTGGTCAGACCAGGTGAGTTCTGTGGTGTCGCTGAATTTGATTCCGTCGCTGGAGATGAAAGTGGGGTCTAGTGTGTGCACTGCTTTGTGTGTGGGTGTGGTGACCAGTTGGATGAGGCAGATGTTGGTCAGGTTCTCTAGGAGGGCGATGGAGTTGGTGTTGTTGGGTTAATCTATGTAGAAGTTGAGAATGCGAAGAAGGACGTTTTGGTGAAGTTGAGGTCACCAAGTATTCCGTAGTGGTAAGAGTCGATTTCTAGGGGGGGGGGGGCAAGGATGAGGGAGGTCCTCATCCTCGGCTCCAACCCATCAGCCTGGGACGACTCCTGGTGGCCAACGGCACTGGGGCAGCCCCGACACCCACCGACCACACACGCAACCTAGGAGTCATACTCGACCAAGGATAGCAGGCAGTGCAGGGACGGAGAACGCAGGGTCAGGGACAGCAGGCAGTACAAGGGGAGCGGCAGTGCAGGGACAGCAGGTAGTGCAGGGGCAGCCCAAGGGGACAGCAGCGCAGGGGCAGGGATAGCAGGCAGCGCAAGTACTGTGATAGGCAGCGCAGAGTCATGGATAGCAAGGAGCACAAGGAGAGGGGGAGCAGCAGCACAGAGATAGCAAGCAGCACAGGACAGTGCAGGAAGAGCGGCAGAGCAGGGATAGCAGACAGTGCAGGCACAGTTCAGGGGGCAGCAGGACAGGGATAGCAGGCAGTGCAAGGACTGGGACGGGCAGCGCGGGGTCAGGGGCAGGCAGCACAGGGACTGGGGTGGGCGCAGTACCTTAGCAGGGATCAGACGAAAGCGGCAAGACCAGGCCAGCTTCCACTGGGAGGTATGAAAATGCGACAACGAGCCATCCCCACCTGCAGGGCTGCCGGGAGATGTAGTCCGGTGGTGGGAGGGGGTCCAGGATGCTCTGGAGCATGGTGATGCGGCAGAAGAGGGGTGAGAGCCTTGTGGAGGGCTTCATGAGTTGTTGATTGCAATACAATAGGCTGCATGTTGTGACAATTGTTGCTTAACCTTCAATAAGGGTTGTACATACCTACCATTAAATGAGTGTTAGGTGCCTGAGAGTAACATGGATTCTGCACCAATATTTTTACTCTTAATAACTGTTCTATTAGTTGCTTCTTAAATTTGGTAATGTGCCTTCGTAGGACTGGAAATGATAACCCTCTGTTGAAAAATTTATATAGCAAGGCCCTCATCTCGGTGACTAAACTTTACCCACATAACAGTTACTGCGCTAGCGGCTTAGAGGTGAGCACAGAGCACTCTGTATTCAAAGGAAACATTATCATTTTTGTATTGATTAATTAATCAATATTTATTTAACTAATTCAGCGGTTCTTAAACTTTTGACTTCTATAGACCCCCTCTGAATCATTATTGGAATTCTGCGACCCCCCACTTAGTCATTATTGGAAGCCGCAGACCCCTGACGTAAGCAGTTTTTATGAATTGAACCTCAGAACAATTCACAAAAATACAAAAACAAGTGTACACAAAACACATGTTCAAATATCGAGATATTTTGTGTAATTCACAATCAAATGTAGCACAAGTTCTAAAATTTTCATTGCTGCTTCCTTATTTGTATATGCTTTACTCATTTTAATTGATTAATTTTATTATTTCATTTGGTAGAATAATCGCGAACCCCTGAATAGGCGTCACAGACCTCCGGGGGTCTTCAAACCACTGTACTAATTGACATAGTCTACACAATGATCTTTATAGCTTGTAGCAGAGGTCACTTGCACATGCATTATACTTTTCTTTGTAGCTGTTGTTCTTTTAGCTATTATCAGATGGCCACAGTGCAGGGTACGAGCTACTGAAGTTTTCTAGTGGTCCGCAGAACATACTAATCATAGGGCCAGATTTACCACCTACTAACCCTGCGCAGTGCAGCAGCCACAAATGCTGCACTGCACTGTGTGAGAAAGAGAGAGAGGCACATTTATTTAAATATGGTACTCACCTCCCCTTTCCCTAGCTCCGGTGCTGAAATCAGCAGCCGTGAGCCACAGAGACACCTTTGCGCCTTAGTGTAAGGGTGTCTCTGTGAGTCTAGCATATGTTTTGTACTGGAAGGATACCTTTCCAGTACAAAATATTATGCACAGACTGACTTTAACCCTTTTACCTCTTTGTATGTTTGCTGTACAGTGCAGCGCACATACAAAGTCAGAAAAGGAAGGAGAAATGAAAGCATTTGTCCTTCGTTGTGCCTACTTCAAAAGGGTGTCGTTTTTTGATGCTAAACACTGTCTGCGTTATTTAGTAAATAGGGTTTAGTGTCAGAAACCTTGGGTGGATGCTTGAGAACGCCTGTGCTCCACCCATCGAAGATGCTGGAATGCCTGCAGCTTGTCTCTGCCATCCCCTGCTTGATCCACTCAATATGTGTTCATGTTAATGGGGCATACCTTGTAGTACCTGTTACTGAAACCTAGTCCATTATGGAAACGTTTCTCCTCTCTACCTCCACTCCTTCTTTGTTCTTTTGAGGATTTTAATGCTGAGACCTATTTTCTAATTGTTTATTTGTGCCTCATTATATACCTCTACCGAACAATAATCTGTGGAGCCAAAGGAATTGATCATATAAGGATTTTAGTTAGAGAGGTAATAGAATTAATAACTGAACAAATTGAAAAGTCAGGAAGAGAACGAATAGAGGATGCAGAACAGATGACTAACGCTGGGGGAAGAAAAGAGACGGGGCGGGTGAGTGTGGAAGAGAGGGCCAACTGCAGAAGGTATGGGCATGGAGTCAGAGGGAGGAAACACAGGGGTAGACACAAGTAGGCACAAAATTGCAGAAAGAGTATCATACCAGCAAAGAGAATTTTACTCGCAGGATGTACAGTTGTAGCACACCTTGCCTCCTTTACCGATGAAGCCTAATCTTTTGTCTCTAATATTCCTTCATCTCTCCATGTCCTCCTAGGATTGTTTCCCACTATCTAGGCAACACCTAAGTAGCCTACCAGATACATCTCACTGTGGGAACCTTCATGTCCACACCTTAATTATTGTATTGCACCCTACCTTGTCTGCCTCTCTTGATTGGTTGAACGTAACTGTACATTTCTGTATCATTCCACTAAAAAGTTACCCAATCGAATACTGCCCCCTCTAACAAGGCATTCCAGCTCGCACAACAACTCTCTGGTTCACTTCTCTGCTTGTTTCCAGATTTCATCCAATGGTGGCTATTTGTGAAACGCTGCAACTGCTCTGACTGTGACTGCATCAAGTAAAAAAAGACTTAAATCAACAGTGTCAAATGGGCTAGACTATGCTGGTGTTGTGGTATACAAATGTTCATTTATAATTCACCCAAAGGATATATAGGAGCTAAAGTACTCCAGAGACAAAGTGTAAAGTGTGTAAATCGGGCGTCCTTCAATAAGGGAGCAGCGACTTCAAAGTATTGATCGAAAAGGTAGTGTCAACTCTGCAGTCCTCAGAATATCCAAAGAGTTCTTAATCATATCTTCCTCACAAAATCAGAGACCAAGGGAGACATGTCTCCACAATCAACACAAACTTGTTAAGCCGAAGCAACAAATAGTGGATGACCCAACATCAATAAAAAACCTAAAGCCGATAATGTTCTCAATTAAAGCAACAAAATTACATAACTTGTACTTAAACACATTAAAATATTGGATTGATTCGAGACACAAAGGTCAATGGTGAGGGATCCCAAGAAAGGTTTACAGTTGAGGATCTAGAGCACCACCTCACCTCCCTGTAGTCCAGGGCCCTCCGACATCTTCCTTTTCACTTTGTCCTTCAGCCGTGCCGTTTCCAGGGCTGCGCTGCCCACCTCCTGCTCCCGCGTGTCTACCTTCAAGGGTGGGCTTGGGGGCTGAAGTAACTCTCTCCTCAGTGCCAGGCTTTGGTAACTGTTCCGAGTCTCCCGACTCTTGGTAGGCAAAACTGCACCAGAAAAAGCCTGGTCGCCAATTCCACCACTTAGAGCGGGCTTCATCTGAACACTTAATGACGCCTGGTAGGAAGCTGAAAAACAAGGGCATGGAAAAGCTAGGATAAATAACGAGGACAATAGCCAGACATAGATACACTAGTGCAGAAGAAGAAGCTTAAGACACCATGAATGATACATTTGAAGGTATATATCTCTGCTTTGTATTAGAAGTCATGATGTGGTTTCAGACACATATGTCACCAATAAAATGTATTAATGTGTACAATAACTTGATCTACTCAGTTTCACTATCATAAACTGCTTAGGGGATGTGCATATGAGACTGAACACAAATATTTCACAGAACATCAATGTAAAATGATGTATTGGTATAACTCAGGAGCTCCCAGAACACCAGACCTGTGATGCATTGGATTTTCTTCCTGGTTTCCTCTCTCCACACAGGGATTCTGCATTAAAATGTCTTTACACAACAAAATGAAGATCCACGGTGCAAATGAAATGTGACCTATCTTATTCTTCACTTTACCAAGTAATCTGGGCAGTAGCCGGAACTGCTGGACAAGTCGCATTTGTTCCTACTGGCGCAGGACCAAGGCTGGTTTGCATGTGGCTGGGTCCTGTCTGAGTTGGCCTGATGAGAAATAAATTGTGGAGTAGAATGCGGCCAGAGTAATTACCAATGACCGAGATTAATTCAAGCTTTCCACCCAACCCTTTTTTTGTTTTCCTGGGTAAGATGCTCTAAGTGCAATGGGTATTATCAGACGTGGGTCCATGCTCACTGTGCCATAGATCTCAGATTGCACCATAATGACAAGGCCCAGTAGGTGGAGACAGATCTGGTATTGCTTGTATTCGGAGGGGCCGTGGCCTGAGTGTTCTATCTAGAATGTTCCTATTGGAGTAAGAGCAAGACTGATTTGCATATCTCTGGTTCCTGGCTGGGGTGGCATGGTGGGCTGAAAAACAATGGACTGGAATGTGCCCCAAGGAATTACGAGTGACTAGAATTAATTCAAGCAATCCACCAATAATTTCTTTGTTTTCCCAGGAGAAACCAAAGGAGATAAAGGCACCATTTGTGGAAATTATAGATAAGACAGACTTGGATGATGCAAGAATGTATGCTAGAGCGCTGACTATTAGTTCTGGATTAAGAGGCCGATTAGGATGGCGGTGAATCCGCAGCCTCCAGGCCGGCGGAAGCCACCACCGGCCTGGAGGATGCGGATTCACCGCCGCGGCCACAGACATCACCCACCGCCAGATTAGGATGGCGGTGGGACCAGCGGCGGATGGCAGGTCCGTCCGCCGCTGATCCGCGGGGTGTGGAGGGCTATTTGGTGGCGGTGTCTGCAAGACACCGTCAGCCAAATTACGATGTGCATTGAAACATGCTTTTCCACGGCGGCTTTTCCGCTGTGGAAAAGCATGTGGTCTTTGGTGTTTGGGGGCCCGTTGCGGGCCCCCAGGGTGTCGGGGGTGGGAGGTGCACTGCGGGGGTACCTATGGTACCCCCCAGCATTTACATGCACAAAGCGTCAGGCACCGTGCGGTGCCTGCCGCTTTGTGCATGTAAATGTAAAACATGCATTTTTAACCTTGCGGCGGGTGCTGCTTCAAGCAGCACCCGCCGCAAGGTTAAAGATACGGGATGTGACCGCCAGGGTGGCGGTCACATCCTAATTGCACCGGAGGGACCGGCGCTGCCCCTGCGGACGGTCCCTCCACCTCGGGGATGGCAGACGGACGCAGGTCCGTCCGCCATCCTAATAGGCCCCTTAGTTAGGTGCTAATCAAAATCTTGGATGATGTGTACTATACGAGGATACAATCGGACACGATATCTGCCTGATGAACCCTTTTTTACATTGTGGCCACTATTATGTTAGCCACATGAACCTTGCACCCTGTATGGGGCAGGGCTTATTATCCCCCTTATAATTCAATTCCTCTGGATTTGGAATTTATTGGGTGAAATTAATTACACCTTTTCTATGCTTTTGTGGAATCATGTGACTTTTAATGTAGCACACCAAAATCTGCATGTCATGGTAAAAGCACTAATCTTTTGGTTTAATTCTTGGAGGGTAAACCTGACGAAATTTAATAAAGGGTGCTAACTTTTTCCCTACCCAGGAATTACTGGGTGATAACATCTGCAGAACTCTGAACTCTGACTTGTGCTGAAAGAGGAGTTTGCACTGGAGTTGGGAAATTCCGTCCCTCTTATAAACAGAGCCTCTATGGCAATGTGTCTAGATGAGAACATTTCGGACCTCACAGATACAACCTTGAACATTGATGTTAAAATGGCACAATTAGGACTATGGGGAGAAGAGGCACCACCAGGTATAAGAACATTCTCCGAAATGTGATACTGGTGGTGGCCAGGCATGGCCAGGCACGACTTAGTCTGACGATGGGAAAGTCCAGGACCTCTGAATAAAGACACCGGTGCAAAGCTGCTGATTGGTGTATGTTGTATAATGTCCAAAAACAGTGTATTTGGATTAGGACTGCGCTAACAAACAATTCACAAGGTATGGGGTCCTTGAATGATGTTCTATGGATTTTTGTGAGACCCTAATCGACAAATTATTATTTTTCAATTTCTATCACTTCTGTACTGTCATGGGAGTACTGTTGAAGGTGTAGAAAATGTCCAAGAATGTATCTCCAACCATGTCTATAGTTCTGTCGAACGGGCCATATTAATGTTTTTAAAGGTACAGTTGTAAATCAAAATAAGGTAAAGTACAGAACTACCAGACCAAGTTTTGCTTTATATGTTTCTTGAAAATCAATGAAGAAATTGAAAGAAATATGATTGAGTTACTCTGATCCTCTCAATGGTAGCGTATCCCAAACAATAGCTGAGCTTTTTTGAGTTTCTCTGATGTACGTTTCCTCTGAGCAGAGAGCTATGTCCCTCTTCTTGGGTCTTGTCCATGCAAATAATAACTAGCAAAATAAATATATAAACAGCACTAAATCCTTGTAGCATTGTGTACTACCCAAATGCTAAGTAAAAGTAAAACAGAATAAAACAAATTAACATAAATCATAGCAAAACATAAAACCTAACATGAAATAGCCAAATCCCCTGCAGTCCTCCCCCTCCACTGTTATAGAGCAGCCAAATTCCTGTTGTGCATGGCTTTTGCACAGCATTTTTCGAATTATGTTTAGTACCACAAGTCCTGTAATGGCAGCCACAACATTTTCTCTGATGTTGCAGCCAGCAAATTTAAATTCGGTAGCGCAAGACCGCATTCCTGAGCAACTAACGATCCAGATATCTCTAACTTTTTCTGCACTCCGTGCCCCTCTTTAAACACTACTTTCTTGAAAACAGCTAAAAGGATTTACACCAAATCACAAAAAGCACCCTCTCTGAGCAACGTTCTAACTTTGTGGCACATTTGTTATTACTGGATTTGTCAAATGGCGCCAAAGTTATTAACAAAACAAAAAATGCCTTTCCTATGGAAATCTGACCTAGTTATAACTACACCACAGTGGGGACTGCCATGATTTGATATGTGTGGGGCAGGGAGGGGAAGTAGGAAGTGTGTGTAAATGTGTGAAAATGTCAATGTAGACCAACACACATCACTATAGCACAATAGAACACATCTCTATTTTTACCGTGAGTCAAGGTTGTTTGTTTGTATATATTAATTTATTTTGGTGCTTTTCCTGGTGAATTAAGCTAAACGTATCTTCTAATTGCAATTCAGTAATTGCTTCATACTAAAAATTGACATAATCACATTTTCCACCAGACTTACCTATATCTGCAGACATCCATTTATTTCCACACAGCTGTAAGTTGGAGTCCATACTCCCTGTCCGCAGGGAGTGGTATCCTGGCTTCATTTTTGGGACACTTCCACAGTACACAGCCACAGGGGCTCTGAATTTGGCTTGAAAAAGAAAATGGTAGAATTATTCTAGAAACTATTCATATTTACTTCAGGCTCATAATCAAAGAGTTTTAGAATTCACCAACATATAAAACAGTTTGTGAAAGAGTATATAACAAACAAACATTATCCTGGACTAGATTCAGATTCAAAATACTTTATTCGGTTAAAAAGACAAGAATAACCATAAAAGTAGCATAAAGAAAATACAGTTTACACGGGAGTCATGTGTTCATTATTTAAAAATACATGTGTGCAGCAAGGAGATTAATTCATTAAAATCGATTTACGACATTTAAAAATGGATTTAAAAAATTCACCCAATGAGGCTACCATAAAAACAGTTTCCATTTTCTGACACTCTAAAAACGCTAAGCGACATCTTCGTATATTTAAGTCTTTGAGAATAGGGATGATAAGTTTCTTTCGAGAAAAGGTATAAAATTTACAAAAAAATAAAATATGAATATCAGACTGTGGGGAGACATCATCACATGGGCAAAAGGGTAATTCTTTCAACCAGCAATTCATCACAGGAAAAGACAAGACTCTGAAAACAATATTGAGTCTAAACCGGGTTAAGAGGAAACGTTCATGATTAGACATATATAAAGACAAGTATGGCTGTAATTTCTCTCCGCATAGAATATCCTGGTGGGCAGAGACAGTCTTTTTTCTTGCCTCCTCTAAATGTCTTTTGTCCCTGAGATGAGCAATACACAAATTTTTCAAATCTCTTCTCGATATGTATGCCATAGTTGGTGGGTCCTCAAAGTATTGAACACAATTTATTTCATTGAAAAAGTTCTTGACATAACATATCCAGTTGGAATCATTGATATTGTCTAATGCTAAAACGTCCTTTAAAATAGCCCGATTAACCAGACATTCATCATTTGTCCACACCCTATGCCAAAGAAGGATTGGCTGAATCCTAATCGTGTCAGTAACATAAATTACTCCCAATTCAACATGGCATATCATAGTTGCAGTACTTTCAGGTACAGACAGGATGTGGCGTAAAAATTTATTTTCCATGATTTGGATTGTGCTAATATTTGAGTAACCCCACAGCCCTGATCCATAGGTGGCTACTGCTAAGCAGGTTGCCCTATAAATAGTTAAAATCTCTTTTATGGGTTTTTTCCCTAGTTTTCTCATAGAACATTGTAAGGCCATAATGGTTTTGGAAAACAACAGAGATCTAGCCTGGATTGCACTAGTCCATGAGCCACTTTCATGAAACAGAATTCCCAAATAGGGAAAAGTGGAGGTCTTTTCCAGGGGATTGGAATTTATAAAAATGGGTTTCAAATGCTTGTTTGATCTTGGCCCACAGTACATGGACAATGTTTTTGAACAGTTAATCTTTAAGTCTAAGCCAAGCATGAAACTATTAAAAGAAGTAACCAAGGTTTGTAACGCCATTGGGGTTCGTGCCATCAAAACGGCATCGTCAGCGTACATCAAGGTAGGGACAGGCCTTCCACCCACCATAGGCATGTCCCTACCCTCCTGCACGAGACGTTTCTCCAAGCCATTTATGTATAGCAAAAATAAAAATGGAGCTAAAACACACCCTTGGCGTACACCCCGACCAATCCCAAATTGTCTAGTGCATTCACCATCTTTCCCAAAACGAACACTTGCATTGGCCCCGGAATATAGATCTCGCAAGAAGCATATAATGGCATTGTCTACCCCCAACTCGGTCATAATTGACCACAATTTATTGTGTGAAACACAGTCAAAAGCTGACGATAAGTCAACAAAGGTGAGGTATAGACATTGTTTTTTAACCCTTACATACTTCTGCTGCAAGATGAGCAGATTCAATCCTTGCTCTATAGTCCCTAAACCTCTTTGAAACCCAAATTGGAAATCCCTTAACACCCCATTCTCTTCTGACCAGATTCGCAATTTATCTAAAACTACTCTCCCCAAAATTTTTATAGAGGAGTCCAATAAAGAAATTGGCCTATAACACATGCAATTCTGCCTGTCCCCTTTCTTAAATATTGGGACTATAATCGATGTAAGCCAGGTGGGAACTAAGCCCTAAGGACTATATAACTGAGAGAGCGCCATTTACAGTGAAATTTGTAGGGGTGCAGCATATGTACAAGTAGTCAGCACCCGCATATATAGAGGCCTATTAATCATAGTTAGATGCAAGGTATGAAAAGTGCTAAAGTGAATTGGTATCAGAATATGTGCAGAGCCAACGTTACAAAGTGCAATCTATGCTTGCTGACATATATAGATGCTTTTAAAATGAAACCTTCTCCTAATGCAATGTGTGATTAACAATGCAATAGAACTTGAGATCTGCTTTATCTGAAACGTAACGAATTACATATATATATGATTTGCTTAAAGTAGAAGATGCATTTACTGTTTAAGGTTTGATGCCTAGTGAACTAAGAGAACAAGTTAATGTAAAACGTTGGGCCTATAACACAAGCAGAGGCCTAGTTAATGGAAACGGTGCAGGCCTGTTGAGAAATGTCTTGCTTAAACATTGAGCTGTAGACAGGATTGATAGATGTGACCTTTAGAAATGTTGCAATAATCATAGACTGCAAGTTATTTGCGTGTATTCCTTTGCAGGCGCCTCATAGAGCAGATAGTGTAGTAGAAGGGCCCATTGTGTGTGTATGTTAGGATTCTAGACCTAGACATGGAGGAGTAGACCCGGAATTCAAGGAGGCAACTTGAAAGGATGAAGAGCCTGAGACCCAAGGACGGCTGAACGGACAAGGATGGATCCTCGCCATGTGGAATTTTACAGAACTCAACACCTTCTAGAGGGGCGTACCTATAGGCGTGTCGACAACATTGTGGGGTTTCGTATTAGGGACAGTACCCCGAGGGTGGAGGCAGAGCAGATGGCTGAGGAGCTAGAGAGAGCGGTCGCATGGGCAAGGAGCTTAGCAGCGGTGATGGAAATTTTAGTCTAAGAGAGAAGGTGGCGAACTTCTTAGGAAGTCTCCACGGCTGACACCTTTGGTTAGGTTGGGCTATTGTAGAGTAGGGATGTCATCTAGCATAGAGTAGGGACAGACTAATCTGAATTTATGTCTTTTATCCTGATGAGCACCAGAACACAAGTTATAGCTATCCTGTTTAGTTTAATGGTTCTGGAATTGATTCTCGTTCTTTTCATTAGTCGGTTGAGACTTTTCCGTAGGATTATGTTTGTACTAGTACCTGTTTATCTTCTGAACCTCTTGTTGAGGTGCCTGTATCTTCAGTTGTTTTTGGTTATGTAATAAACCCTTTAAATTCAGTCTTTAGTCAGTGGTTCTTTGGGGAAAGTATTGGTGGTTAAAGATTGAACTGTTTAGTTGTGATTAGATTACCTAAATTTACTCTATGGCAGGTAAAAAGGTCCAGTCGACCTGTGATGGGATTCTGGAGAATGATAAGCAGACTCAAGAAGTGAAATCCCGCCTTTTCAGTTGGTAGCAGAGGATGGTTTATCTTCTGGAGTAAGGGTAATCTAGAGGTAGGTTGAGATTTCCCCGAGGCCCATAGAGAAGAACATGAAGAGCGTCCAGAGAGCCACGGACGGAGGATGGCGTTCCATGGAATCTGACTGAGAGTAACAGTGCGGCGGAAAGCAGCAGGTCGGAGGAGAGTGAGTATGAAAAGCGTCATCCGTTGCTAGATTGCGGTGTTATGTTGTGTCATTGTGTTGTAATGTCTTGCGGAGTTGAATGCCTGTAGTGTGAAAGGAGATCAGGTTGTGAGCGCGCGCAACCGGTGAAAATCTTAAGCTCAAGGAGAGTTTAAGTGGTTTGGGTGTATCGAACATCCAAAGTAATTGTCGACTGTTGTGAAAGGGGGTCATGAGGTACCATTGATCGCCCGAAGGAGTGTGTGGGTAACGGACGCTGGTCTGAAGTTACCGGATGTTGAACAGTTGAGGTGATTGTCTGTTCGCTCGCGGACAGGCATTTGCCGGGAAAGGTGACAATTACAGTTAGACTGTGGCTGTACAGTCAGGGAGGTGGTTGCTTGATCGGAAGTAATCATTTCTAGTGTATGATTGGGACGCATGCGTGACCGGCGAGACATCGGAGAAAGGAGGGGAACTGCTGCGAAACGGAGGCGAGTGACGTCAGAAGGAGCTGTGCTGTGATAGGGCGGTTGGTGTGAAGCCGCGCTGTGATAGGGCGGTTAGTGTGAAGCCGCGCTGAGATTGGTGGATTGTCATCAGGAAGTAAACGAGGGTTGTAAACAAGGAAACGTTGTGGGTTTCATCATGAAATGTTTTAAAGTATTGCGGAAATGTTTCAAAGGAGAAAACAAGATAGAACCTCGGGCGGGGAGGAGGCTCCACCCGAGGATACTCCAGCTTATTACATGGCAGCGAACGTTGGGTTGCATACCATATTGTGGCTTGATAATTGGTGTAAGATGACAGATGGAAATGAGGAATTGACTTTTCCTAAATATGGAACGTTTAGACTAGAAGTGTTGTACCAGTTGAAAGCAATTATGGCTGCATTGCGACCTTTGCCCAGACCAACACAGTTTGAAGCGCTCAATGCATGGATCAGGGCAGCCCACGACAGGAACAGAGACAGGAGACAGGAAAGAGTGAAGCGATCGGTAAGGGCGGTTCAGGAAGCGAGATGGGATGCCATGGAAAAGAGATGGAGGGTACAGACCATTACAGTAGATAAGTTGTATCCGTTACTGGAAAGTACAGGGGATGGGCAGAAAAAGAGTACAGAAGATGAAGACAGCGAGACAGATGACAGCCTGATAGAGAGGCTGTTGTCAGAAAGGCCACCCCCATACAATCCAGAGCTAGAGGGAACGCAACAATTGAGAAAGCACTGGGAAGCCCCAACAGGGGAAGGCGGAGTTCCAATGGGGAACGGATGGGACACCTCAGGGGACAAGTTTACCCCAGATAAGGGAGAAAAGGCACCTCCACCCTCACCGGTAACGAGAGTAGTGGGAAGATTTACAGTACAGAAGGTACGGGTGGAAGAGGGTGTCCATTCTCAGAAACTGCCAGACGCACTTACAGTACCGGTTACCATAGGTCCCATAGTATCAGTGTACAATCCAGAACAGACACATAATGAGAATTCACCCCAGATGGGGAGTGAGAGAAATGCAAGCGATGGTAGAACTCATGTGGCAGATGGGTGGAAGACATTACCTCGACCTGTAGAACGGAGCACCCCTTTGGTAACATCGGCAGACCCTTCGGAAGACAGAGGGGGTTGGAGGGGATCGATGGATCTGAGAGGACCAAGGCCGAAGTCGATGAGGGAGTTAAGGCCAGATTTGAGAACTTGGGAAACAGTTGTGGATACCCAGAGCGACAGGTCGAGGAATATGTTTGGGTCAGAGAACGAGGAGAATAGGATGGTTTCTCACTGTGCAGCTAGCGAAAGCAGACAAGAATGGGAACGCGGAGGTGTGGGGAGCAGGGGGACGTCCCACCACACCTCTGGAAACAGCAGGCAGGAGTGGGACTGCGAGACCTGTGAGGGTAGAAGGGTTCCTCCTAACACACCTGAAGAGAACAGAAGAGAGAGTCAGAACGGCAGCGGGAGGGACTCTAAGGAAACTTCTAGCCAAGGCACATTGAGAGCGGCAATAAAGGCAAGAAGGTTAGACGTGCTGAGACTAAAATCAGAAGTAGAGGAGATTGTGGAAGGTACACTGCTACTAGAAAGGATTGAATTATACGAACCAGATGAGCTATTGTTCGTGGCAAAGGATGTCACTCGGAAGGCTAGGACTGCTCATGAGAAACTCTCAGAATTAGCGAACAAGTATGAGGTGGATTTGACAAAAACGAAAGCCCTACAAGGGGGCCATTGGTTACAGTACTCAGATCAAGACCTGGAAGAAAAGAGGGTGATCGGGTTAAAGACCCATATCAGGGAGCTGATCATGGGAATCCGAACATGGTCCAACTTGGAGAGATGGGAGGAAAGGTGGTCAAAGAAAAAGACTGTTAGGCGGAGTGTTATTGGGACACCCCCGGGAGGAGGGTTAATGCATGCCGAAGGGTACCCCTTGCGGGAGGTGGCCCATGGGGGATATGTACATGTACCCTGGAGCAGGGGAGACCTGGCTGCCTTTACTAACACTTTCCCAAAGTTGCGAGAGAGCCCAGTGGAATGGTACAAGCAGGTAGAGAGGTTCGTTAAAATCTCAAAAGTACTGTGGATTGATTTAAACACACTGTTTGACATTGTGGTTCCAAGTGATTTGTGGATAGCATGCAAAGTCAGTGTCGAATGGCCCACAGCGGAGCCAGAGCGAGATACAGCCACAAACGGGCCGTCACCTAGGGTAATGGCAAAGTATGAGCAGGCGATCATGTGGCTGAAGACTAAGGTACCACCACAGGACATAGACTGGGTAAAAATAGATCGGACTAGGCAGGAACCAAAAGAGACGGTGCATGAGTACTATGAGAGGCTATTGCTGATTTTTAAACAGTACAGTGGATTAGATGTGATGGATCCGAAGGATATGGGACAGTTTGTATCCAAGTTTGTGCTGGGATTGAGGCCTGATATCTGCCTCATGATACAGCAACATTTGATCTGTTGGCAAAACAAGCCTTTAGATGAGATTTTGAGGTATGCAAGGTACTGCAGTGATGAGATAGATTCGAAAACGAAGAAGCTTAAGGACAAACTGATGCTAGTCCAGATGCAAGCAGGAGGACAGGGCCAATCAGGAAATGGCACCTTGGGAAGGAAGTCAGGGGGACAGAAAAGAGACAATGAGGAAGGTCCGAGACCTAGGATAGATATAGCGACCCTGAAAAAGACGACCAAGTGCCACCAGTGTCACGAGGTCGGGCATTGGAAACGCGAGTGCCCCCATAATCCGGACAACCAGGTGCAGGAGGAGGAGGAGGAGGAAGAGGAAGTCGAAGCCCCTCCGAGGCGGAAGGTGACAGTGACTAAGCCCCAAATGACAAAAGGAGGGACATCGGCCCCTAGGGTTCCGGTTCCTCAACCACCTAAGATTTCAGCAGGGAATAAGGTTTACAAGCAGATGCCCTTCATAGTCGAGGGAGATGAGCACTATTTCTTTGATCCAGTGTCAGGGCGGTGCCTGAATGGGGAGGAAGACTGTACCCTTGGAGCCGTGCTGGAGGTAGATCAGAGGGGACCCTTTGTAGAGGCTGACGTAGACGGACACCCCACCACCTTCTTGGTCGATATGGGTGCTTCCAGATCTACTGTGCGGTCTGCGGTGGTCCCTAACTTGCCCCTTTCAGGACAGACTATCCAAGTGGTAGGAGTTGCGAACAGAAGGATGACAAATCCCTTGACTGAGCCAGTCCCGGTAAAGATAGGAAGTTTCAGAGATACACACCAGTTTGTGGTGTGTGATTCTAGCCCCGTATGTCTGCTAGGAAGAGACCTTTTGTGTAAGCTGAGTTGTACCATCGATTGTACCCCCAAAGGAGTAGAGTTGCAGACTAATGATGATGATGCCGATTTTAAGGTTGCAAATTCGCATGTGTGCATTGAACTGTACCCTGCCATAACTGTGGAAGAACTTCCCTGGGATTTGAGAGACTTAGTCGCACTGGAAGTGTGGGACTTTACGGGGGAAGAGATCGGACTGATCAAAGGAGTAGAGCCTGTTAGAATACAGATAAAGCCGAACGCTGACTTCCCTAGAACACCACAGTACAAGCTGACCCCAGAGACACTTGAAGGTATAAAACCCGTGATTGAGTCCATGATTAGACAAGGGATCCTGAAGGAGGTTATGGGCAGCCCCTGTAACTCTCCGATAATGGGCTTGCAGAAGCCAAGTGGGAAGTACAGGATAGTACAAGATCTACGAAAAATTAACAACATAGTTGTCCCATGTTGTCCAGTGGTACAGAATCCAGCAGTAATACTGTTTCAGATACCGTTCCAAGCTGAGTGGTTTTCTGTGATTGATTTGTGTCAAGCTTTCTTTTCCATCCCACTGCATGAGGAAAGCCAATTTCTTTTTGCGTTCAAAATAGAGAGTCGCGTATTAACATGGTGCCGTATCCCACAAGGGTATACAGAGAGCCCATCGATCTTTAATCAGTTGCTGAAAAGGAATTTGGAGAGCCTAGTACTGCCACAGAACTCAGTTCTCGTACAGTACATAGATGACCTCCTTGTTGCGTCAGACTCCGAAGACGCTTGTAGGATTGACACCATAGCCTTGTTGAACCATTTGGGAGAGAATGGGCACAAGGTATCACCTAGCAAGTTACAGTACTGCCTGCAAGAAGTGCAGTATCTGGGTCACAGAATAGAGCAGGGAAAGCGGAAGGTGTCGCCTGACAGAATAGAAACGATCATGAGAATGACTGTGCCCTCGACCCAGAGAGAGGTTAGAATGTTCCTGGGCATGGTTGGCTACTGCCGACAATGGATTGCAAACTTTTCGCTGAAAGCGAAACCCTTGCAGAAACTGACGCACAAGGATGTAATTGATCCGGTACCATGGGACACAGACTGTATGATGGCTTTTCTCGAGCTGCGAGAGGACTTGTGTCGTGCTCCGGCTCTGGGAATGCCAGATTACCACAAATCATTTGCATTATTCTGCTGCGAAAGGGAAGGATGTGCTTTAGCAGTTTTAGTGCAGGATCATGGAGGAGTCCGTAGACCAGTTGCCTACTTTTCGGCTACCTTAGACCCAGTAGCCGCAGCGTTGCCCGGATGTCTCAAATCCGTTGCTGCAACAGGTGTCAGCATTGAAAGATGTGAGAGCATAGTGATGGGATATCCACTGACAGTGCATGTACCTCATTCTGTGGAATTGTTGATGACCAGGACGCAGCACTTGACCAACAATAGGCTCACCCGCTACGAGCAGGGTATACTTGCTGCGGAGAATGTGACCCTCAGGAGGTGCTCTGTCTTGAATCCTGCTACTTTGTTGCCGTTACCAAATGATATAGATGATGATGATTGGGAAGACCATGATTGTCTCGATGTAACTGAACTATGCACCAAACCAAGGCCGGATATTGTTGATGTGCCGTTGACAGACCCCGATGAAATTTACTTTGTGGACGGCTCATGCATAAGAGACAATACTGGTCAGTTGAGAGCAGCGTTTGCTGTTTGTACTATTTCTGGAATAATTGAAGCAGCCTGCCTGGAAGGAGTACACTCCGCGCAGGTGGCTGAGATCATTGCGTTGACGCGTGCCTGTTTGGCAGCCAACGGAATTCGGATTACCATCTTCACCGACAGCCAATATGGGTTTGGGGTGGTTCATGACTTCGGTCAGTTGTGGTCTCAGCGGGGTTACATGACGTCATCTGGCTCCCCAATCAGGAATGGCGAATTTGTCAGGTTATTGCTGGAGGCCTTGCAGGGTCCTGCAGCGATAGCAGTGGTTAAATGTACAGCTCACACCAAAGCCACGGACTTCGTGACTATGGGGAATCGTTATGCTGATGAAGTTGCACGTTACTGTGCAGAGCAGGGATATTCATATACTGAACAGACGATCGAGGGTCCAAAGGAGAGAACTGAGCTAAGCATGATGCTTGAGGTGGCAGATACCTGGGAAGAATTGAGAGATATGCAAGGACAGACGTCAGATTATGAGAAAAAAGTGTGGGAATCGACTGGTTGTGTCAAGGGAGATCTGGACATGTGGGTTTCAGCAGATGGAAGAGCTGTGTTGCCGAATGAGCTGGTGAGTGCGATGGCATGACAGATACATGGTCCTGTGCATCTGGGAAGGGATGCGATGTTGCGTGTGTTCAGACAGACATGGTACAATCCCAAATTTAGACAGGTTGCGGAAGCAGTATGTCAGAGATGTGTGACATGTCAACAGATAAATGTTGGGAAAAGAACACCAGTTACACTGAGTCACATTGGAAGGTCTGGCGGACCTTTTTACAGGATGCAAATAGATTTCATTGAAATGCCGAGGTGTAATAGCCTTATGTATGTTTTGGTGATTGTGTGTGTGTTCTCTAGATGGGTTGAGGCATACCCTACTCGCAGGTGCGATACACTCACTGTGGCTAAACTATTGTTGAGGGAATTGGTGCCACGATTCGGGGTTCCGACCTCTCTGGAATCGGACAGAGGAAAACATTTTAATAGCGAAGTTGTGAAGATGCTCTGCTCTGCTCTGAACATTAATCAAAGACTGCATTGTAGCTACCGCCCAGAGGCTTCTGGCATAGTAGAGCAGATCAATGGGACCCTGAAGGCCCGAATGGCAAAAGTGTGCTCATCCACGTCCCTGAAATGGCCCGATGCACTGCCGTTGGTATTAATAAGTATGCGTAGTACCCCGGATAGGAGGACAGGGCTCTCACCTCACGAAATCCTGATGGGGAGGGCTATGAGACTGCCATCTATTCCTACAACTGCCTTGCTGAATATCACAGATGACCTGATTCTTGATTATTGCAGGGGACTATCTGATGTCATCCGTTCTGTGTCCCTTCAGGTGCAGGCTGCTGAAGTTCCGGCTGCTAGCGACCTCTGTCACGACCTGTGCCCGGGTGACTGGGTATTCGTGAGAAAGCACGTGAGGAAGAGCTGCTTGGATGTACGCTGGAGAGGACCTTTCCAGGTGATACTCGTGACCACTACTGCTGTGAAGTGTGGCGGATTGCCGAATTGGGTCCATGCTTCTCACACCCGACGAGCTCCAGCACCTAAAGAAGGAACAGCTCCTCTCGTGGATGAGACCAATAACGACGAAGAGGATCCGAAAGAGGGGACAAGTCAAGCTGTGGGGGTGCCGGTAGAAGTTGGGAACTCCCCTGATCAAGCTGTGTATGATCACGACGACAGTGACACTGAATCCGCCCCAGAAGAAGGAAGTGGCGGAGAAGGTGATCTGAGTGCAGAAGAGGCTGACAGTGAGGAAGAACAGGGTGCGCAAACGAGAGGCCAGCGAGCAAGAGGTGCAGAAGCTCATTGGCCCGAAAGACGGAGGCGAATGAATGTGAGATTGGCTTCCGAAAGAGAACTCGCCCCTGTGTCCGAAGAGTCCGATCCGGAGGGAGAAAACGAAGGAGCGGCGCAGAGTGGTCCGAGAAGGTCAAGGAGGGTGCGAGTGCCGTGCCAAAGATATGCCACTCCAGAGTGGACCTATCCTTTCACAAATGTTAGGATTGCCAAAGCGAGGGGTACTGAGGTCCGGGAGGGTGAGGTCAGTGGAAGTGACCAGCACAATCCCCAATGTTAAGCTGCAAGTGGTGCTGTTGATACCTGGACTTGAAATTGAAGGTATCCTGACACTCACCATTCCTAATCCCCCTCTCCTAAGCAAGATACGTGATTTACTCCTGGAAAGACTTGTTTTTCCTACCTTCGTTCCGGACATGCCAGCCTATGATGTAGTTGTGCTTCGCATGGAACTTTTGGATTATGTGTTGCAGGCAATCGGATCAAGTATAATCATAGACTATTAAGAACCGTAAAATTGAACTTGAACTCTTTGAAAAGAACTTTGAACTTTACAATGTGCGTTGAAAGACTTTGAAAAGACTGTTGTGAATAAACTGTTAAAAACTACCCTAGAGCAGAGTGGAAGAAGAACAAGGTTAGGGACTTTCCACAGAGGACGGGGAAGGGTTAGGGCTGTCTGTTGATTGAAGAAAAAGAAGAACTGAAACAGAATATTCAAGTTGCCAGGTGTGGTTCAAGAGACTCAAATAGCAAAGAAAGAGACTTGGGTGGTTTCCGAGCACGAACTGCTTGAGCCAAAACCATGGCACCTGGAAACCCGAATCGTAGAGCCAAGTGCATAGTAGGCACCCTTTTAGCAGGAGTGATTCTCCTTATAGTTATAGTAGTTTCAGTTTCATATTTTGCACCACACGAACAAGTAGAGAAGGCTGAGGGGACACCGACACCTAATACCCCTAGCCAGAAGGGAGAAAGAGAAAGAAGAGAGAAGGCCTTACTGGCTGCAGAAAGTCGTAGGTTGCATACTGACCTGTCTAAAGGAAATTTTGGACAGAACGCTTATGCAAAACTGTTGTATGAATACATTGATGCGATGGATGCGAAAGACTGTTACGTGTGTATGCAATTGCCAGCCTCAGTAGATGAGGGTATTAGATACCATCACCTTCCGTTGACATATGGAATTTCCTGTAGTTTGTTGATTAGCATATTGTATGGTAGAAATCATTTTGAATATTATTTTTCAAATTATGATGCTGTGTTACCAGAAGTTCCAAATTACAAGCATTTGAATAAGTGGGATTATTATAAATCGGAGGACAGACTGGGATATTTTTTCATTCCCACACAAGAACTAGACACACCGTATGCACACCGACACAATTTGACTTGCTCATTGTCAAAGGTGGAAAAGAAGTTTATTGAGCAGGTGGAAGATAGGTACACGAAGCAAAAACAGTTGCGAGATTCAGGACAAGGAAAGGTAGATTGGACCGAGGAAGAGAAGAAGCACAAGTCAAGAGGGAGTTACGGTCCAATAGCTTTAGATGAAGTACAGAAAGGGAAGCTGTGCCTTCATCGACCACAGACTTATTATGAGAATGTGTATGTGGGTCATACCACGTGCGAACACACCTTTACATTAGAGTACTACACGAAGGACTTCTTGAAGAGCGTGGTGCAGGTGATCCCTACTGTATACTTTGTCTGTGGAAAGAATGCGTACGTGAGATTGCCAGAGAAGTGGTATGGAACGTGTTATCTAGCAATTATCTTTCCCAAGATTTACCATACTGAGGATTTTGCTCTCTTGGAGGGAGGGGCCCAGAGGAGGGTAAAGCGGGGGGAGAGTGCTGGAGCAGTGATTGGAGATGTGTTTGGAGCAGCGATACCTATGTTAGGAGTCATTTTGAATGACATCAAGATAAGACGGTTAGCAACTGTAGTGGATGAACTGTCAATGAATACAGCCAAGTCATTAGTGTTGGTTGAGGGTGAGATGTTGTCGATAAGGACAATGGTTTTACAGAACCGTCTTGCCCTAGACGTCCTCCTAGCAAAAGAGGGCGGAGTCTGTAAACGTTTGAAGATTCAGGAATGCTGCACTTATATACCAGACAACTCTAAAGATCTGGAGACATATATAAGCAACATTACTGCGATCCATTATGAGATCGAGGATTTGACCCAAGAGAATACATGGGAGACTGTTGGTAAAGGATTTGGGAAGGTTGGAAACTGGTTTGCCAACCTAGGAAAGGGTTTCCTTGGTTTTGTACTGAAACCCCTTATCATAGCAGTGGCATGTGTGATCGCCTTGTGGGGTTTAGTGAGGTTGTGCAAGTGGTACAAAGCGAATAGATTGGTGAGATCAATGAGAGTGCAAGAGATGCGAATGGAAAGACTGCAAGATAATCAATACCGCAGTTTGAGGGCATTGGAGATGCTCAAGAGGGGAAAAATGGCAACAAGCTCTGTTTAGTTCAGTTCTTACCCTGAGGATGATGTGAGAGTGGTGATGACACGGGTCATCAAAGGGGGGAACTGAGAGAGCGCCATTTACAGTGAAATTTGTAGGGGTGCAGCATATGTACAAGTAGTCAGCACCCGCATATATAGAGGCCTATTAATCATAGTTAGATGCAAGGTATGAAAAGTGCTAAAGTGAATTGGTATCAGAATATGTGCAGAGCCAACGTTACAAAGTGCAATCTATGCTTGCTGACATATATAGATGCTTTTAAAATGACACCTTCTCCTAATGCAACGTGTGATTAACAATGCAATAGAACTTGAGATCTGCTTTATCTGAAACGTAACGAATTACATATATATATGATTTGCTTAAAGTAGAAGATGCATTTACTGTTTAAGGTTTGATGCCTAGTGAACTAAGAGAACAAGTTGATGTAAAACGTTGGGCCTATAACACAAGCAGAGGCCTAGTTAATGGAAACGGTGCAGGCCTGTTGAGAAATGTCTTGCTTAAACATTGAGCTGTAGACAGGATTGATAGATGTGACCTTTAGAAATGTTGCAATAATCATAGACTGCGAGTTATTTGCGTGTATTCCTTTGCAGGCGCCTCATCGAGCAGATAGTGTAGTAGAAGGGCCCATTGTGTGTGTATGTTAGGATTCTAGACCTAGACATGTAGGAGTAGACCCGGAATTCAAGGAGGCATTGAAAGGATGAAGAGCCTGAGACCCAAGGACGGCTAAACGGACAAGGATGGATCCTCGCCATGTGGAATTTTACAGAACTCAACACCTTCTAGAGGGGCGTACCTATAGGCGTGTCGACAACATTGTGGGGTTTCGTATTAGGGACAGTACCCCGAGGGTGGAGGCAGAGCAGATGGCTGAGGAGCTAGAGAGAGCGGTCGCATGGGCTAGGAGCTTAGCAGCGGTGATGGAAATTTTAGTCTAAGAGAGAAGGTGGCGAACTTCTTAGGAAGTCTCCACGGCTGACACCTTTGGTTAGGTTGGGCTATTGTAGAGTAGGGATGTCATCTAGCATAGAGTAGGGACAGACTAATCTGAATGTATGTCTTTTATCCTGATGAGCACCAGAACACAAGTTATAGCTATCCTGTTTAGTTTAATGGTTCTGGAATTGATTCTCGTTCTTTTCATTAGTCGGTTGAGACTTTTCCGTAGGATTATGTTTGTACTAGTACCTGTTTATCTTCTGAACCTCTTGTTGAGGTGCCTGTATCTTCAGTTGTTTTTGGTTATGTAATAAACCCTTTAAATTCAGTCTTTAGTCAGTGGTTCTTTGGGGAAAGTATTGGTGGTTAAAGATTGAACTGTTTAGTTGTGATTAGATTACCTAAATTTACTCTATGGCAGGTAAAAAGGTCCAGTCGACCTGTGACTGGATTCTGGAGAATGATAAGCAGACTCAAGAAGTGAAATCCCGCCTTTTCATATCCATCTGACACACTCCATATGGAACAGGGTCCAAGGATACCTGACCCCATCATGGCCGAAAATGATGACTTCTCCCCCCCCTGCTGAACTTTGACTTACTATTCCCGTCCAGGACTGCGCCTACCCTTATGCGAACATCTGCAATTCTTTCTTTCCTCCCCGCTCTACTCCTCTCCACTTACCTGCTACTGACCTCTGCCCTCACCTTGTCCTGGCCCTAGTCCCGACCCTGCTTACCCGTGAATTTTCCCTTGGCATGTGAGATCTAGCTATTTTGCCTGATGCCCGATGGAGCTACCTGGTTTAGATATAGGGGAGAAAGGTCGGGGATTCCATCCTCGGACGTCACCTACCCAGTCGGTCTTCAGCCAGACTTCCTTTCATCTCTCCTGTCATCTCTTCCCGCATCCTCCCTCTATGTCTCTCCTTCTCTCAATATTTTGAGACTGAACTATTGTGTCTGATGCCCGATGGAGCTACCTGGTTTAGCTATAGGGGAGATGGGCCATGGACTCCCTCCTTGGTCATCACCTACCCAGTCGGCCTTTAGACTGACTTCTTTTCGTCTCTCCATGTTGTATATCCCCTTTCCCCCCTTTTCTCACCCTCCCCTCTACGCTCCATTATTTTGCCCTCCATGCTCGTTTTATGTTTCCCTTGAGACCTAGCTATTTGGCCAAAGCCCAGTGGAGCTACCTGATAGCTATAGAGGAGATGGGTTTTGGGACTCCCCCTCGACCTTCACCTACCCAGCCGGACTTTAAGCAGACCTTCCTCCGTCTTTTTGCTGTATCTCCCCTTTACCTTTACCCCCTTCCCCTCTATACTCCACTTTTCTCGTTCTCTATCATCTTGTAATTGTTTTTCTAGCAACATTTGTATATTGAAACTGATGTAATCTTGTAATTTTGTTGAACCTCATGTAAAGCGCTCTGATACCTCCGGGTCTAGCCAGCGCTATATAAAACTCTTTAAATAAATAAAACATAAAATAAATAAAAATGTATGTAAGAAGAGAAGACATTAACTATCCATTGACTGGAAGTACAGTAAATTCAAATAAACTATAGGAATTGCCTCTATGGCCCATGGGTCATGAAACAAACTAACAAATCGAATTCTGTTAGAGTAACCTTCATCATTATCTGCAAGGAAACTCCTGTCTAGTCTGTTGTAGGTTGACTTAAAACCTTTAAAAATGAAAAAGACTTAGACTCCTCTTGGCAATGCAAAGACAGCTCTTTACTGTCGTAACAGGGAGACAGACCCTCCTTGCACACAGACAGGCAGCCAGTTCCAATTTGATACATCACACATAGCTTATTTTATACACAGCTCAACAATGAGGGTGACAAACGTTCAGCAGTGGATCATTACTTCAGTTACAGAGTAATACATGCTGGTCAGAAACATCAAGTCACCTGCGACCCTTGACTTTAGCCTAATTCAATACATATCCTTTATTGCAGTTTCTAACAATGCTTAATAAACGTTGCCATTCTTGTACGTGAGTGCATATGTATTTGTATAAAATACAATATTAGTCATGTGTGCTTTTATCATTGTGCACGTAAGACCGCCATGTCCTCTAAGCTAATTGGATTTATTGCACCCATTGTCTAATCAGGTTACAATCTATTTGGAAACACACAGAAGAGCATGCTGGTAAACCTTGGGGCTAAAACCATAAATATTTTCAAGCTTGCTAAATACGAATTGGCCTTCAAATGCAATCTACTCAAGTTGCCTATTCCATTGTGTCTTCAGGTGAACTCTTTACCTTCCTCTCGTAAGCACAAGATTTTGACCTGCACTGTTCTTTAACCACTTACAGCTGGTTGATTTCTGCTGGTGTTTGTAGTTGCGCTATATTTTAATTTTTTACCTTGTCTACTGTGAATTCATATTTTACATTTCCCATAACAAGTCTCATTACTAGAATGTACTTCACCTGCTATTCTTTACTATCTTAAAACATTCAGTGAAAATAAGTTCTCTTCACCATATCCCATCAGATGAACAATCCATTTCTAGAAGGCCTGGTTAGATTTTGATTCCCTCGGTGAAGGGATATCAGTTTTTGTGTTAGGCTTGGGTCAAAACTACGCGTTGCGCCCCATCCATGTTCTCCCCAGACCATATTTATGAGAAAACACTGCAGGTCTAGCATCTGGTACCAGCTAGTAATATGGTTGTATATTGATGTCTTGTCATTAATAAAGTGGCACAATCAACAAAGTAGTTTGGCTGAGGTCTCACAAATACTGCCTTAACAGCACTTCACTGCTACTGTGTTATACTTTGCTGAATGACGTCTGTTAGAAATTAAGTTTCTGGTTGGCAGAGGTATGCCCCCTATCAAAGCAGGAACCACAATCCTAGACAAGGTAAGTCAGGTAATCACCATCAATTAACCTGGGCTCCGCCTCTGGAAGCTTGGTACAGAGCAGTCAGGCTTAACGTAAGATGCAATATGTAAAGTATTTGTGCAACACTTTATACAGTAACACAGTGAAAACACCAAAAAAGCCCCAACACCACATTACACGAATAGCTATAATTTTTATGAACAAAACAAGACCAAAATTACAAACGGAGTTATGAATTATTAAAGAATAAACTGAATTGTAGTGCCTAAAAGCATAAAGCATTAATCGAGGCTATCTGGTAGTGCTAGACCGGGGTAAATCTAAAAGTTCAGGCAGATCGCTATGGAGCACAGGTCGGACACATGGACTAGCCTTGGCCCGCTGAAACAGTACCTTAGTTCTTGGATGATTTGACGTTGAGGCAGAGATGTCAAGAGCAGAGGAGACGATGCTCTTGACATCTCTGCCTCCTTTAGATGTAGGCGATGTGCCGGTGCCAAGCCGCGCAAAGTCTGAGATGCATCAGGAATGGAGGCAGTTCAGCAGTAGGCGAAGGGATGTCCTCGATCCTCGCAGCCACAGTGATGTGTCGTCGTTGATGGGGTGCACCAGTTCAAGCGGTTCAAGCGGCGCAACTGGGTCCAGCAGTCATCGAAGCGATGTACTCAATCCTTGCAGCTGCGGAGATTTGTCGGCGTTAATGGAGATGCACTGGTTTCCTATCTGTGCAACGTCATTGATGCATGGATACTTGTAGTTTCAGCACTTTATACTTCCAAGGGCCCAGGGCCCAGCACTGGGTAGGCACCATTTGGCAGGACAAGCAAAGTCCAGGTGCTCTCGCAGGTTTGAGAGGAAGTCTTTGATGTCCCTGAGACTTCAGAAAAAGAGGCAATACAGCAAGCTCTTGTAGTCACTTAGGTTATGGGACATAGAGAGGCAGGTCCAGTCCTTCTCACACTCAGGCAAGAGGGCAGCAACTCTGCACAGCAAAGCAGATCAGCAGAATGGCAGTCCTTTCAGCAGCACAGCAGTCCTTCTTTCAGTTCTGAAGTGTCCTGAGTTGGTGGTGTCAGAGGTCCAGTACTTATACACAGTTGGTCCTTTGAAGTGGGGGAGCCTTCAAAGAGATGTCTTTGAAGCGCACAAGTCCCTGCCCTTCTTGCCATGGCTCCAAACTCACTACAGGAGGATATATAGCCCTTTGTGTGGTGATAGGACACAGCCTATTCAGGTGTAAGTGTCAACTCCTCCCTCCCATCCCGCCCAGCATGTGGAGGGTCCATCTGTCACACCTAAGCTCCCCCTGTGTGTGGTTGTCAAGAGGGAATGCACATAGCCAGCTATCACCCACCCCAGACGTGTATTCAGAGATAGGCAGAAGGCATCAAGTGGTTACAGTAAGAATATGCCAACTTTCTAAAAGTGGCTTTTTCAGAATTGCAATGTAAAACCTTACTTCACCATAAGTTATGTTTTTGAATTGTGTTTCCAGAGACACCAAATGTGGGGTCCCAAAGCTTCCAATACAGAAATTAGTTAAACTTATAAGATTTAGTAAGGCAATCTCATTGGATCCTATGGGAGAGATATACTTTGCAGTAGGAAAAATCACATTTAAGAGTTTTTTTTACTACTAGGACATGTAAAACTTAAAAGTACATGTCCTACTTTTTAACTATACTGCACCCTTCCCATAGGCTGTCCAAAGCCTACCTCAGGGGTAACTTGTATGTATTAAAAAGGAAGGTATGAGCCTGGCAAGAGGGTTAACTTGCCAGGTCGACATAGCATTTAAAAACTGCACACACAGGCTCTACAATGGGAGGCCTGAGACATGTTTAAAGAGCTACTTAAGTGGGTGGCACTATCAGTCCTGCAGGCCCCCTAGCAGCATTTAAGTTACAGGTCCTGTAACATGTGCACTTTACTAGGGACTTATAAGTAAATTAAATATGCAGATTGACGATAAGCCAATATTACCATGTTTTAAGTATAGAACACATGCATTCAGCACTGGTTAGCAGTGGTAAGGTACCCAGAGTCGTAAAGCCAGCAAAAAGGAAGTCAACAAAAACAGCAGATACAGGCGGTCTGAAGGCAAAAAGTCAGGGCTAACCGCAGCAAGAATGGCATTTCTAACAACATCTTTGAGATTTTAGGTCATCAAAGGCTTGTTTAACGTTCTCCAAACTCTCAGGATGTACTTACTTGCATCTCTGAGATGACCACCTCAATCTGTGAAAGTGATTTCTGGGTCTTTGTGATCAAGTTGGGGTAGAGGCATTTTGGTTAATAAATAAGCAAAATGTTCTTTTTAGTTTGAATTATTTTATTGATGTTCTTATATTACATCTCGAACAAGCAAATAAGCAGCATCATCAGGCACAATTACAATCGACATAGAACACGTTAATGGTAAATTAAGTCTCTTGCCTACAGTACCTATTCAGCATCAAAAAGTGTTTCACCTATCAGATCAACCAGGTTACAGGTCACATGTGGCTGTCAAACTTAAACTGCACATCATGAGAGAGTAAACATATGATGATTATTAAGGACCCAATTGGGGACAAGCCACATACATCTATAAAATTGAAGAAAAAGATTCTGTTATGAGAGAATAGAACAACAGTGAACAAAAAGAAACCCCCACCTTCGACCACTCTATCATCTCCCCCATTCAGCCTGTTAAATCAAAAAGCCCTTGATTACACTGAAGAACACACAAAGTGAGAAAACCTGAAGGAACATGAACAGGGCAGCTGTCATCCCTATATGTATAACAGTCAGTTACTACAAGTTTCATGTTACTAATAGTCATTTTATAAATGTGGAGACTTTGCACATAAAAAGATAGGTCTGTATATTATTCAGGTAATTTGTTGGAAATTAATGTCCACTTTCTGCTTTCGTTTCTTCCCACAGTGTACCCTAAAACAGCTCAGCTTTGGTCCTCATTGTGAAATCTTTTATGAATGAAGTACCAACAATAGTTTCTTCCATGAAGACCATCCCTTATTAAAGTGATCTACTTCCTGTTTCTGTGGCTTTGCTGCCCTATTGAAATGATTCAACAAACCTATCATTTACCTATGGAGATTTCTCCATCCCTCTTTAAGTGGGGTATAAAATGTAATTACTGAAAAAGCCTCACTAATCTGGAGGTTTTAGCCAATTTACGGGTGATAACTGAACTCGCATTACTGGATATTTATTTGATATTTGATATTTATTAATTTATAAAGCGCCTGAATTATCCCCCAAGGGGTATCTCTGTGCGATAGAGTTGCTACAGCCAGCCACAGAAGAGGAGCTGATTAGAACAATGAGGTTTTTAGAAGCCTTCTGAGCTGTAAATGATCTGGGCATTGTCGCAAGTGGATAGGGAGTTGGTTCCAATAAGAGGGGGCTAGGGGGGAGAAAGCTTTACCACCTAGGCGAGATTTTTTGTAGCGTAAGAAGTAAAGATGTGGTCCCTGATCGAAGGGACCTAAGTGGCAGATATTTGGTGAATTTATTTGCTTGGTAACTGGGACCTTTGCCATTCAAAGATTTGTGGACAATGCAGTAGATCTTAAATCTGATCCGCTTCTGCACCGGAAGCCAATGTGGTTGTTGCAGAAGAGGGAGGGAGGCTATTCGGGGGAGTATTGGAGACCAAACGAGCCGCTGTGTTCTGGACTACTTACAATCTATTTAAGGAGGCATCATTAGCTGAAATCAGCAAAGCATTGCAGTGCCCAGGCGGCTTAACACCAGTGCCTGGTTAAGAGGTTTTCGAGTGGTTAAAGGTAGGAAGGGGAATACCCTTTGGAGAAGACTTAGCACATGGAAGCATGAGCCAACAGTACTTGTGGCTTCCTCCTTCATTATCTATTTCTGATCTAGGCGGACTCCCAGATTTCTAACCACCAGTTTGGGAGTCAGCGCGGTGTCCAATTCCTCTGGCCCCCATCTTGGGGACCACTTCACTGATGCATCTCCGAACAACATTATCTCAGTTTTCCCCGCGTTAAGCTGGAGGAAGTTATCCCTCATCCAGCCAGCGATGGTCGTCATGCCCTCCAAAAAAGTAAACTGGACATTGGGATTGTTTTTATCAAAAGAAAGTAGGAGTTGAGTATCGTCAGCGTAAGATATTGGGCAGATCCTAAATTCCTCAGTAATACCAATAAGGGAGCGCCATATATTTTAAATAAGGTGGGGCTAAGACAGGAGCCCTGTGGTACTCCCTTAGCTAGTCTTGTGGTCTTAGAGCGGAAAGGGCCTAAATTAATAGTCTGAGTTCTATCAGACAGAAAACTCGACATCCATTGTAGAGAGTTTCCTTGGAGGCCAGTTTCCCTAAGTCTCCTGAGAAGAGTCTGATGGGAAATCGTATCAAAGGCTGTCGATAAATCAAGCAGCACAAGAAGCACTGCTTTTCCGTTGCCCAGGGACATTCTGATGTTGTCGGTGACAGCAATCAAAGCCGACTCCGTGCTGTATCTGGGTCGAAAGCCCGACTGAGATGGATCAAGGCAGCTCGAAGCTTCGACAAAGTCAGACACATGTTTATTGATATGTTTTTCTAGTATCTTGCTCAGGAGAGGTAGCAATGAAATGGGTTGATAATTGGATAAATCCTCCATGGGGGGCCTTGGGGTTTTTACGGATCGGGATGATTTGCGCCGCCTTCCATTCATAGAGCAATTGAGGATTGAGCAAATAGGGGCAGCAAGTTGTTCGGAGAGCAGTGAGGTGATCTTACCTGGAATAATGTCCAGCGGGGAGCCTGATTTGACTATATTTAATAGTGACTCTACATCCTCTGGCTTAAGTGAAGGAAAGTTGTCTAACGTCTGTGCATTGGATGTGTCTGTTGGTGAAAAGTTAGAAAGGGGGCCTGGAGGCCAGTAGATGAGAGCGCCTTTCCAACTATGTTGAGAGAGCAAGTCAAGTATGATAAAACCTTATTGTACAGTGTGCTCTATGGTTGTTTTGTCACATCAATTAATATGATCTTTTTTGTTTACACTTGTCTGGTTTCAGTGTGCTGCGTCATCGATAAAAGTACACCACAGGTTTGGAATGTTTGGTCTAGGTTTTGATTGTTGTTTGGATTATTTTAGAATTTTTATAATTATGATGGTGCCTGGTTTCGTTGTGAAGCACTAGGAGTGTCCCAGCACTAACAGAGTGCAGAATAAGATTGAACTCCTGCAACAGACCAATAGGGGCCAAACTCTGATTCAGGTAGAATGGTATCCGCCTGATTACAAATAGCTGGTGTTTCCGCATCCAGATCTAATAGGTGCAGGAACACTGGGTCCGATTTTATCTGCTGGAAAATCTGACACATAAAATTGCAGGAAGCTGGAGTTGCAAGTGCAGACAATCTTGGCATTCACCCAACATTCTTCTACAATACAGGGGAGCATGGAACATCTCTCCTCTTCCAAACCAAAGCCTCCCCTGCCCACTGATAGCCGGCACCACCTTGCTTTCCTTGTGTCCCTCCCATTCCTATTCAAAACCCGCTTGGAAGAGGTGTTAAGATGAATTTTAATGCACACCTAATTAGGAATTGTGAGCAAAAGTACACACAGAAAACTGGGTGGGCATGGATATTCTCTATTCCTTTGGAATTTATCTTAGTTAATTGCTGGGTTTCCTGCTAACGTGCAATCGGGGGCAAAGGTAGAAACCGCAGAAGCATGAAGAGGTAGTTATACCATGCAGGAGGACCAGGTAGAAACCTCAGAACCATGAAGAGATAGTTATACCATGCAGAAGGACAGGTAGAAACCTCAGATCCATGAAGAGGTAGTTAGACCATTCAGAAGATCCAGGTAGAAACCTCAGACCCATGAAGAGGTATTTATACCACGCAGAAGGACCTTCACAAAAGGCACAGTTATGATCATCTCCATTTGTTGGGTCAGTTGCTACTGAAGTGCTGAAGAAGACATCATCAAATAACATCTTTCTTGTAGTGAGGTTTTCAAGTTTTTCTTAAGTATAACTTGTGTGCAATTATTCCGCTAAAATGAACAATCGGGCGATGAAACACCAGTCACAAGAAATCACTAAACTTCCTTGGTCTTCAAACATTGTTATGTCAACCCCCCTTAAACAAAATGCTTCATTGACAGACTCCTTTCAGACCTCCGAAGGGGGAAGATGGAGTCAATGGTAAAGAGGTTTGATAATTTGTCGGCTCATTGAGAAGTACTCTGGGGAAAAGATAAATCCAAGACCCTCATCTCTAAAAAGTGCATCCTATCCCTTAACTGCAAATGTCCTATCATTGAACACTGCACATTCCCACCCAGACTCACTCTCCAAAGCTCTCACCTAGACATCCTCAACAAAGCCCAATGCAGACTTCTACATAGTACCATTCAACAGCCTTTATAAAGCTCCATTCAGTCACCACTCTATATAGCACAATTTAGACCCAGTTTTATTACCCCACTCAGAACCCTTTTTAAAACGTCATTCAGATTTCCTCTTTAATGTCCTATCATGGAATCCTGTTCAAACACCTGTCCAAAAGACATCTATAAAGTCAATTTAGGAGTGGCCTTTAAAACCACAGTCAGTCCCCATGTTCACATTCTCACCCAGACCACTATCCAAAGCCCGCCTAGAAAAGCTCTACCATCCAAATCCACACATCTCTAACCACATTCCATCCAAAAATTCTCTACAAAGGCCCCACTTTATCCCTACTGCAAAGCATCAAGTAGACATTCTCGCTAAGGTCTCCACAACATTCCCTCCAGAAAAGCCCAGTCTATACCTTGGAAAGACCTCTGCAGACACATCTACAAAATTCTAGCCAGGAAAATCTATGTACGCCTCTCTGAAAAACCCAGCTCAGATATCCTATTTAAAGACTGATAGTTTTCACCTTGGTACTGACCTATTTGGATATTCTCTAGCACATATATAATGTTACCCTCTTCAACACCCTATGGAAGTACCTTTCAAATACTAGTCAGTCCCTACTCTAAAAGTTCAAATCTAGCTGCATCTTGAAATCAGAATCCATCCTCCGCTCTGGAAAGCACCATCCAGTGCCACAGAGCACCAAGTTTTGAGTTAACTTGTGTCTGACATTTCCAGCCTTTCGGTGTGCCTATGTGTGACATCTCCATGTCATATATGTGACCCTGTGAGTGACATTTTCTAACAAACTGAAACAAGTGATTATGATGATGCAATACTGTT